>NW_027514285.1:927663-1227663 GCF_048772815.1 Callospermophilus lateralis
TAATTTGAATTTTCTCTAAAGAGAAACTCTCACATTAGTCTACTTTCAAAGTAATTTCAGAAGAGTTGCCAACATGGGCACAAATCAGTTATGACAAGTCATTTTTGAAAAGCACGGCACAGCTAAGGTTCCTAAAAAGAAGGAGTTGAAAACTTTAGTTGGTTTTCATGTCAGCATTTCTAGACTAGTATTTGTTGAAAATTCTTGAAACTCTTCTTTCAGATTTTTTTTTTTGGACTTTTCATGGGCTTAAAAACATCTAAGGAAGCTGGCTGGATCTTATAAATATATAGCCAAGAGAAGGATGGATATGACACTCTGAAATGGATGTAACTCCTGAACATGAATTATATTGTTGATGTTAAGACAAAGAAGTCATGGCTTGATGTACAAAAAGGACATCCTAACATATTGTTTTCCACCCAAGTTACACTTGACTTGTTGATGAGTCACATATGAGGTTCGAAGGAGAAGATGCACAAGTAATCACTGGTTTTGTAAGCATGCAAGTTCCAAGCTCATAAGCCACCATGCATGATTAGACCTGTTGTTATTTACACTTACACGGCCAGAGCTGTATCACTGTTTAAAAGTTGCCAAATGAGAGTCGCTTGTTTTCCTGTCCAGCACCTGTATCGAATGACCAGCTTTCAAATGGACTTCCCTGAGCCTTTTCAGTATCTGAACATGCGAGTCCAAAACACTTTAGTCCTACTACTAAGAAGGATACTCACTGTAACACTGTTTTTCTGAACATTAAATGGACAATAAGATGACCCTGGTGTGCAAAGAACAGGACTCAGTGAAGATGTACTGCCTGCTGGTGCATGACACTTTTCTAGGTTTTACAGGCCATGTGGAGGAATCAGCCCAAACACCTTGAAATAGCACTCAATTCATAGTTTACTTAAGGACACATGTGGCTTAGGGAGAACTTCTTTCCTCTGAAAGTGTTTCTTCAAACGAGTTGAGAGTCGAAAAGAAGGTATTGAGAACACTAAGTAAAATGGCTGTGCTTTGTGGAATTGGCAGGATTCATCAATACATGTAACAATGTTTGTCACTGCCTTTGGACCTAACACGTATCAGTGTAGATGAACAGAGGCGCAGTAAGAAAGATACCTGGCATAAAACACCAAGGGGATGGGGCTAAGCTGCCTTACTAGGTTTACTTTTTTCACTCTGGTGGCACTTTCTGTTGTCTGTATGAATAGAGATTCCAAGTACTTTCCCACTTAGCCGGCCTCTCTGTTATTCATACAGTTGAACTACCAGGGAGAGATGGATCAGTTTACCACTGTGAGGCCTTTTATTCCACATTTTCTGCCCATTGCATGCTTTTGTTTTTTTTCAGCTCTTCCTACAAGCCCCCCTAATCCTGATCTCTCCTTAGGCCTTATGATTTCTTTAAGTGTCCCCTTTCATGAAGTCATGTGTACAGATATTATACCTGGTTCTATTGAACTCTACTTAATTCTTTCTCACCTCTGTGCTCCTTTTACCAAGTCACTCCTCAACACTTACTGTAACCCTTTGAATTTTTTGTCCATTGTCCTTTAAAAAACTCTTTGAAAATTGAACCATTTCGCATGCAGATACAGTCTTCTTGATCTGCTATTGATCCCCCACTACTGACATTGTAAGTTATTGAAATGTGCACTTGCAGACCGTTTTCAGATTTTTGATTTCTGTATATCTATCTGTCTATCTATTTACAAACATAACATGGTATTCTGAAAATATCGTTCTGCTTTTGGAGCCCGACTTTGTGTTTTTCAGAAGCAGGCCTATTACACAGAGATGAATCCATGTTACCTAGATTGAGTTCAAACCAGTATGGGCACTGTGATTCCCATTATATTGTTCTACCTACTAATGGACAGTTAAGTTATATCCAGACCTCACCCCCTCCCCCATTAAGTAAAACCCCTGTGGAGAGACATGTAGATGCCTTTATGAACATATTGATAATTTTTCATGGCAGTGTTTTCCAAAAACCAGTTAGTAAAATCAATTTATTCCTTTGCAGCCTGAAATTACCTTCATTCCAGTTTACTGGTATAAGAACCGCAGTATATCAGCAACTATTCTCCAGTAGTAGTTCAGGCAGAAGTCATTCTAGATACCAATCAGGGCGGGATCCTCGATGTATTTTACACAGCCCATGGCAGGGGACATCCGTCCACTCGTTTTGAGCAACTGATGTTTTATGCTGGCAATTTAGGTTTATTTAAAGGACTGACTTGAAAACAGGTGAGACAGACTGATTAGATTTATTATGTATGTTGGCTTTGTTTTTCTAGGCCTGAATTTTTCACATTTCAATTAATTGTAGGTCAAGTATCAGGCAGATTCTTCACTGGGCTTCAAATGTGATAAAGCTGCTTCTTACTTTTAAGAAGGCTGTTGCAATCCTGCATTTATTTTACTCCTCAGTGCATGTTTTACACACAAGCACACACACACACACACACACACACAAACACATAATTAGAGCACATTTAACACTCAAATAAAGCTTTAACTACTAAATCATAACTAGGGTATTTTTTTAATAAGTATTGTGTCTTGGTCTCTACTGGGGAAACATTGTTCAATGTGAGTTTTCTGGTTTGTTGTAGGGCAGTGAATGTTCACTTGTTGGCAATGATATAGAAATGGGGATTAAGAGTTTAAAAGTTTTTATAGTAGGTAGGCAGAGTCAGAGTATGGAATCTAAGAATAAGCAATTGGGGAATTTCCTCTTTGTTTCTTCATTTCAATCTCCTGATAATTCATATATATTTTCCTAAAGTCTCCCAGAAAACAAGGACTGAGTCAATCCACATATCAGTGAACCATAGCAGAATGCAATTCTGAATTTCATATAAAGAGTCATAAAATCAAAAAGACAGGTGCTGGGGTTTTGGCTGAGCACTAGAGTGCTGGCTGTGCACTTTCAAAGGTCTTGAGTTGGATCCCCAACACCATAGGTGAAAGGAATGAATGAACCAATGCATGAGCGTATGATGAATGAATTAAAGGTATAAGGAGGAGGAGGAAGAGGAGGAGGAGGAGGAGAAATAGAAGAAGATGATGAGTAATTTGACAGAAGGGAAAAAGGGGAGCAGAGTGAGTTTAAAGTGTGGTTTCCAATTCCCAAACGTTCAATTACAGCAGATGGGATAAGGAGAGAAGATGGGAGGGCAGGAGAGGGGGGATAGTAGAGGATAGAAAAGGTAGCAGAATACAACAGTTACTAATATGGCATTTTGTAAAAATGTGGATGTGTAAACAATGTGATTGTGCAACCTGTATATGGGGTAAAAATGGGAGTTCATAGCTCACTTGAATCTAATGTAGGAAATATGATATCTCAAGAGCTATGTAATGTTTTCAGCAACGAATATAAAAAAGAGGTCTTCATTTTTCTTTGTAGTTGAGATCTCCTGTTTCCGTGACATGTTTAGTTGTGTTCTCTCCTTTAGTCCTCCCATGCTCTAGTTATTCTGATATGGAGAAACTAGCTGATATGCCCAACCAGTCTGAAAATCAGTGACAATTTTTCATTAAGCCTAAAGTCACTTCACATTTGCTACAGTCATACTAAATACACTTCTTTGTTGGGAGTTTCAAATATGTTTCCATCAGCTAGATTACAAGTACCTAGAACTCCCATTCTTGTTTATGAAATAGTGGCTTCATCAGATTAAATGCTGTACTCTGGAATAAAACAAAATAGGAATAATTTACTCATAAACTTCCTATGTAAACCATCTTTATTTACAAAATACTATCTTAAGAATTATAGTTTCATTGAGATTCAATTGGAGCCAAAGTATAGTCAATTACTGAAGTAAAAGCAGTTACTTAAAAACTAAAAATGAGAGAAAAGTCAAATTCCATTTGAAGAGAGAGCAACAGTATGAGGTTTCTTGATTGGTTCTGGATGTTGAGTAACAGGCTCATTGGCAGGTGGAAGGAACCCTTCAGGGAACTCACTTGTACTTTCAGAATGCAGGTGTAGAGGGCTGAATTCCAGCTCTTGGGGGAAGATTGAGAGGAAAACCCTCTCCCTGCAAAGACACTTCGCATTGGAAATGGAGTGAGTGGCGGGTCAGGTGGAAAATAATCTCCAGGTTCCCATACAAGTTTCCTCGGAGAGGTGGAGGAAAAAAAAGGACCTCTTCTCATGAACTGACTCCTTGGGTCAACTGGAAACAAGGCACCTCTTTGATTGCCAGCTTCAGTTCTTCCTCATTCACTTGAAAGAGTCTCCAGTTTGTTTTAGCTTTAGCTATTTGTGATCTGAGGGTTTCAGATTCACCTTGGAGGGACCGTATCCTTCTTGATAGATGCGCCATCGTTTCATCCTGTTGACCATGTTTAGCCTTCTGTGCTTTGAGCTCTTCTTCTAGAAAGAGCATTTCAACGCCATGGCTGGATTCGGACCAATGCAGCTTTTCGTAGGTTGCCTCCAGATGTTGTGCTTCCCTTGAACCCTTCTCAAACCTGCAATCCTTTAAAGATGAGGCTAAGCCTTCATGTTTTTTTTCAACAAGGCTCACTTTTTCAAGAAGTCCACACTTGTTTTCAATAAGTCCCGCAAGATTTAGAGCCAGCTTTTTTTCTCTTCCCACGTAAAGCCTGCTACTAACCGACTGAGAACATCTCCAGAAAAGTGAGAGAACAGCCAAAAATCTAAGAGCTGTACACATCACCAACTCCCAAGGAAAGCCATAAGGAAGATGGCCTGGCTTCATGTCTTCGGACAATGCTGCCACAACCCTTGGTGCTTCTTCCAGAACCACTCACTAGTATGGCTGAGAGGCAGCCCTTGGCTCCTCCATCACACCAAGATGGCTTTGGCTCTTGCCACCACAACCACAGCCTGCCCAGGCAGGCCAACGCAGGCTGTGGACACTCAGGTGTTTGGTCAGGAACTCCAACCTGCACCAGGCAACGGAGCAGACCACTGCGATCCCCTTCAGTGTGTGAGCGTATGGCGGGTGGTGGGCGTATGGCGGTGGGAGCCATGATCAAGGGCTCCCTTGAGCCTTGTTGTGCTCAACTGCCCATCAGGGGAGTCTTGTCCCCTTCCCTACCCAGTGCATCCTCAAGTGCCACAGGTTTAGGTCCCTCCCACTCCAGCCAGAGAGAATTCCTCTCCATGCCACCCACCCCTTGATTTGGTTTAGGCCAGGCCAAGGCGGGGCTTAGTAGGAAGATTCCATCCAGTCATCATAACATTCATTTTGTTGTCACTCAAATTCTAAAGCTGTCTAAACTGTTCAAACAGCTTTCATGGCCTATATTGGTCTTTGTGTTGCTTGCCGTTTGTTTTATTTTGTTTTATTTTATTTTTTGGTTTTTTTTTGGCCTTTTGTTTTAGTGACGCAGTCCTTTCCCTGCCCTTGTACTCTCCCTATTTCCTCCTTCCTTGCTTTCTTCCTCCCTTCCTGGTTTTTCTCCTTTTCTTCTTCCTTCTTTTCTACCTCCCTCCATCCCTCCAACTTTGCCTCCCTCCCTTCCAACTTTCTCTCTCCCTTCTGTCTTTTTTTTTTTCTTGCAAGTGTTTGGGGTGAAAATCCATGGCAGGCCAGCCCCAAGCTAGGCAAGGTCACTGCCAGTGAGCTGCTACAACATCCCCAGACCTGCTGCCACTTCCTACGCAAGTAATTTGAATTTTCTCTAAAGAGAAACTCTCACATTAGTCTACTTTCAAAGTAATTTCAGAAGAGTTGCCAACATGGGCACAAATCAGTTATGACAAGTCATTTTTGAAAAGCACGGCACAGCTAAGGTTCCTAAAAAGAAGGAGTTGAAAACTTTAGTTGGTTTTCATGTCAGCATTTCTAGACTAGTATTTGTTGAAAATTCTTGAAACTCTTCTTTCAGATTTTTTTTTTTTGGACTTTTCATGGGCTTAAAAACATCTAAGGATGCTGGCTGGATCTTATAAATATATAGCCAAGAGAAGGATGGATATGACACTCTGAAATGGATGTAACTCCTGAACATGAATTATATTGTTGATGTTAAGACAAAGAAGTCATGGCTTGATGTACAAAAAGGACATCCCAACATATTGTTGTCCTCCCCAAGTTACACTTGACTTGTTGATGAGTCACATATGAGGTTCGAAGGAGAAGATGCACAAGTAATCACTGGTTTTGTAAGCATGCAAGTTCCAAGCTCATAGGCCACCATGCATGATTAGACCTGTTGTTATTTACACTTACACGGCCAGAGCTGTATCACTGTTTAAAAGTTGCCAAATGAGAGTCGCTTGTTTTCCTGTCCAGCACCTGTATCGAATGACCAGCTTTCAAATGGACTTCCCTGAGCCTTTTCAGTATCTGAACATGCGAGTCCAAAACACTTTAGTCCTACTACTAAGAAGGATACTCACTGTAACACTGTTTTTCTGACCATTAAATGGACAATAAGATGACCCTGGTGTGCAAAGAACAGCACTCAGTGAAGATGTACTGCCTGCTGGTGCATGACACTTTTCTAGGTTTTACAGGCCATGTGGAGGAATCAGCCCAAACACCTTGAAATAGCACTCAATTCATAGTTTACTTAAGGACACATGTGGCTTAGGGAGAACTTCTTTCCTCTGAAAGTGTTTCTTCAAACGAGATGAGAGTCGAAAAGAAGGTATTGAGAACACTAAGTAAAATGGCTGTGCTTTGTGGAATTGGCAGGATTCATCAATACATGTAACAATGTTTGTCACTGCCTTTGGACCTAACACGTATCAGTGTAGATGAACAGAGGCACAGTAAGAAAGATAGCTGGCATAAAACACCAAGGGGATGGGGCTAAGCTGCCTTACTAGGTTTACTTTTATCACTCTGGTGGCACGTTCTGTTGTCTGTATGAATAGAGTTTCCAAGTACTTTCCCACTTAGCCGGCCTCTCTGTTATTCATACAGTTGAACTACGAGGGAGAGATGGATCAGTTTACCACCTGTGAGGCCTTTTATTCCACATTTTCTGCCCATTGCATGCTTTTGTTTATTTTCAGCTCTTCCTACAAGCCCCCCTAAGCCTGATCTCTCCTTAGGCCTTATGATTTCGTTAAGTGTCCCCTTTCATGGAGTCATGTGTACAGATATTATACCTGGTTCTATTGAACTCTACTTAATTCTTTCTCACCTCTGTGCTCCTTTTACCAAGTCACTCCTCAACACTTACTGTAACCCTTTGAATTTTTTGTCCATTGTCCTTTAAAAAACTCTTTGAAAATTGAACCGTTTCGCATGCAGATACAGTCTTCTTGATCTGCTGTTGATCCCCCACTACTGACATTGTAAGTTATTGAAATGTGCACTTGCAGACCGTTTTCAGATTTTTGATTTCTGTATATCTATCTGTCTATCTATTTACAAACATAACATGGTATTCTGAAAATATCGTTCTGCTTTTGGAGCCCGACTTTGTGTTTTTCAGAAGCAGGCCTATTACACAGAGATGAATCCATGTTACCTAGATTGAGTTCAAACCGGTATGGGCACTGTGATTCCCATTATATTGTTCTACCTACTAATGGACAGTTAAGTTATATCCAGACCTCACCCCCTCTCCCATTAAGTAAAACCCCTGTGGAGAGACATGTAGATGCCTTTATGAACATATTGAAAATTTTTCATGGCAGTGTTTTCCAAACCAGTTAGTAAAATCAATTTATTCCTTTGCAGCCTGAAATTACCTTCATTCCAGTTTACTGGTATAAGAACCGCAGTATATCAGCAACTATTCTCCAGTAGTAGTTCAGGCAGAAGTCATTCTAGATACCAATCAGGGCGGGATCCTCGATGTATTTTACACAGCCCATGGCAGGGGACATCCGTCCACTCGTTTAGAGCAACTGATGTTTTATGCTGGCAATTTAGGTTTATTTAAAGGACTGACTTGAAAACAGGTGAGACAGACTGATTAGATTTATTATGTATGTTGGCTTTGTTTTTCTAGGCCTGAATTTTTCACATTTCAATTAATTGTAGGTCAAGTATCAGGCAGATTCTTCACTGGGCTTCAAATGTGATAAAGCTGCTTCTTACTTTTAAGAAGGCTGTTGCAATCCTGCATTTATTTTACTCCTCAGTGCATGTTTTACACAAGAGCACACACACACACACACACACACACACACACACACACACAAACACATAATTAGAGCACATTTAACACTCAAATAAAGCTTTAACTACTAAATCATAACTAGGGTATTTTTTTAATAAGTATTGTGTCTTGGTTTCTACTGGGGAAACATTGTTCAATGTGAGTTTTCTGGTTTGTTGTAGGGCAGTGAATGTTCACTTGTTGGCAATGATATAGAAATGGGGATTAAGAGTTTAAAAGTCTTTATAGTAGGTAGGCAGAGTCAGAGTATGGAATCTAAGAATAAGAAATTGGGGAATTTCCTCTTTGTTTCTTCATTTCAATCTCCTAATAATTCATATATATTTTCCTAAAGTCTCCCAGAAAACAAGGACTGAGTCAATCCACATATCAGTGAACCATAGCAGAATGCAATTCTGAATTTCATATAAACAGTCATAAAATCAAAAAGACAGGTGCTGGGGTTTTGGCTGAGCACTAGAGTGCTGGCTGTGCACTTTCAAAGGTCTTGAGTTGGATCCCCAACACCATAGGTGAAAGGAATGAATGAACCAATGCATGAGTGTATGATGAATGAATTAAAGGTATAAGGAGGAGGAGGAAGAGGAGGAGGAGGAGGAGAAATAGAAGAAGATGATGAGTAATTTGACAGAAGGGAAATAGGGGAGCAGAGTGAGTTTAAAGTGTGGTTTCCAATTCCCAAACGTTCAATTACAGCAGATGGGATAGAGAGAGAAGATGGGAGGGCAGGAGAGGGGGGATAGTAGAGGATAGAAAAGGTAGCAGAATACAACAGTTACTAATATGGCATTTTGTAAAAATGTGGATGTGTAAACAATGTGATTGTGCAACCTGTATAAGGGGTAAAAATGGAAGTTCATAGCTCACTTGAATCTAATGTAGGAAATATGATATCTCAAGAGCTATGTAATGTTTTCAGCAACGAATATAAAAAAGAGGTCTTCATTTTTCTTTGTAGTTGAGATCTCCTGTTTCCGTGGCATGTTTAGTTGTGTTCTCTCCTTTAGTCCTCCCATGTTCTAGTTATTCTGATATGGAGAAACTAGCTGATATGCCCAACCAGTCTGAAAATCAGTGACAATTTTTCATTAAGCCTAAAGTCACTTCACATTTGCTACAGTCATACTAAATACACTTCTTTGTTGGGAGTTTCAAATATGTTTCCATCAGCTAGATTACAAGTACCTAGAACTCCCATTCTTGTTTATGTAATAGTGGCTTCATCAGATTAAATGCTGTACTCTGGAATAAAACAAAATAGGAATAATTTACTCATAAACTTCCTATGTAAACCATCTTTATTTACAAAATACTATCTTAAGAATTATAGTTTCATTGAGATTCAATTGGAGCCAAAGTATAGTCAATTACTGAAGTAAAAGCAGTTACTTAAAAACTAAAAATGAGAGAAATGTCAAATTACATTTGAAGAGAGCAACAGTATGAGGTTTCTTGATTTGTTCTGGATGTTGAGTAACAGGCTCATTTGCAGGTGGAAGGAACCCTTCAGGGAACTCACTTGTACTTTCAGAATGCAGGTGTAGACTGCTGAATTCCAGCTCTTGGGGGAAGATTGAGAGGAAAACCCTCTCCCTGCAAAGACACTTCGCATTGGAAATGGAGTGGGTGGCGGGCCAGGTGGAAAATAATCTCCAGGTTCCCATACAAGTTTCCTCGGAGAGGTGGAGGAAAAAAAAGGTCCTCTTCTCATGAACTGACTCCTTGGGTCAACTGGAAACAAGGCACCTCTTTGATTGCCAGCTTCAGTTCTTCCTCATTCACTTGAAAGAGTCTCCAGTTTGTTTTAGCTTCAATTATTTGTGATCTGAGGGTTTCAGATTCACCTTGGAGGGACCGTATCCTTCTTGATAGATGCGCCATCGTTTCATCCTGTTGACCATGTTTAGCCTTCTGTGCTTTGAGCTCTTCTTCTAGAAAGAGCATTTCAACGCCATGGCTGGATTCGGACCAATGCAGCTTTTCGTAGGTTGCCTCCAGATGTTGTGCTTCCCTTGAACCCTTCTCAAACCTGCAATCCTTTAAAGATGAGGCTAAGCCTTCATGTTTTTTTTCAACAAGGCTCACTTTTTCAAGAAGTCCACACTTTTTTTCAAAAAGTCCCGCAAGATTTAGAGCCAGCTTTTTTTCTCTTCCCACGTAAAGCCTGCTACTAACCGACTGAGAACATCTCCAGAAAAGTGAGAGAACAGCCAAAAATCTAAGAGCTGTACACATCACCAACTCCCAAGGAAAGCCATAAGGAAGATGGCCTGGCTTCATGTCTTCGGACAATGCTGCCACAACCCTTGGTGCTTCTTCCAGAACCACTCACTAGTATGGCTGAGAGGCAGCCCTTGGCTCCTCCATCACACC
This sequence comes from Callospermophilus lateralis, assembly GCF_048772815.1. Taxonomy (NCBI): domain Eukaryota; kingdom Metazoa; phylum Chordata; class Mammalia; order Rodentia; family Sciuridae; genus Callospermophilus; species Callospermophilus lateralis. The sequence goes on from NW_027514285.1 coordinate 938,167, forward strand.
AAGACGGCTTTGGCTCTTGCCACCACAACCACAGCCTGCCCAGGCAGGCCAACGCAGGCTGTGGACACTCAGGTGTTTGGTCAGGAACTCCAACCTGCACCAGGCAACGGAGCAGACCACTGCGATCCCTTTCAGGGTGTGAGCGTATGGTGGGTGGTGGGCGTATGGCGGTGGGAGCCATGATCAAGGGCTCCCAGAAGCCTTGTTGTGCTCAACTGCCCATCAGGGGAGTCTTGTCCCCTTCCCTACCCAGTGCATCCTCAAGTGCCACAGGTTTAGGTCCCTCCCACTCCAGCCAGAGAGAATTCCTCTCCATGCCACCCACCCCTTGATTTGGTTTAGGCCAGGCCAAGGCGGGGCTTAGTAGGAAGATTCCATCCAGTCATCATAACATTCATTTTGTTGTCACTCAAATTCTAAAGCTGTCTAAACTGTTCAAACAGCTTTCATGGCCTATATTGGTCTTTGTGTTGCTTGCCGTTTGTTTTATTTTGTTTTATTTTATTTTTTGGTTATTTTTGGCCTTTTGTTTTAGTGACTCAGTCCTTTCCCTGCGCTTGTACTCTCCCTATTTCCTCCTTCCTTGCTTTCTTCCTCCCTTCCTGGTTTTTCTCCTTTTCTTCTTCCTTCTTTTCTACCTCCCTCCATCCCTCCAACTTTGCCTCCCTCCCTTCCAACTTTCTCTCTCCCTTCTGTCTTTTTTTTTTTTCTTGCAAGTGTTTGGGGTGAAAATCCATGGCAGGCCAGCCCCAAGCTAGGCAAGGTCACTGCCAGTGAGCTGCTACAACATCCCCAGACCTGCTGCCACTTCCTACGCAAGTAATTTGAATTTTCTCTAAAGAGAAACTCTCACATTAGTCTACTTTCAAAGTAATTTCAGAAGAGTTGCCAACATGGGCACAAATCAGTTATGACAAGTCATTTTTGAAAAGCACGGCACAGCTAAGGTTCCTAAAAAGAAGGAGTTGAAAACTTTAGTTGGTTTTCATGTCAGCATTTCTAGACTAGTATTTGTTGAAAATTCTTGAAACTCTTCTTTCAGATTTTTTTTTTTGGACTTTTCATGGGCTTAAAAACATCTAAGGAAGCTGGCTGGACCTTATAAATATATAGCCAAGAGAAGGATGGATATGACACTCTGAAATGGATGTAACTCCTGAACATGAATTATATTGTTGATGTTAAGACAAAGAAGTCATGGCTTGATGTACAAAAAGGACATCCCAACATATTGTTTTCCTCCCAAGTTACACTTGACTTGTTGATGAGTCACATATGAGGTTCGAAGGAGAAGATGCACAAGTAATCACTGGTTTTGTAAGCATGCAAGTTCCCAGCTCATAGGCCACCATGCATGATTAGACCTGTTGTTATTTACACTTACACGGCCAGAGCTGTATCACTGTTTAAAAGTTGCCAAATGAGAGTCGCTTGTTTTCCTCTCCAGCACCTGTATCGAATGACCAGCTTTCAAGTGGACTTCCCTGAGCCTTTTCCGTATCTGAACATGCGAGTCCAAAACACTTTAGTCCTACTACTAAGAAGGATACTCACTGTAACACTGTTTTTCTGACCATTAAATGGACAATAAGATGACCCTGGTGTGCAAAGAACAGGACTCAGTGAAGATGTACTGCCTGCTGGTGCATGACACTTTTCTAGGTTTTACGGGCCATGTGGAGGAATCAGCCCAAACACCTTGAAATAGCACTCAATTCATAGTTTACTTAAGGACACATGTGGCTTAGGGAGAACTTCTTTCCTCTGAAAGTGTTTCTTCAAACGAGATGAGAGTCGAAAAGAAGGTATTGAGAACACTAAGTAAAATGGCTGTGCTTTGTGGAATTGGCAGGATTCATCAATACATGTAACAATGTTTGTCACTGCCTTTGGACCTAACACGTACCAGTGTAGATGAACAGAGGCACAGTAAGAAAGATAGCTGGCATAAAACACCAAGGGGATGGGGCTAAGCTGCCTTACTAGGTTTACTTTTTTCACTCTGGTGGCACTTTCTGTTGTCTGTATGAATAGAGTTTCCAAGTACTTTCCCACTTAGCCGGCCTCTCTGTTATTCATACAGTTGAACTACCAGGGAGAGATGGATCAGTTTACCACTGTGAGGCCTTTTATTCCACATTTTCTGCCCATTGCATGCTTTTGTTTTTTTTCAGCTCTTCCTACAAGCCCCCCTAATCCTGATCTCTCCTTAGGCCTTATGATTTCTTTAAGTGTGCCCTTTCATGAAGTCATGTGTACAGATAGTATACCTGGTTCTATTGAACTCTACTTAATTCTTTCTCACCTCTGTGCTCCTTTTACCAAGTCACTCCTCAACACTTACTGTAACCCTTTGAATTTTTTGTCCATTGCCCTTTAAAAAACTCTTTGAAAATTGAAACATTTCGCATGCAGATACAGTCTTCTTGATCTGCTATTGATCCCCCACTACTGACATTGTAAGTTATTGAAATATGCACTTGCAGACCGTTTTCAGATTTTTGATTTCTGTATATCTATCTGTCTATCTATTTACAAACATAACATGGTATTCTGAAAACATCGTTCTGCTTTTGGAGCCCGACTTTGTGTTTTTCAGAAGCAGGCCTATTACACAGAGATGAATCCATGTTACCTAGATTGAGTTCAAACCGGTATGGGCACTGTGATTCCCATTATATTGTTCTACCTACTAATGGACAGTTAAGTTATATCCAGACCTCACCCCCTCCCCCATTAAGTAAAACCCCTGTGGAGAGACATGTAGATGCCTTTATGAACATATTGATAATTTTTCATGGCAGTGTTTTCCAAAAACCAGTTAGTAAAATCAATTTATTCCTTTGCAGCCTGAAATTACCTTCATTCCAGTTTACTGGTATAAGAACCGCAGTATATCAGCAACTATTCTCCAGTAGTAGTTCAGGCAGAAGTCATTCTAGATACCAATCAGGGCGGGATCCTCGATGTATTTTACACAGCCCATGGCAGGGGACATCCGTCCACTCGTTTAGAGCAACTGATGTTTTATGCTGGCAACTTAGGTTTATTTAAAGGACTGATTTGAAAACAGGTGAGACAGACTGATTAGATTTATTATGTATGTTGACTTTGTTTTTCTAGGCCTGAATTTTTCACATTTCAATTAATTGTAGGTCAAGTATCAGGCAGATTCTTCACTGGGCTTCAAATGTGATAAAGCTGCTTCTTACTTTTAAGAAGGCTGTTGCAATCCTGCATTTATTTTACTCCTCAGTGCATGTTTTACACAAGAGCACACACACACACACACACACACACACACACACAAACACGTAATTAGAGCACATTTAACACTCAAATAAAGCTTTAACTACTAAATCATAACTAGGGTATTTTTTTAATAAGTATTGTGTCTTGGTCTCTACTGGGGAAACATTGTTCAATGTGAGTTTTCTGGTTTGTTGTAGGGCAGTGAATGTTCACTTGTTGGCAATGATATAGAAATGGGGATTAAGAGTTTAAAAGTTTTTATAGTAGGTAGGCAGAGTCAGAGTATGGAATCTAAGAATAAGAAATTGGGGAATTTCCTCTTTGTTTTTTCATTTCAATCTCCTAATAATTCATATATATTTTCCTAAAGTCTCCCAGAAAACAAGGACTGAGTCAATCCACATATCAGTGAACCATAGCAGAATGCAATTCTGAATTTCATATAAAGAGTCATAAAATCAAAAAGACAGGTGCTGGGGTTTTGGCTGAGCACTAGAGTGCTGGCTGTGCACTTTCAAAGGTCTTGAGTTGGATCCCCAACACCATAGGTGAAAGGAATGAATGAACCAATGCATGAGCGTATGATGAATGAATTAAAGGTATAAGGAGGAGGAGGAAGAGGAGGAGGAGGAGGAGAAATAGAAGAAGATGATGAGTAATTTGACAGAAGGGAAATAGGGGAGCAGAGTGAGTTTAAAGTGTGGTTTCCAATTCCCAAACGTTCAATTACAGCAGATGGGATAGAGAGAGAAGATGGGAGGGCAGGAGAGGGGGGATAGTAGAGGATAGAAAAGGTAGCAGAATACAACAGTTACTAATATGGCATTTTGTAAAAATGTGGATGTGTAAACAATGTGATTGTGCAACCTGTATATGGGGTAAAAATGGGAGTTCATAGCTCACTTGAATCTAATGTAGGAAATATGATATCTCAAGAGCTATGTAATGTTTTCAGCAACGAATATAAAAAAGAGGTCTTCATTTTTCTTTGTAGTTGAGATCTCCTGTTTCCGTGACATGTTTAGTTGTGTTCTCTCCTTTAGTCCTCCCATGCTCATAGTTATTCAGATATGGAGAAACTAGCTGATATGCCCAACCAGTCTGAAAATCAGTGACAATTTTTCATTAAGCCTAAAGTCACTTCACATTTGCTACAGTCATACTAAATACACTTCTTTGTTGGGAGTTTCAAATATGTTTCCATCAGCTAGATTACAAGTACCTAGAACTCCCATTCTTGTTTATGTAATAGTGGCTTCATCAGATTAAATGCTGTACTCTGGAATAAAACAAAATAGGAATAATTTACTCATAAACTTCCTATGTAAACCATCTTTATTTACAAAATACTATCTTAAGAATTATAGTTTCATTGAGATTCAATTGGAGCCAAAGTATAGTCAATTACTGAAGTAAAAGCAGTTACTTAAAAACTAAAAATGAGAGAAAAGTCAAATTACATTTGAAGAGAGAGCAACAGTATGAGGTTTCTTGATTGGTTCTGGATGTTGAGTAACAGGCTCATTGGCAGGTGGAAGGAACCCTTCAGGGAACTCACTTGTACTTTCAGAATGCAGGTGTAGAGGGCTGAATTCCAGCTCTTGGGGGAAGATTGAGAGGAAAACCCTCTCCCTGCAAAGACACTTCGCATTGGAAATGGAGTGGGTGGCGGGCCAGGTGGAAAATAATCTCCAGGTTCCCATACAAGTTTCCTCGGAGAGGTGGAGGAAAAAAAAGGACCTCTTCTCATGAACTGACTCCTTGGGTCAACTGGAAACAAGGCACCTCTTTGATTGCCAGCTTCAGTTCTTCCTCATTCACTTGAAAGAGTCTCCAGTTTGTTTTAGCTTCAGCTATTTGTGATCTGAGGGTTTCAGATTCACCTTGGAGGGACCGTATCCTTCTTGATAGATGCGCCATCGTTTCATCCTGTTGACCATGTTTAGCCTTCTGTGCTTTGAGCTCTTCTTCTAGAAAGAGCATTTCAACGCCATGGCTGGATTCGGACCAATGCAGCTTTTCGTAGGTTGCCTCCAGATGTTGTGCTTCCCTTGAACCCTTCTCAAACCTGCAATCCTTTAAAGATGAGGCTAAGCCTTCATGTTTTTTTTCAACAAGGCTCACTTTTTCAAGAAGTCCACACTTTTTTTCAATAAGTCCCGCAAGATTTAGAGCCAGCTTTTTTTCTCTTCCCACGTAAAGCCTGCTACTAACCGACTGAGAACATCTCCAGAAAAGTGAGAGAACAGCCAAAAATCTAAGAGCTGTACACATCACCAACTCCCAAGGAAAGCCATAAGGAAGATGGCCTGGCTTCATGTCTTCGGACAATGCTGCCACAACCCTTGGTGCTTCTTCCAGAACCACTCACTAGTATGGCTGAGAGGCAGCCCTTGGCTCCTCCATCACACCAAGACGGCTTTGGCTCTTGCCACCACAACCACAGCCTGCCCAGGCAGGCCAACGCAGGCTGTGGACACTCAGGTGTTTGGTCAGGAACTCCAACCTGCACCAGGCAACGGAGCAGACCACTGCGATCCCCTTCAGGGTGTGAGCGTATGGCGGGTGGTGGGCGTATGGCGGTGGGAGCCATGATCAAGGGCTCCCAGGAGCCTTGTTGTGCTCAACTGCCCATCAGGGGAGTCTTGTCCCCTTCCCTACCCAGTGCATCCTCAAGTGCCACAGGTTTAGGTCCCTCCCACTCCAGCCAGAGAGAATTCCTCTCCATGCCACCCACCCCTTGATTTGGTTTTGGCCAGGCCAAGGCGGGGCTTAGTAGGAAGATTCCATCCAGTCATCATAACATTCATTTTGTTGTCACTCAAATTCTAAAGCTGTCTAAACTGTTCAAACAGCTTTCATGGCCTATATTGGTCTTTGTGTTGCTTGCCGTTTGTTTTATTTTGTTTTACTTTACTTTTTGGTTTTTTTTTTGGCCTTTTGTTTTAGTGACTCAGTCCTTTCCCTGCCCTTGTACTCTCCCTATTTCCTCCTTCCTTGCTTTCTTCCTCCCTTCCTGGTTTTTCTCCTTTTCTTCTTCCTTCTTTTCTACCTCCCTCCATCCCTCCAACTTTGCCTCCCTCCCTTCCAACTTTCTCTCTCCCTTCCGTCTTTTTTTTTTTCTTGCAAGTGTTTGGGGTGAAAATCCATGGCAGGCCAGCCCCAAGCTAGGCAAGGTCACTGCCAGTGAGCTGCTACAACATCCCCAGACCTGCTGCCACTTCCTACGCAAGTAATTTGAATTTTCTCTAAAGAGAAACTCTCACATTAGTCTACTTTCAAAGTAATTTCAGAAGAGTTGCCATCATGGGCACAAATCAGTTATGACAAGTCATTTTTGAAAAGCACGGCACAGCTAAGGTTCCTAAAAAGAAGGAGTTGAAAACTTTAGTTGGTTTTCATGTCAGCATTTCTAGACTAGTATTTGTTGAAAATTCTTGAAACTCTTCTTTCAGATTTTTTTTTTTTTGGACTTTTCATGGGCTTAAAAACATCTAAGGAAGCTGGCTGGACCTTATAAATATATAGCCAAGAGAAGGATGGATATGACACTCTGAAATGGATGTAACTCCTGAACATGAATTATATTGTTGATGTTAAGACAAAGAGGTCATGGCTTGATGTACAAAAAGGACATCCCAACATATTGTTTTCCTCCCAAGTTACACTTGACTTGTTGATGAGTCACATATGAGGTTCGAAGGAGAAGATGCACAAGTAATCACTGGTTTTGTAAGCATGCAAGTTCCCAGCTCATAGGCCACCATGCATGATTAGACCTGTTGTTATTTACACTTACACGGCCAGAGCTGTATCACTGTTTAAAAGTTGCCAAATGAGAGTCGCTTGTTTTCCTCTCCAGCACCTGTATCGAATGACCAGCTTTCAAGTGGACTTCCCTGAGCCTTTTCCGTATCTGAACATGCGAGTCCAAAACACTTTAGTCCTACTACTAAGAAGGATACTCACTGTAACACTGTTTTTCTGACCATTAAATGGACAATAAGATGACCCTGGTGTGCAAAGAACAGGACTCAGTGAAGATGTACTGCCTGCTGGTGCATGACACTTTTCTAGGTTTTACGGGCCATGTGGAGGAATCAGCCCAAACACCTTGAAATAGCACTCAATTCATAGTTTACTTAAGGACACATGTGGCTTAGGAAGAACTTCTTTCCTCTGAAAGTGTTTCTTCAAACGAGATGAGAGTCGAAAAGAAGGTATTGAGAACACTAAGTAAAATGGCTGTGCTTTGTGGAATTGGCAGGATTCATCAATACATGTAACAATGTTTGTCACTGCCTTTGGACCTAACACGTACCAGTGTAGATGAACAGAGGCACAGTAAGAAAGATAGCTGGCATAAAACACCAAGGGGATGGGGCTAAGCTGCCTTACTAGGTTTATTTTTTTCACTCTGGTGGCACTTTCTGTTGTCTGTATGAATAGAGTTTCCAAGTACTTTCCCACTTAGCCGGCCTCTCTGTTATTCATACAGTTGAACTACCAGGGAGAGATGGATCAGTTTACCACCTGTGAGGCCTTTTATTCCACATTTTCTGCCCATTGCATGCTTTTGTTTTTTTTCAGCTCTTCCTACAAGCCCCCCTAATCCTGATCTCTCCTTAGGCCTTATGATTTCTTTAAGTGTCCCCTTTCATGAAGTCATGTGTACAGATATTATACCTGGTTCTATTGAACTCTACTTAATTCTTTCTCACCTCTGTGCTCCTTTTACCAAGTCTCTCCTCAACACTTACTGTAACCCTTTGAATTTTTTGTCCATTGTCCTTTAAAAAACTGTTTGAAAATTGAACCATTTCGCATGCAGATACAGTCTTCTTGATCTGCTATTAATCCCCCACTACTGACATTGTAAGTTATTGAAATGTGCACTTGCAGACCGTTTTCAGATTTTTGATTTCTGTATATCTATCTGTCTATCTATTTACAAACATAACATGGTATTCTGAAAATATCGTTCTGCTTTTGGAGCCCGACTTTGTGTTTTTCAGAAGCAGGCCTATTACACAGAGATGAATCCATTTTACCTAGATTGAGTTCAAACCGGTATGGGCACTGTGATTCCCATTATATTGTTCTACCTACTAATGGACAGTTAAGTTATATCCAGACCTCACCCCCTCCCCCATTAAGTAAAACCCCTGTGGAGAGACATGTAGATGCCTTTATGAACATATTGATAATTTTTCATGGCAGTGTTTTCCAAAAACCAGTTAGTAAAATCAATTTATTCCTTTGCAGCCTGAAATTACCTTCATTCCAGTTTACTGGGATAAGAACCGCAGTATATCAGCAACTATTCTCCAGTAGTAGTTCAGGCAGAAGTCATTCTAGATACCAATCAGGGCGGGATCCTCCATGTATTATACACAGCCCATGGCAGGGGACATCCGTCCACTCGTTTAGAGCAACTGATGTTTTATGCTGGCAATTTAGGTTTATTTAAAGGACTGATTTGAAAACAGGTGAGACAGACTGATTAGATTTATTATGTATGTTGGCTTTGTTTTTCTAGGCCTGAATTTTTCACATTTCAATTAATTGTAGGTCAAGTATCAGGCAGATTCTTCACTGGGCTTCAAATGTGATAAAGCTGCTTCTTACTTTTAAGAAGGCTGTTGCAATCCTGCATTTATTTTACTCCTCAGTGCATGTTTTACACAAGAGCACACACACACACACACACACACACACACACACACACACAAACACGTAATTAGAGCACATTTAACACTCAAATAAAGCTTTAACTACTAAATCATAACTAGGGTATTTTTTTAATAAGTATTGTGTCTTGGTCTCTACTGGGGAAACATTGTTCAATGTGAGTTTTCTGGTTTGTTGTAGGGCAGTGAATGTTCACTTGTTGGCAATGATATAGAAATGGGGATTAAGAGTTTAAAAGTTTTTATAGTAGGTAGGCAGAGTCAGAGTATGGAATCTAAGAATAAGAAATTGGGGAATTTCCTCTTTGTTTTTTCATTTCAATCTCCTAATAATTCATATATATTTTCCTAAAGTCTCCCAGAAAACAAGGACTGAGTCAATCCACATATCAGTGAACCATAGCAGAATGCAATTCTGAATTTCATATAAAGAGTCATAAAATCAAAAAGACAGGTGCTGGGGTTTTGGCTGAGCACTAGAGTGCTGGATGTGCACTTTCAAAGGTCTTGAGTTGGATCCCCAACACCATAGGTGAAAGGAATGAATGAACCAATGCATGAGCGTATGATGAATGAATTAAAGGTATAAGGAGGAGGAGGAAGAGGAGGAGGAGGAGGAGAAATAGAAGAAGATGATGAGTAATTTGACAGAAGGGAAATAGGGGAGCAGAGTGAGTTTAAAGTGTGGTTTCCAATTCCCAAACGTTAAATTACAGCAGATGGGATAGAGAGAGAAGATGGGAGGGCAGGAGAGGGGGGATAGTAGAGGATAGAAAAGGTAGCAGAATACAACAGTTACTAATATGGCATTTTGTAAAAATGTGGATGTGTAAACAATGTGATTGTGCAACCTGTATATGGGGTAAAAATGGGAGTTCATAGCTCACTTGAATCTAATGTAGGAAATATGATATCTCAAGAGCTATGTAATGTTTTCAGCAACGAATATAAAAAAGAGGTCTTCATTTTTCTTTGTAGTTGAGATCTCCTGTTTCCGTGACATGTTTAGTTGTGTTCTCTCCTTTAGTCCTCCCATGCTCTAGTTATTCTGATATGGAGAAACTAGCTGATATGCCCAACCAGTCTGAAAATCAGTGACAATTTTTCATTAAGCCTAAAGTCACTTCACATTTGCTACAGTCATACTAAATACACTTCTTTGTTGGGAGTTTCAAATATGTTTCCATCAGCTAGATTACAAGTACCTAGAACTCCCATTCTTGTTTATGTAATAGTGGCTTCATCAGATTAAATGCTGTACTCTGGAATAAAACAAAATAGGAATAATTTACTCATAAACTTCCTATGTAAACCATCTTTATTTACAAAATACTATCTTAAGAATTATAGTTTCATTGAGATTCAATTGGAGCCAAAGTATAGTCAATTACTGAAGTAAAAGCAGTTACTTAAAAACTAAAAATGAGAGAAAAGTCAAATTACATTTGAAGAGAGAGCAACAGTATGAGGTTTCTTGATTGGTTCTGGATGTTGAGTAACAGGCTCATTGGCAGGTGGAAGGAACCCTTCAGGGAACTCACTTGTACTTTCAGAATGCAGGTGTAGAGGGCTGAATTCCAGCTCTTGGGGGAAGATTGAGAGGAAAACCCTCTCCCTGCAAAGAGACTTCGCATTGGAAATGGAGTGGGTGGCGGGCCAGGTGGAAAATAATCTCCAGGTTCCCATACAAGTTTCCTCGGAGAGGTGGAGGAAAAAAAAGGACCTCTTCTCATGAACTGACTCCTTGGGTCAACTGGAAACAAGGCACCTCTTTGATTGCCAGCTTCAGTTCTTCCTCATTCACTTGAAAGAGTCTCCAGTTTGTTTTAGCTTCAGCTATTTGTGATCTGAGGGTTTCAGATTCACCTTGGATGGACCGTATCCTTCTTGATAGATGCGCCATCGTTTCATCCTGTTGACCATGTTTAGCCTTCTGTGCTTTGAGCTCTTCTTCTAGAAAGAGCATTTCAACGCCATGGCTGGATTCGGACCAATGCAGCTTTTCGTAGGTTGCCTCCAGATGTTGTGCTTCCCTTGAACCCTTCTCAAACCTGCAATCCTTTAAAGATGAGGCTAAGCCTTCATGTTTTTTTTCAACAAGGCTCACTTTTTCAAGAAGTCCACACTTTTTTTCAATAAGTCCCGCAAGATTTAGAGCCAGCTTTTTTTCTCTTCCCACGTAAAGCCTGCTACTAACCGACTGAGAACATCTCCAGAAAAGTGAGAGAACAGCCAAAAATCTAAGAGCTGTACACATCACCAACTCCCAAGGAAAGCCATAAGGAAGATGGCCTGGCTTCATGTCTTCGGACAATGCTGCCACAACCCTTGGTGCTTCTTCCAGAACCACTCACTAGTATGGCTGAGAGGCAGCCCTTGGCTCCTCCATCACACCAAGACGGCTTTGGCTCTTGCCACCACAACCACAGCCTGCCCAGGCAGGCCAACGCAGGCTGTGGACACTCAGGTGTTTGGTCAGGAACTCCAACCTGCACCAGGCAACGGAGCAGACCACTGCGATCCCCTTCAGGGTGTGAGCGTATGGCGGGTGGTGGGCGTATGGCGGTGGGAGCCATGATCAAGGCCTCCCAGGAGCCTTGTTGTGCTCAACTGCCCATCAGGGGAGTCTTGTCCCCTTCCCTACCCAGTGCATCCTCAAGTGCCACAGGTTTAGGTCCCTCCCACTCCAGCCAGAGAGAATTCCTCTCCATGCCACCCACCCCTTGATTTGGTTTTGGCCAGGCCAAGGCGGGGCTTAGTAGGAAGATTCCATCCAGTCATCATAACATTCATTTTGTTGTCACTCAAATTCTAAAGCTGTCTAAAGTGTTCAAACAGCTTTCATGGCCTATATTGGTCTTTGTGTTGCTTGCCGTTTGTTTTATTTTGTTTTACTTTACTTTTTGGTTTTTTTTTTGGCCTTTTGTTTTAGTGACTCAGTCCTTTCCCTGCCCTTGTACTCTCCCTATTTCCTCCTTCCTTGCTTTCTTCCTCCCTTCCTGGTTTTTCTCCTTTTCTTCTTCCTTCTTTTCTACCTCCCTCCATCCCTCCAACTTTGCCTCCCTCCCTTCCAACTTTCTCTCTCCCTTCCGTCTTTTTTTTTTTCTTGCAAGTGTTTGGGGTGAAAATCCATGGCAGGCCAGCCCCAAGCTAGGCAAGGTCACTGCCAGTGAGCTGCTACAACATCCCCAGACCTGCTGCCACTTCCTACGCAAGTAATTTGAATTTTCTCTAAAGAGAAACTCTCACATTAGTCTACTTTCAAAGTAATTTCAGAAGAGTTGCCAACATGGGCACAAATCAGTTATGACAAGTCATTTTTGAAAAGCACGGCACAGCTAAGGTTCCTAAAAAGAAGGAGTTGAAAACTTTAGTTGGTTTTCATGTCAGCATTTCTAGACTAGTATTTGTTGAAAATTCTTGAAACTCTTCTTTCAGATTTTTTTTTTTTGGACTTTTCATGGGCTTAAAAACATCTAAGGAAGCTGGCTGGACCTTATAAATATATAGCCAAGAGAAGGATGGATATGACACTCTGAAATGGATGTAACTCCTGAACATGAATTATATTGTTGATGTTAAGACAAAGAGGTCATGGCTTGATGTACAAAAAGGACATCCCAACATATTGTTTTCCTCCCAAGTTACACTTGACTTGTTGATGAGTCACATATGAGGTTCGAAGGAGAAGATGCACAAGTAATCACTGGTTTTGTAAGCATGCAAGTTCCCAGCTCATAGGCCACCATGCATGATTAGACCTGTTGTTATTTACACTTACACGGCCAGAGCTGTATCACTGTTTAAAAGTTGCCAAATGAGAGTCGCTTGTTTTCCTCTCCAGCACCTGTATCGAATGACCAGCTTTCAAGTGGACTTCCCTGAGCCTTTTCCGTATCTGAACATGCGAGTCCAAAACACTTTAGTCCTACTACTAAGAAGGATACTCACTGTAACACTGTTTTTCTGACCATTAAATGGACAATAAGATGACCCTGGTGTGCAAAGAACAGGACTCAGTGAAGATGTACTGCCTGCTGGTGCATGACATTTTTCTAGGTTTTACGGGCCATGTGGAGGAATCAGCCCAAACACCTTGAAATAGCACTCAATTCATAGTTTACTTAAGGACACATGTGGCTTAGGGAGAACTTCTTTCCTCTGAAAGTGTTTCTTCAAACGAGATGAGAGTCGAAAAGAAGGTATTGAGAACACTAAGTAAAATGGCTGTGCTTTGTGGAATTGGCAGGATTCATCAATACATGTAACAATGTTTGTCACTGCCTTTGGACCTAACACGTACCAGTGTAGATGAACAGAGGCACAGTAAGAAAGATAGCTGGCATAAAACACCAAGGGGATGGGGCTAAGCTGCCTTACTAGGTTTATTTTTTTCACTCTGGTGGCACTTTCTGTTGTCTGTATGAATAGAGTTTCCAAGTACTTTCCCACTTAGCCGGCCTCTCTGTTATTCATACAGTTGAACTACCAGGGAGAGATGGATCAGTTTACCACCTGTGAGGCCTTTTATTCCACATTTTCTGCCCATTGCATGCTTTTGTTTTTTTTCAGCTCTTCCTACAAGCCCCCCTAATCCTGATCTCTCCTTAGGCCTTATGATTTCTTTAAGTGTCCCCTTTCATGAAGTCATGTGTACAGATATTATACCTGGTTCTATTGAACTCTACTTAATTCTTTCTCACCTCTGTGCTCCTTTTACCAAGTCACTCCTCAACACTTAGTGTAACCCTTTGAATTTTTTGTCCATTGTCCTTTAAAAAACTCTTTGAAAATTGAACCATTTCGCATGCAGATACAGTCTTCTTGATCTGCTATTAATCCCCCACTACTGACATTGTAAGTTATTGAAATGTGCACTTGCAGACCGTTTTCAGATTTTTGATTTCTGTATATCTATCTGTCTATCTATTTACAAACATAACATGGTATTCTGAAAATATCGTTCTGCTTTTGGAGCCCGACTTTGTGTTTTTCAGAAGCAGGCCTATTACACAGAGATGAATCCATTTTACCTAGATTGAGTTCAAACCGGTATGGGCACTGTGATTCCCATTATATTGTTCTACCTACTAATGGACAGTTAAGTTATATCCAGACCTCACCCCCTCCCCCATTAAGTAAAACCCCTGTGGAGAGACATGTAGATGCCTTTATGAACATATTGATAATTTTTCATGGCAGTGTTTTCCAAAAACCAGTTAGTAAAATCAATTTATTCCTTTGCAGCCTGAAATTACCTTCATTCCAGTTTACTGGGATAAGAACCGCAGTATATCAGCAACTATTCTCCAGTAGTAGTTCAGGCAGAAGTCATTCTAGATACCAATCAGGGCGGGATCCTCCATGTATTATACACAGCCCATGGCAGGGGACATCCGTCCACTCGTTTAGAGCAACTGATGTTTTATGCTGGCAATTTAGGTTTATTTAAAGGACTGATTTGAAAACAGGTGAGACAGACTGATTAGATTTATTATGTATGTTGGCTTTGTTTTTCTAGGCCTGAATTTTTCACATTTCAATTAATTGTAGGTCAAGTATCAGGCAGATTCTTCACTGGGCTTCAAATGTGATAAAGCTGCTTCTTACTTTTAAGAAGGCTGTTGCAATCCTGCATTTATTTTACTCCTCAGTGCATGTTTTACACAAGAGCACACACACACACACACACACACACACACACACACACAAACACGTAATTAGAGCACATTTAACACTCAAATAAAGCTTTAACTACTAAATCATAACTAGGGTATTTTTTTAATAAGTATTGTGTCTTGGTCTCTACTGGGGAAACATTGTTCAATGTGAGTTTTCTGGTTTGTTGTAGGGCAGTGAAGGTTCACTTGTTGGCAATGATATAGAAATGGGGATTAAGAGTTTAAAAGTTTTTATAGTAGGTAGGCAGAGTCAGAGTATGGAATCTAAGAATAAGAAATTGGGGAATTTCCTCTTTGTTTTTTCATTTCAATCTCCTAATAATTCATATATATTTTCCTAAAGTCTCCCAGAAAACAAGGACTGAGTCAATCCACATATCAGTGAACCATAGCAGAATGCAATTCTGAATTTCATATAAAGAGTCATAAAATCAAAAAGACAGGTGCTGGGGTTTTGGCTGAGCACTAGAGTGCTGGCTGTGCACTTTCAAAGGTCTTGAGTTGGATCCCCAACACCATAGGTGAAAGGAATGAATGAACCAATGCATGAGCGTATGATGAATGAATTAAAGGTATAAGGAGGAGGAGGAAGAGGAGGAGGAGGAGGAGAAATAGAAGAAGATGATGAGTAATTTGACAGAAGGGAAATAGGGGAGCAGAGTGAGTTTAAAGTGTGGTTTCCAATTCCCAAACGTTAAATTACAGCAGATGGGATAGAGAGAGAAGATGGGAGGGCAGGAGAGGGGGGATAGTAGAGGATAGAAAAGGTAGCAGAATACAACAGTTACTAATATGGCATTTTGTAAAAATGTGGATGTGTAAACAATGTGATTGTGCAACCTGTATATGGGGTAAAAATGGGAGTTCATAGCTCACTTGAATCTAATGTAGGAAATATGATATCTCAAGAGCTATGTAATGTTTTCAGCAACGAATATAAAAAAGAGGTCTTCATTTTTCTTTGTAGTTGAGATCTCCTGTTTCCGTGACATGTTTAGTTGTGTTCTCTCCTTTAGTCCTCCCATGCTCTAGTTATTCTGATATGGAGAAACTAGCTGATATGCCCAACCAGTCTGAAAATCAGTGACAATTTTTCATTAAGCCTAAAGTCACTTCACATTTGCTACAGTCATACTAAATACACTTCTTTGTTGGGAGTTTCAAATATGTTTCCATCAGCTAGATTACAAGTACCTAGAACTCCCATTCTTGTTTATGTAATAGTGGCTTCATCAGATTAAATGCTGTACTCTGGAATAAAACAAAATAGGAATAATTTACTCATAAACTTCCTATGTAAACCATCTTTATTTACAAAATACTATCTTAAGAATTATAGTTTCATTGAGATTCAATTGGAGCCAAAGTATAGTCAATTACTGAAGTAAAAGCAGTTACTTAAAAACTAAAAATGAGAGAAAAGTCAAATTACATTTGAAGAGAGAGCAACAGTATGAGGTTTCTTGATTGGTTCTGGATGTTGAGTAACAGGCTCATTGGCAGGTGGAAGGAACCCTTCAGGTAACTCACTTGTACTTTCAGAATGCAGGTGTAGAGGGCTGAATTCCAGCTCTTGGGGGAAGATTGAGAGGAAAACCCTCTCCCTGCAAAGACACTTCGCATTGGAAATGGAGTGGGTGGCGGGCCAGGTGGAAAATAATCTCCAGGTTCCCATACAAGTTTCCTCAGAGAGGTGGAGGAAAAAAAAGGACCTCTTCTCATGAACTGACTCCTTGGGTCAACTGGAAACAAGGCACCTCTTTGATTGCCAGCTTCAGTTCTTCCTCATTCACTTGAAAGAGTCTCCAGTTTGTTTTAGCTTCAGCTATTTGTGATCTGAGGGTTTCAGATTCACCTTGGAGGGACCGTATCCTTCTTGATAGATGCGCCATCGTTTCATCCTGTTGACCATGTTTAGCCTTCTGTGCTTTGAGCTCTTCTTCTAGAAAGAGCATTTCAACGCCATGGCTGGATTCGGACCAATGCAGCTTTTCGTAGGTTGCCTCCAGATGTTGTGCTTCCCTTGAACCCTTCTCAAACCTGCAATCCTTTAAAGATGAGGCTAAGCCTTCATGTTTTTTTTCAACAAGGCTCACTTTTTCAAGAAGTCCACACTTGTTTTCAATAAGTCCCGCAAGATTTAGAGCCAGCTTTTTTTCTCTTCCCACGTAAAGCCTGCTACTAACCGACTGAGAACATCTCCAGAAAAGTGAGAGAACAGCCAAAAATCTAAGAGCTGTACACATCACCAACTCCCAAGGAAAGCCATAAGGAAGATGGCCTGGCTTCATGTCTTCGGACAATGCTGCCACAACCCTTGGTGCTTCTTCCAGAACCACTCACTAGTATGGCTGAGAGGCAGCCCTTGGCTCCTCCATCACACCAAGACGGCTTTGGCTCTTGCCACCACAACCACAGCCTGCCCAGGCAGGCCAACACAGGCTGTGGACACTCAGGTGTTTGGTCAGGAACTCCAACCTGCACCAGGCAACGGAGCAGACCACTGCGATCCCCTTCAGGGTGTGAGCGTATGGCGGGTGGTGGGCGTATGGCGGTGGGAGCCATGATCAAGGGCTCCCAGGAGCCTTGTTGTGCTCAACTGCCCATCAGGGGAGTCTTGTCCCCTTCCCTACCCAGTGCATCCTCAAGTGCCACAGGTTTAGGTCCCTCCCACTCTAGCCAGAGAGAATTCCTCTCCATGCCACCCACCCCTTGATTTGGTTTAGGCCAGGCCAAGGCGGGGCTTAGTAGGAAGATTCCATCCAGTCATCATAACATTCATTTTGTTGTCACTCAAATTCTAAAGCTGTCTAAACTGTTCAAACAGCTTTCATGGCCTATATTGGTCTTTGTGTCGCTTGCCGTTTGTTTTATTTTGTTTTACTTTACTTTTTGGTTTTTTTTTTGGCCTTTTGTTTTAGTGACTCAGTCCTTTCCCTGCCCTTGTACTCTCCCTATTTCCTCCTTCCTTGCTTTCTTCCTCCCTTCCTGGTTTTTCTCCTTTTCTTCTTCCTTCTTATCTACCTCCCTCCATCCCTCCAACCTTGCCTACCTCCCTTCCAACTTTCTCTCTCCCTTCTGTCTTTTTTTTTTTTCTTGCAAGTGTTTGGGGTGAAAATCCATGGCAGGCCAGCCCCAAGCTAGGCAAGGTCACTGCCAGTGAGCTGCTACAACATCCCCAGACCTGCTGCCACTTCCTACGCAAGTAATTTGAATTTTCTCTAAAGAGAAACTCTCACATTATTCTACTTTCAAAGTAATTTCAGAAGAGTTGCCAACATGGGCACAAATCAGTTATGACAAGTCATTTTTGAAAAGCACGGCACAGCTAAGGTTCCTAAAAAGAAGGAGTTGAAAACTTTAGTTGGTTTTCATGTCAGCATTTCTAGACTAGTATTTGTTGAAAATTCTTGAAACTCTTCTTTCAGATTTTTTTTTTTGGACTTTTCATGGGCTTAAAAACATCTAAGGAAGCTGGCTGGACCTTATAAATATATAGCCAAGAGAAGGATGGATATGACACTCTGAAATGGATGTAATTCCTGAACATGAATTATATTGTTGATGTTAAGACAAAGAAGTCATGGCTTGATGTACAAAAAGGACATCCCAACATATTGTTTTCCTCCCAAGTTACACTTGACTTGTTGATGAGTCACATATGAGGTTCGAAGGAGAAGATGCACAAGTAATCACTGGTTTTGTAAGCATGCAAGTTCCCAGCTCATAGGCCACCATGCATGATTAGACCTGTTGTTATTTACACTTACACGGCCAGAGCTGTATCACTGTTTAAAAGTTGCCAAATGAGAGTCGCTTGTTTTCCTCTCCAGCACCTGTATCGAATGACCAGCTTTCAAGTGGACTTCCCTGAGCCTTTTCCGTATCTGAACATGCGAGTCCAAAACACTTTAGTCCTACTACTAAGAAGGATACTCACTGTAACACTGTTTTTCTGACCATTAAATGGACAATAAGATGACCCTGGTGTGCAAAGAACAGGACTCAGTGAAGATGTACTGCCTGCTGGTGCATGACACTTTTCTAGGTTTTACGGGCCATGTGGAGGAATCAGCCCAAACACCTTGAAATAGCACTCAATTCATAGTTTACTTAAGGACACATGTGGCTTAGGGAGAACTTCTTTCCTCTGAAAGTGTTTCTTCAAACGAGATGAGAGTCGAAAAGAAGGTATTGAGAACACTAAGTAAAATGGCTGTGCTTTGTGGAATTGGCAGGATTCATCAATACATGTAACAATGTTTGTCACTGCCTTTGGACCTAACACGTACCAGTGTAGATGAACAGAGGCACAGTAAGAAAGATAGCTGGCATAAAACACCAAGGGGATGGGGCTAAGCTGCCTTACTAGGTTTACTTTTTTCACTCTGGTGGCACTTTCTGTTGTCTGTATGAATAGAGTTTCCAAGTACTTTCCCACTTAGCCGGCCTCTCTGTTATTCATACAGTTGAACTACCAGGGAGAGATGGATCAGTTTACCACTGTGAGGCCTTTTATTCCACATTTTCTGCCCATTGCATGCTTTTGTTTTTTTTTCAGCTCTTCCTACAAGCCCCCCTAATCCTGATCTCTCCTTAGGCCTTATGATTTCTTTAAGTGTGCCCTTTCATGAAGTCATGTGTACAGATAGTATACCTGGTTCTATTGAACTCTACTTAATTCTTTCTCACCTCTGTGCTCCTTTTACCAAGTCACTCCTCAACACTTACTGTAACCCTTTGAATTTTTTGTCCATTGCCCTTTAAAAAACTCTTTGAAAATTGAAACATTTCACATGCAGATACAGTCTTCTTGATCTGCTATTGATCCCCCACTACTGACATTGTAAGTTATTGAAATGTGCACTTGCAGACCGTTTTCAGATTTTTGATTTCTGTATATCTATCTGTCTATCTATTTACAAACATAACATGGTATTCTGAAAATATCGTTCTGCTTTTGGAGCCCGACTTTGTGTTTTTCAGAAGCAGGCCTATTACACAGAGATGAATCCATGTTACCTAGATGAGTTCAAACCGGTATGGGCACTGTGATTCCCATTATATTGTTCTACCTACTAATGGACAGTTAAGTTATATCCAGACCTCACCCCCTCCCCCATTAAGTAAAACCCCTGTGGAGAGACATGTAGATGCCTTTATGAACATATTGATAATTTTTCATGGCAGTGTTTTCCAAAAACCAGTTAGTAAAATCAATTTATTCCTTTGCAGCCTGAAATTACCTTCATTCCAGTTTACTGGGATAAGAACCGCAGTATATCAGCAACTATTCTCCAGTAGTAGTTCAGGCAGAAGTCATTCTAGATACCAATCAGGGCGGGATCCTCCATGTATTATACACAGCCCATGGCAGGGGACATCCGTCCACTCGTTTAGAGCAACTGATGTTTTATGCTGGCAATTTAGGTTTATTTAAAGGACTGATTTGAAAACAGGTGAGACAGACTGATTAGATTTATTATGTATGTTGGCTTTGTTTTTCTAGGCCTGAATTTTTCACATTTCAATTAATTGTAGGTCAAGTATCAGGCAGATTCTTCACTGGGCTTCAAATGTGATAAAGCTGCTTCTTACTTTTAAGAAGGCTGTTGCAATCCTGCATTTATTTTACTCCTCAGTGCATGTTTTACACAAGAGCACACACACACACACACACACACACACACACACACACACAAACACGTAATTAGAGCACATTTAACACTCAAATAAAGCTTTAACTACTAAATCATAACTAGGGTATTTTTTTAATAAGTATTGTGTCTTGGTCTCTACTGGGGAAACATTGTTCAATGTGAGTTTTCTGGTTTGTTGTAGGGCAGTGAATGTTCACTTGTTGGCAATGATATAGAAATGGGGATTAAGAGTTTAAAAGTTTTTATAGTAGGTAGGCAGAGTCAGAGTATGGAATCTAAGAATAAGAAATTGGGGAATTTCCTCTTTGTTTTTTCATTTCAATCTCCTAATAATTCATATATATTTTCCTAAAGTCTCCCAGAAAACAAGGACTGAGTCAATCCACATATCAGTGAACCATAGCAGAATGCAATTCTGAATTTCATATAAAGAGTCATAAAATCAAAAAGACAGGTGCTGGGGTTTTGGCTGAGCACTAGAGTGCTGGCTGTGCACTTTCAAAGGTCTTGAGTTGGATCCCCAACACCATAGGTGAAAGGAATGAATGAACCAATGCATGAGCGTATGATGAATGAATTAAAGGTATAAGGAGGAGGAGGAAGAGAAGGAGTAGGAGGAGAAATAGAAGAAGATGATGAGTAATTTGACAGAAGGGAAATAGGGGAGCAGAGTGAGTTTAAAGTGTGGTTTCCAATTCCCAAACGTTCAATTACAGCAGATGGGATAGAGAGAGAAGATGGGAGGGCAGGAGAGGGGGGATAGTAGAGGATAGAAAAGGTAGCAGAATACAACAGTTACTAATATGGCATTTTGTAAAAATGTGGATGTGTAAACAATGTGATTGTGCAACCTGTATATGGGGTAAAAATGGGAGTTCATAGCTCACTTGAATCTAATGTAGGAAATATGATATCTCAAGAGCTATGTAATGTTTTCAGCAACGAATATAAAAAAGAGGTCTTCATTTTTCTTTGTAGTTGAGATCTCCTGTTTCCGTGACATGTTTAGTTGTGTTCTCTCCTTTAGTCCTCCCATGCTCATAGTTATTCAGATATGGAGAAACTAGCTGATATGCCCAACCAGTCTGAAAATCAGTGACAATTTTTCATTAAGCCTAAAGTCACTTCACATTTGCTACAGTCATACTAAATACACTTCTTTGTTGGGAGTTTCAAATATGTTTCCATCAGCTAGATTACAAGTACCTAGAACTCCCATTCTTGTTTATGTAATAGTGGCTTCATCAGATTAAATGCTGTACTCTGGAATAAAACAAAATAGGAATAATTTACTCATAAACTTCCTATGTAAACCATCTTTATTTACAAAATACTATCTTAAGAATTATAGTTTCATTGAGATTCAATTGGAGCCAAAGTATAGTCAATTACTGAAGTAAAAGCAGTTACTTAAAAACTAAAAATGAGAGAAAAGTCAAATTACATTTGAAGAGAGAGCAACAGTATGAGGTTTCTTGATTGGTTCTGGATGTTGAGTAACAGGCTCATTGGCAGGTGGAAGGAACCCTTCAGGGAACTCACTTGTACTTTCAGAATGCAGGTGTAGAGGGCTGAATTCCAGCTCTTGGGGGAAGATTGAGAGGAAAACCCTCTCCCTGCAAAGACACTTCGCATTGGAAATGGAGTGGGTGGCGGGCCAGGTGGAAAATAATCTCCAGGTTCCCATACAAGTTTCCTCGGAGAGGTGGAGGAAAAAAAAGGACCTCTTCTCATGAACTGACTCCTTGGGTCAACTGGAAACAAGGCACCTCTTTGATTGCCAGCTTCAGTTCTTCCTCATTCACTTGAAAGAGTCTCCAGTTTGTTTTAGCTTCAGCTATTTGTGATCTGAGGGTTTCAGATTCACCTTGGAGGGACCGTATCCTTCTTGATAGATGCGCCATCGTTTCATCCTGTTGACCATGTTTAGCCTTCTGTGCTTTGAGCTCTTCTTCTAGAAAGAGCATTTCAACGCCATGGCTGGATTCGGACCAATGCAGCTTTTCGTAGGTTGCCTCCAGATGTTGTGCTTCCCTTGAACCCTTCTCAAACCTGCAATCCTTTAAAGATGAGGCTAAGCCTTCATGTTTTTTTTCAACAAGGCTCACTTTTTCAAGAAGTCCACACTTGTTTTCAATAAGTCCCGCAAGATTTAGAGCCAGCTTTTTTTCTCTTCCCACGTAAAGCCTGCTACTAACCGACTGAGAACATCTCCAGAAAAGTGAGAGAACAGCCAAAAATCTAAGAGCTGTACACATCACCAACTCCCAAGGAAAGCCATAAGGAAGATGGCCTGGCTTCATGTCTTCGGACAATGCTGCCACAACCCTTGGTGCTTCTTCCAGAACCACTCACTAGTATGGCTGAGAGGCAGCCCTTGGCTCCTCCATCACACCAAGACGGCTTTGGCTCTTGCCACCACAACCACAGCCTGCCCAGGCAGGCCAACGCAGGCTGTGGACACTCAGGTGTTTGGTCAGGAACTCCAACCTGCACCAGGCAACGGAGCAGACCACTGCGATCCCCTTCAGGGTGTGAGCGTATGGCGGGTGGTGGGCGTATGGCGGTGGGAGCCATGATCAAGGGCTCCCAGGAGCCTTGTTGTGCTCAACTGCCCATCAGGGGAGTCTTGTCCCCTTCCCTACCCAGTGCATCCTCAAGTGCCACAGGTTTAGGTCCCTCCCACTCCAGCCAGAGAGAATTCCTCTCCATGCCACCCACCCCTTGATTTGGTTTAGGCCAGGCCAAGGCGGGGCTTAGTAGGAAGATTCCATCCAGTCATCATAACATTCATTTTGTTGTCACTCAAATTCTAAAGCTGTCTAAACTGTTCAAACAGCTTTCATGGCCTATATTGGTCTTTGTGTCGCTTGCCGTTTGTTTTATTTTGTTTTACTTTACTTTTTGGTTTTTTTTTTGGCCTTTTGTTTTAGTGACTCAGTCCTTTCCCTGCCCTTGTACTCTCCCTATTTCCTCCTTCCTTGCTTTCTTCCTCCCTTCCTGGTTTTTCTCCTTTTCTTCTTCCTTCTTTTCTACCTCCCTCCATCCCTCCAACTTTGCCTCCCTCCCTTCCAACTTTCTCTCTCACTTCTGTCTTTTTTTTTTTTCTTGCAAGTGTTTGGGGTGAAAATCCATGGCAGGCCAGCCCCAAGCTAGGCAAGGTCACTGCCAGTGAGCTGCTACAACATCCCCAGACCTGCTGCCACTTCCTACGTAAGTAATTTGAATTTTCTCTAAAGAGAAACTCTCACATTAGTCTACTTTCAAAGTAATTTCAGAAGAGTTGCCAACATGGGCACAAATCAGTTATGACAAGTCATTTTTGAAAAGCACGGCACAGCTAAGGTTCCTAAAAAGAAGGAGTTGAAAACTTTAGTTGGTTTTCATGTCAGCATTTCTAGACTAGTATTTGTTGAAAATTCTTGAAACTCTTCTTTCAGATTTTTTTTTTTGGACTTTTCATGGGCTTAAAAACATCTAAGGAAGCTGGCTGGACCTTATAAATATATAGCCAAGAGAAGGATGGATATGACACTCTGAAATGGATGTAACTCCTGAACATGAATTATATTGTTGATGTTAAGACAAAGAAGTCATGGCTTGATGTACAAAAAGGACATCCCAACATATTGTTTTCCTCCCAAGTTACACTTGACTTGTTGATGAGTCACATATGAGGTTCGAAGGAGAAGATGCACAAGTAATCACTGGTTTTGTAAGCATGCAAGTTCCCAGCTCATAGGCCACCATGCATGATTAGACCTGTTGTTATTTACACTTACACGGCCAGAGCTGTATCACTGTTTAAAAGTTGCCAAATGAGAGTCGCTTGTTTTCCTCTCCAGCACCTGTATCGAATGACCAGCTTTCAAGTGGACTTCCCTGAGCCTTTTCCGTATCTGAACATGCGAGTCCAAAACACTTTAGTCCTACTACTAAGAAGGATACTCACTGTAACACTGTTTTTCTGACCATTAAATGGACAATAAGATGACCCTGGTGTGCAAAGAACAGGACTCAGTGAAGATGTACTGCCTGCTGGTGCATGACACTTTTCTAGGTTTTACGAGCCATGTGGAGGAATCAGCCCAAACACCTTGAAATAGCACTCAATTCATAGTTTACTTAAGGACACATGTGGCTTAGGGAGAACTTCTTTCCTCTGAAAGTGTTTCTTCAAACGAGATGAGAGTCGAAAAGAAGGTATTGAGAACACTAAGTAAAATGGCTGTGCTTTGTGGAATTGGCAGGATTCATCAATACATGTAACAATGTTTGTCACTGCCTTTGGACCTAACACGTACCAGTGTAGATGAACAGAGGCACAGTAAGAAAGATAGCTGGCATAAAACACCAAGGGGATGGGGCTAAGCTGCCTTACTAGGTTTACTTTTTTCACTCTGGTGGCACTTTCTGTTGTCTGTATGAATAGAGTTTCCAAGTACTTTCCCACTTAGCCGGCCTCTCTGTTATTCATACAGTTGAACTACCAGGGAGAGATGGATCAGTTTACCACTGTGAGGCCTTTTATTCCACATTTTCGGCCCATTGCATGCTTTTGTTTTTTTTTCAGCTCTTCCTACAAGCCCCCCTAATCCTGATCTCTCCTTAGGCCTTATGATTTCTTTAAGTGTGCCCTTTCATGAAGTCATGTGTACAGATAGTATACCTGGTTCTATTGAACTCTACTTAATTCTTTCTCACCTCTGTGCTCCTTTTACCAAGTCACTCCTCAACACTTACTGTAACCCTTTGAATTTTTTGTCCATTGCCCTTTAAAAAACTCTTTGAAAATTGAAACATTTCACATGCAGATACAGTCTTCTTGATCTGCTATTGATCCCCCACTACTGACATTGTAAGTTATTGAAATGTGCACTTGCAGACCGTTTTCAGATTTTTGATTTCTGTATATCTATCTGTCTATCTATTTACAAACATAACATGGTATTCTGAAAATATCGTTCTGCTTTTGGAGCCCGACTTTGTGTTTTTCAGAAGC
This sequence comes from Callospermophilus lateralis, assembly GCF_048772815.1. NCBI lineage: Eukaryota > Metazoa > Chordata > Mammalia > Rodentia > Sciuridae > Callospermophilus > Callospermophilus lateralis. The sequence continues at coordinate 963,452 of NW_027514285.1, forward strand.
AGGCCTATTACACAGAGATGAATCCATGTTACCTAGATTGAGTTCAAACCGGTATGGGCACTGTGATTCCCATTATATTGTTCTACCTACTAATGGACAGTTAAGTTATATCCAGACCTCACCCCCTCCCCCATTAAGTAAAACCCCTGTGGAGAGACATGTAGATGCCTTTATGAACATATTGATAATTTTTCATGGCAGTGTTTTCCAAAAACCAGTTAGTAAAATCAATTTATTCCTTTGCAGCCTGAAATTACCTTCATTCCAGTTTACTGGTATAAGAACCGCAGTATATCAGCAACTATTCTCCAGTAGTAGTTCAGGCAGAAGTCATTCTAGATACCAATCAGGGCGGGATCCTCGATGTATTTTACACAGCCCATGGCAGGGGACATCCGTCCACTCGTTTAGAGCAACTGATGTTTTATGCTGGCAATTTAGGTTTATTTAAAGGACTGATTTGAAAACAGGTGAGACAGACTGATTAGATTTATTATGTATGTTGGCTTTGTTTTTCTAGGCCTGAATTTTTCACATTTCAATTAATTGTAGGTCAAGTATCAGGCAGATTCTTCACTGGGCTTCAAATGTGATAAAGCTGCTTCTTACTTTTAAGAAGGCTGTTGCAATCCTGCATTTATTTTACTCCTCAGTGCATGTTTTACACAAGAGCACACACACACACACACACACACACACACACACACAGACACGTAATTAGAGCACATTTAACACTCAAATAAAGCTTTAACTACTAAATCATAACTAGGGTATTTTTTTAATAAGTATTGTGTCTTGGTCTCTACTGGGGAAACATTGTTCAATGTGAGTTTTCTGGTTTGTTGTAGGGCAGTGAATGTTCACTTGTTGGCAATGATATAGAAATGGGGATTAAGAGTTTAAAAGTTTTTATAGTAGGTAGGCAGAGTCAGAGTATGGAATCTAAGAATAAGAAATTGGGGAATTTCCTCTTTGTTTTTTCATTTCAATCTCCTAATAATTCATATATATTTTCCTAAAGTCTCCCAGAAAACAAGGACTGAGTCAATCCACATATCAGTGAACCATAGCAGAATGCAATTCTGAATTTCATATAAAGAGTCATAAAATCAAAAAGACAGGTGCTGGGGTTTTGGCTGAGCACTAGAGTGCTGGCTGTGCACTTTCAAAGGTCTTGAGTTGGATCCCCAACACCATAGGTGAAAGGAATGAATGAACCAATGCATGAGCGTATGATGAATGAATTAAAGGTATAAGGAGGAGGAGGAAGAGGAGGAGGAGGAGGAGAAATAGAAGAAGATGATGAGTAATTTGACAGAAGGGAAATAGGGGAGCAGAGTGAGTTTAAAGTGTGGTTTCCAATTCCCAAACGTTAAATTACAGCAGATGGGATAGAGAGAGAAGATGGGAGGGCAGGAGAGGGGGGATAGTAGAGGATAGAAAAGGTAGCAGAATACAACAGTTACTAATATGGCATTTTGTAAAAATGTGGATGTGTAAACAATGTGATTGTGCAACCTGTATATGGGGTAAAAATGGGAGTTCATAGCTCACTTGAATCTAATGTAGGAAATATGATATCTCAAGAGCTATGTAATGTTTTCAGCAACGAATATAAAAAAGAGGTCTTCATTTTTCTTTGTAGTTGAGATCTCCTGTTTCCGTGACATGTTTAGTTGTGTTCTCTCCTTTAGTCCTCCCATGCTCTAGTTATTCTGATATGGAGAAACTAGCTGATATGCCCAACCAGTCTGAAAATCAGTGACAATTTTTCATTAAGCCTAAAGTCACTTCACATTTGCTACAGTCATACTAAATACACTTCTTTGTTGGGAGTTTCAAATATGTTTCCATCAGCTAGATTACAAGTACCTAGAACTCCCATTCTTGTTTATGTAATAGTGGCTTCATCAGATTAAATGCTGTACTCTGGAATAAAACAAAATAGGAATAATTTACTCATAAACTTCCTATGTAAACCATCTTTATTTACAAAATACTATCTTAAGAATTATAGTTTCATTGAGATTCAATTGGAGCCAAAGTATAGTCAATTACTGAAGTAAAAGCAGTTACTTAAAAACTAAAAATGAGAGAAAAGTCAAATTACATTTGAAGAGAGAGCAACAGTATGAGGTTTCTTGATTGGTTCTGGATGTTGAGTAACAGGCTCATTGGCAGGTGGAAGGAACCCTTCAGGGAACTCACTTGTACTTTCAGAATGCAGGTGTAGAGGGCTGAATTCCAGCTCTTGGGGGAAGATTGAGAGGAAAACCCTCTCCCTGCAAAGACACTTCGCATTGGAAATGGAGTGGGTGGCGGGCCAGGTGGAAAATAATCTCCAGGTTCCCATACAAGTTTCCTCGGAGAGGTGGAGGAAAAAAAAGGACCTCTTCTCATGAACTGACTCCTTGGGTCAACTGGAAACAAGGCACCTCTTTGATTGCCAGCTTCAGTTCTTCCTCATTCACTTGAAAGAGTCTCCAGTTTGTTTTAGCTTCAGCTATTTGTGATCTGAGGGTTTCAGATTCACCTTGGAGGGACCGTATCCTTCTTGATAGATGCGCCATCGTTTCATCCTGTTGACCATGTTTAGCCTTCTGTGCTTTGAGCTCTTCTTCTAGAAAGAGCATTTCAACGCCATGGCTGGATTCGGACCAATGCAGCTTTTCGTAGGTTGCCTCCAGATGTTGTGCTTCCCTTGAACCCTTCTCAAACCTGCAATCCTTTAAAGATGAGGCTAAGCCTTCATGTTTTTTTTCAACAAGGCTCACTTTTTCAAGAAGTCCACACTTGTTTTCAATAAGTCCCGCAAGATTTAGAGCCAGCTTTTTTTCTCTTCACACGTAAAGCCTGCTACTAACCGACTGAGAACATCTCCAGAAAAGTGAGAGAACAGCCAAAAATCTAAGAGCTGTACACATCACCAACTCCCAAGGAAAGCCATAAGGAAGATGGCCTGGCTTCATGTCTTCGGACAATGCTGCCACAACCCTTGGTGCTTCTTCCAGAACCACTCACTAGTATGGCTGAGAGGCAGCCCTTGGCTCCTCCATCACACCAAGACGGCTTTGGCTCTTGCCACCACAACCACAGCCTGCCCAGGCAGGCCAACGCAGGCTGTGGACACTCAGGTGTTTGGTCAGGAACTCCAACCTGCACCAGGCAACGGAGCAGACCACTGCGATCCCCTTCAGGGTGTGAGCGTATGGCGGGTGGTGGGCGTATGGCGGTGGGAGCCATGATCAAGGGCTCCCAGGAGCCTTGTTGTGCTCAACTGCCCATCAGGGGAGTCTTGTCCCGTTCCCTACCCAGTGCATCCTCAAGTGCCACAGGTTTAGGTCCCTCCCACTCCAGCCAGAGAGAATTCCTCTCCATGCCACCCACCCCTTGATTTGGTTTAGGCCAGGCCAAGGCGGGGCTTAGTAGGAAGATTCCATCCAGTCATCATAACATTCATTTTGTTGTCACTCAAATTCTAAAGCTGTCTAAACTGTTCAAACAGCTTTCATGGCCTATATTGGTCTTTGTGTCACTTGCCGTTTGTTTTATTTTGTTTTACTTTACTTTTTGGTTTTTTTTTTTGGCCTTTTGTTTTAGTGACTCAGTCCTTTCCCTGCCCTTGTACTCTCCCTATTTCCTCCTTCCTTGCTTTCTTCCTCCCTTCCTGGTTTTTCTCCTTTTCTTCTTCCTTCTTTTCTACCTCCCTCCATCCCTCCAACTTTGCCTCCCTCCCTTCCAACTTTCTCTCTCCCTTCTGTCTTTTTTTTTTTCTTGCAAGTGTTTGGGGTGAAAATCCATGGCAGGCCAGCCCCAAGCTAGGCAAGGTCACTGCCAGTGAGCTGCTACAACATCCCCAGACCTGCTGCCACTTCCTACGCAAGTAATTTGAATTTTCTCTAAAGAGAAACTCTCACATTAGTCTACTTTCAAAGTAATTTCAGAAGAGTTGCCAACATGGGCACAAATCAGTTATGACAAGTCATTTTTGAAAAGCACGGCACAGCTAAGGTTCCTAAAAAGAAGGAGTTGAAAACTTTAGTTGGTTTTCATGTCAGCATTTCTAGACTAGTATTTGTTGAAAATTCTTGAAACTCTTCTTTCAGATTTTTTTTTTTTTTGACTTTACATGGGCTTAAAAACATCTAAGGAAGCTGGCTGGACCTTATAAATATATAGCCAAGAGAAGGATGGATATGACACTCTGAAATGGATGTAACTCCTGAACATGAATTATATTGTTGATGTTAAGACAAAGAAGTCATGGCTTGATGTACAAAAAGGACATCCCAACATATTGTTTTCCTCCCAAGTTACACTTGACTTGTTGATGAGTCACATATGAGGTTCGAAGGAGAAGATGCACAAGTAATCACTGGTTTTGTAAGCATGCAAGTTCCCAGCTCATAGGCCACCATGCATGATTAGACCTGTTGTTATTTACACTTACACGGCCAGAGCTGTATCACTGTTTAAAAGTTGCCAAATGAGAGTCGCTTGTTTTCCTCTCCAGCACCTGTATCGAATGACCAGCTTTCAAGTGGACTTCCCTGAGCCTTTTCCGTATCTGAACATGCGAGTCCAAAACACTTTAGTCCTACTACTAAGAAGGATACTCACTGTAACACTGTTTTTCTGACCATTAAATGGACAATAAGATGACCCTGGTGTGCAAAGAACAGGACTCAGTGAAGATGTACTGCCTGCTGGTGCATGACACTTTTCTAGGTTTTACGGGCCATGCGGAGGAATCAGCCCAAACACCTTGAAATAGCACTCAATTCATAGTTTACTTAAGGACACATGTGGCTTAGGGAGAACTTCTTTCCTCTGAAAGTGTTTCTTCAAACGAGATGAGAGTCGAAAAGAAGGTATTGAGAACACTAAGTAAAATGGCTGTGCTTTGTGGAATTGGCAGGATTCATCAATACATGTAACAATGTTTGTCACTGCCTTTGGACCTAACACGTACCAGTGTAGATGAACAGAGGCACAGTAAGAAAGATAGCTGGCATAAAACACCAAGGGGATGGGGCTAAGCTGCCTTACTAGGTTTACTTTTTTCACTCTGGTGGCACTTTCTGTTGTCTGTATGAATAGAGTTTCCAAGTACTTTCCCACTTAGCCGGCCTCTCTGTTATTCATACAGTTGAACTACCAGGGAGAGATGGATCAGTTTACCACTGTGAGGCCTTTTATTCCACATTTTCTGCCCATTGCATGCTTTTGTTTTTTTTCAGCTCTTCCTACAAGCCCCCCTAATCCTGATCTCTCCTTAGGCCTTATGATTTCTTTAAGTGTGCCCTTTCATGAAGTCATGTGTACAGATAGTATACCTGGTTCTATTGAACTCTACTTAATTCTTTCTCACCTCTGTGCTCCTTTTACCAAGTCACTCCTCAACACTTACTGTAACCCTTTGAATTTTTTGTCCATTGCCCTTTAAAAAACTCTTTGAAAATTGAAACATTTCGCATGCAGATACAGTCTTCTTGATCTGCTATTGATCCCCCACTACTGACATTGTAAGTTATTGAAATATGCACTTGCAGACCGTTTTCAGATTTTTGATTTCTGTATATCTATCTGTCTATCTATTTACAAACATAACATGGTATTCTGAAAACATCGTTCTGCTTTTGGAGCCCGACTTTGTGTTTTTCAGAAGCAGGCCTATTACACAGAGATGAATCCATGTTACCTAGATTGAGTTCAAACCGGTATGGGCACTGTGATTCCCATTATATTGTTCTACCTACTAATGGACAGTTAAGTTATATCCAGACCTCACCCCCTCCCCCATTAAGTAAAACCCCTGTGGAGATACATGTAGATGCCTTTATGAACATATTGATAATTTTTCATGGCAGTGTTTTCCAAAAACCAGTTAGTAAAATCAATTTATTCCTTTGCAGCCTGAAATTACCTTCATTCCAGTTTACTGGTATAAGAACCGCAGTATATCAGCAACTATTCTCCAGTAGTAGTTCAGGCAGAAGTCATTCTAGATACCAATCAGGGCGGGATCCTCGATGTATTTTACACAGCCCATGGCAGGGGACATCCGTCCACTCGTTTAGAGCAACTGATGTTTTATGCTGGCAATTTAGGTTTATTTAAAGGACTGATTTGAAAACAGGTGAGACAGACTGATTAGATTTATTATGTATGTTGGCTTTGTTTTTCTAGGCCTGAATTTTTCACATTTCAATTAATTGTAGGTCAAGTATCAGGCAGATTCTTCACTGGGCTTCAAATGTGATAAAGCTGCTTCTTACTTTTAAGAAGGCTGTTGCAATCCTGCATTTATTTTACTCCTCAGTGCATGTTTTACACAAGAGCACACACACACACACACACACACACACACAAACACGTAATTAGAGCACATTTAACACTCAAATAAAGCTTTAACTACTAAATCATAACTAGGGTATTTTTTTAATAAGTATTGTGTCTTGGTCTCTACTGGGGAAACATTGTTCAATGTGAGTTTTCTGGTTTGTTGTAGGGCAGTGAATGTTCACTTGTTGGCAATGATATAGAAATGGGGATTAAGAGTTTAAAAGTTTTTATAGTAGGTAGGCAGAGTCAGAGTATGGAATCTAAGAATAAGAAATTGGGGAATTTCCTCTTTGTTTTTTCATTTCAATCTCCTAATAATTCATATATATTTTCCTAAAGTCTCCCAGAAAACAAGGACTGAGTCAATCCACATATCAGTGAACCATAGCAGAATGCAATTCTGAATTTCATATAAAGAGTCATAAAATCAAAAAGACAGGTGCTGGGGTTTTGGCTGAGCACTAGAGTGCTGGCTGTGCACTTTCAAAGGTCTTGAGTTGGATCCCCAACACCATAGGTGAAAGGAATGAATGAACCAATGCATGAGCGTATGATGAATGAATTAAAGGTATAAGGAGGAGGAGGAAGAGGAGGAGGAGGAGGAGAAATAGAAGAAGATGATGAGTAATTTGACAGAAGGGAAATAGGGGAGCAGAGTGAGTTTAAAGTGTGGTTTCCAATTCCCAAACGTTAAATTACAGCAGATGGGATAGAGAGAGAAGATGGGAGGGCAGGAGAGGGGGGATAGTAGAGGATAGAAAAGGTAGCAGAATACAACAGTTACTAATATGGCATTTTGTAAAAATGTGGATGTGTAAACAATGTGATTGTGCAACCTGTATATGGGGTAAAAATGGGAGTTCATAGCTCACTTGAATCTAATGTAGGAAATATGATATCTCAAGAGCTATGTAATGTTTTCAGCAACGAATATAAAAAAGAGGTCTTCATTTTTCTTTGTAGTTGAGATCTCCTGTTTCCGTGACATGTTTAGTTGTGTTCTCTCCTTTAGTCCTCCCATGCTCTAGTTATTCTGATATGGAGAAACTAGCTGATATGCCCAACCAGTCTGAAAATCAGTGACAATTTTTCATTAAGCCTAAAGTCACTTCACATTTGCTACAGTCATACTAAATACACTTCTTTGTTGGGAGTTTCAAATATGTTTCCATCAGCTAGATTACAAGTACCTAGAACTCCCATTCTTGTTTATGTAATAGTGGCTTCATCAGATTAAATGCTGTACTCTGGAATAAAACAAAATAGGAATAATTTACTCATAAACTTCCTATGTAAACCATCCTTATTTACAAAATACTATCTTAAGAATTATAGTTTCATTGAGATTCAATTGGAGCCAAAGTATAGTCAATTACTGAAGTAAAAGCAGTTACTTAAAAACTAAAAATGAGAGAAAAGTCAAATTACATTTGAAGAGAGAGCAACAGTATGAGGTTTCTTGATTGGTTCTGGATGTTGAGTAACAGGCTCATTGGCAGGTGGAAGGAACCCTTCAGGGAACTCACTTGTACTTTCAGAATGCAGGTGTAGAGGGCTGAATTCCAGCTCTTGGGGGAAGATTGAGAGGAAAACCCTCTCCCTGCAAAGACACTTCGCATTGGAAATGGAGTGGGTGGCGGGCCAGGTGGAAAATAATCTCCAGGTTCCCATACAAGTTTCCTCGGAGAGGTGGAGGAAAAAAAAGGACCTCTTCTCATGAACTGACTCCTTGGGTCAACTGGAAACAAGGCACCTCTTTGATTGCCAGCTTCAGTTCTTCCTCATTCACTTGAAAGAGTCTCCAGTTTGTTTTAGCTTCAGCTATTTGTGATCTGAGGGTTTCAGATTCACCTTGGAGGGACCGTATCCTTCTTGATAGATGCGCCATCGTTTCATCCTGTTGACCATGTTTAGCCTTCTGTGCTTTGAGCTCTTCTTCTAGAAAGAGCATTTCAACGCCATGGCTGGATTCGGACCAATGCAGCTTTTCGTAGGTTGCCTCCAGATGTTGTGCTTCCCTTGAACCCTTCTCAAACCTGCAATCCTTTAAAGATGAGGCTAAGCCTTCATGTTTTTTTTCAACAAGGCTCACTTTTTCAAGAAGTCCACACTTGTTTTCAATAAGTCCCGCAAGATTTAGAGCCAGCTTTTTTTCTCTTCCCACGTAAAGCCTGCTACTAACCGACTGAGAACATCTCCAGAAAAGTGAGAGAACAGCCAAAAATCTAAGAGCTGTACACATCACCAACTCCCAAGGAAAGCCATAAGGAAGATGGCCTGGCTTCATGTCTTCGGACAATGCTGCCACAACCCTTGGTGCTTCTTCCAGAACCACTCACTAGTATGGCTGAGAGGCAGCCCTTGGCTCCTCCATCACACCAAGACGGCTTTGGCTCTTGCCACCACAACCACAGCCTGCCCAGGCAGGCCAACACAGGCTGTGGACACTCAGGTGTTTGGTCAGGAACTCCAACCTGCACCAGGCAACGGAGCAGACCACTGCGATCCCCTTCAGGGTGTGAGCGTATGGCGGGTGGTGGGCGTATGGCGGTGGGAGCCATGATCAAGGGCTCCCAGGAGCCTTGTTGTGCTCAACTGCCCATCAGGGGAGTCTTGTCCCCTTCCCTACCCAGTGCATCCTCAAGTGCCACAGGTTTAGGTCCCTCCCACTCTAGCCAGAGAGAATTCCTCTCCATGCCACCCACCCCTTGATTTGGTTTAGGCCAGGCCAAGGCGGGGCTTAGTAGGAAGATTCCATCCAGTCATCATAACATTCATTTTGTTGTCACTCAAATTCTAAAGCTGTCTAAACTGTTCAAACAGCTTTCATGGCCTATATTGGTCTTTGTGTCGCTTGCCGTTTGTTTTATTTTGTTTTACTTTACTTTTTGGTTTTTTTTTTGGCCTTTTGTTTTAGTGACTCAGTCCTTTCCCTGCCCTTGTACTCTCCCTATTTCCTCCTTCCTTGCTTTCTTCCTCCCTTCCTGGTTTTTCTCCTTTTCTTCTTCCTTCTTTTCTACCTCCCTCCATCCCTCCAACTTTGCCTACCTCCCTTCCAACTTTCTCTCTCCCTTCTGTCTTTTTTTTTTTCTTGCAAGTGTTTGGGGTGAAAATCCATGGCAGGCCAGCCCCAAGCTAGGCAAGGTCACTGCCAGTGAGCTGCTACAACATCCCCAGACCTGCTGCCACTTCCTACGCAAGTAATTTGAATTTTCTCTAAAGAGAAACTCTCACATTAGTCTACTTTCAAAGTAATTTCAGAAGAGTTGCCAACATGGGCACAAATCAGTTATGACAAGTCATTTTTGAAAAGCACGGCACAGCTAAGGTTCCTAAAAAGAAGGAGTTGAAAACTTTAGTTGGTTTTCATGTCAGCATTTCTAGACTAGTATTTGTTGAAAATTCTTGAAACTCTTCTTTCAGATTTTTTTTTTTGGACTTTTCATGGGCTTAAAAACATCTAAGGAAGCTGGCTGGACCTTATAAATATATAGCCAAGAGAAGGATGGATATGACACTCTGAAATGGATGTAACTCCTGAACATGAATTATATTGTTGATGTTAAGACAAAGAAGTCATGGCTTGATGTACAAAAAGGACATCCCAACATATTGTTTTCCTCCCAAGTTACACTTGACTTGTTGATGAGTCACATATGAGGTTCGAAGGAGAAGATGCACAAGTAATCACTGGTTTTGTAAGCATGCAAGTTCCCAGCTCATAGGCCACCATGCATGATTAGACCTGTTGTTATTTACACTTACACGGCCAGAGCTGTATCACTGTTTAAAAGTTGCCAAATGAGAGTCGCTTGTTTTCCTCTCCAGCACCTGTATCGAATGACCAGCTTTCAAGTGGACTTCCCTGAGCCTTTTCCGTATCTGAACATGCGAGTCCAAAACACTTTAGTCCTACTACTAAGAAGGATACTCACTGTAACACTGTTTTTCTGACCATTAAATGGACAATAAGATGACCCTGGTGTGCAAAGAACAGGACTCAGTGAAGATGTACTGCCTGCTGGTGCATGACACTTTTCTAGGTTTTACGGGCCATGTGGAGGAATCAGCCCAAACACCTTGAAATAGCACTCAATTCATAGTTTACTTAAGGACACATGTGGCTTAGGGAGAACTTCTTTCCTCTGAAAGTGTTTCTTCAAACGAGATGAGAGTCGAAAAGAAGGTATTGAGAACACTAAGTAAAATGGCTGTGCTTTGTGGAATTGGCAGGATTCATCAATACATGTAACAATGTTTGTCACTGCCTTTGGACCTAACACGTACCAGTGTAGATGAACAGAGGCACAGTAAGAAAGATAGCTGGCATAAAACACCAAGGGGATGGGGCTAAGCTGCCTTACTAGGTTTACTTTTTTCACTCTGGTGGCACTTTCTGTTGTCTGTATGAATAGAGTTTCCAAGTACTTTCCCACTTAGCCGGCCTCTCTGTTATTCATACAGTTGAACTACCAGGGAGAGATGGATCAGTTTACCACTGTGAGGCCTTTTATTCCACATTTTCTGCCCATTGCATGCTTTTGTTTTTTTTTCAGCTCTTCCTACAAGCCCCCCTAATCCTGATCTCTCCTTAGGCCTTATGATTTCTTTAAGTGTGCCCTTTCATGAAGTCATGTGTACAGATAGTATACCTGGTTCTATTGAACTCTACTTAATTCTTTCTCACCTCTGTGCTCCTTTTACCAAGTCACTCCTCAACACTTACTGTAACCCTTTGAATTTTTTGTCCATTGCCCTTTAAAAAACTCTTTGAAAATTGAAACATTTCACATGCAGATACAGTCTTCTTGATCTGCTATTGATCCCCCACTACTGACATTGTAAGTTATTGAAATGTGCACTTGCAGACCATTTTCAGATTTTTGATTTCTGTATATCTATCTGTCTATCTATTTACAAACATAACATGGTATTCTGAAAATATCGTTCTGCTTTTGGAGCCCGACTTTGTGTTTTTCAGAAGCAGGCCTATTACACAGAGATGAATCCATGTTACCTAGATGAGTTCAAACCGGTATGCGCACTGTGATTCCCATTATATTGTTCTACCTACTAATGGACAGTTAAGTTATATCCAGACCTCACCCCCTCCCCCATTAAGTAAAACCCCTGTGGAGAGACATGTAGATGCCTTTATGAACATATTGATAATTTTTCATGGCAGTGTTTTCCAAAAACCAGTTAGTAAAATCAATTTATTCCTTTGCAGCCTGAAATTACCTTCATTCCAGTTTACTGGGATAAGAACCGCAGTATATCAGCAACTATTCTCCAGTAGTAGTTCAGGCAGAAGTCATTCTAGATACCAATCAGGGCGGGATCCTCCATGTATTATACACAGCCCATGGCAGGGGACATCCGTCCACTCGTTTAGAGCAACTGATGTTTTATGCTGGCAATTTAGGTTTATTTAAAGGACTGATTTGAAAACAGGTGAGACAGACTGATTAGATTTATTATGTATGTTGGCTTTGTTTTTCTAGGCCTGAATTTTTCACATTTCAATTAATTGTAGGTCAAGTATCAGGCAGATTCTTCACTGGGCTTCAAATGTGATAAAGCTGCTTCTTACTTTTAAGAAGGCTGTTGCAATCCTGCATTTATTTTACTCCTCAGTGCATGTTTTACACATAACTAGGGTATTTTTTTAATAAGTATTGTGTCTTGGTCTCTACTGGGGAAACATTGTTCAATGTGAGTTTTCTGGTTTGTTGTAGGGCAGTGAATGTTCACTTGTTGGCAATGATATAGAAATGGGGATTAAGAGTTTAAAAGTTTTTATAGTAGGTAGGCAGAGTCAGAGTATGGAATCTAAGAATAAGAAATTGGTTAATTTCCTCTTTGTTTTTTCATTTCAATCTCCTAATAATTCATATATATTTTCCTAAAGTCTCCCAGAAAACAAGGACTGAGTCAATCCACATATCAGTGAACCATAGCAGAATGCAATTCTGAATTTCATATAAAGAGTCATAAAATCAAAAAGACAGGTGCTGGGGTTTTGGCTGAGCACTAGAGTGCTGGCTGTGCACTTTCAAAGGTCTTGAGTTGGATCCCCAACACCATAGGTGAAAGGAATGAATGAACCAATGCATGAGCGTATGATGAATGAATTAAAGGTATAAGGAGGAGGAGGAAGAGGAGGAGGAGGAGGAGAAATAGAAGAAGATGATGAGTAATTTGACAGAAGGGAAATAGGGGAGCAGAGTGAGTTTAAAGTGTGGTTTCCAATTCCCAAACGTTCAATTACAGCAGATGGGATAGAGAGAGAAGATGGGAGGGCAGGAGAGGGGGGATAGTAGAGGATAGAAAAGGTAGCAGAATACAACAGTTACTAATATGGCATTTTGTAAAAATGTGGATGTGTAAACAATGTGATTGTGCAACCTGTATATGGGGTAAAAATGGGAGTTCATAGCTCACTTGAATCTAATGTAGGAAATATGATATCTCAAGAGCTATGTAATGTTTTCAGCAACGAATATAAAAAAGAGGTCTTCATTTTTCTTTGTAGTTGAGATCTCCTGTTTCCGTGACATGTTTAGTTGTGTTCTCTCCTTTAGTCCTCCCATGCTCATAGTTATTCAGATATGGAGAAACTAGCTGATATGCCCAACCAGTCTGAAAATCAGTGACAATTTTTCATTAAGCCTAAAGTCACTTCACATTTGCTACAGTCATACTAAATACACTTCTTTGTTGGGAGTTTCAAATATGTTTCCAACAGCTAGATTACAAGTACCTAGAACTCCCATTCTTGTTTATGTAATAGTGGCTTCATCAGATTAAATGCTGTATTCTGGAATAAAACAAAATAGGAATAATTTACTCATAAACTTCCTATGTAAACCATCTTTATTTACAAAATACTATCTTAAGAATTATAGTTTCATTGAGATTCAATTGGAGCCAAAGTATAGTCAATTACTGAAGTAAAAGCAGTTACTTAAAAACTAAAAATGAGAGAAAAGTCAAATTACATTTGAAGAGAGAGCAACAGTATGAGGTTTCTTGATTGGTTCTGGATGTTGAGTAACAGGCTCATTGGCAGGTGGAAGGAACCCTTCAGGGAACTCACTTGTACTTTCAGAATGCAGGTGTAGAGGGCTGAATTCCAGCTCTTGGGGGAAGATTGAGAGGAAAACCCTCTCCCTGCAAAGACACTTCGCATTGGAAATGGAGTGGGTGGCGGGCCAGGTGGAAAATAATCTCCAGGTTCCCATACAAGTTTCCTCGGAGAGGTGGAGGAAAAAAAAGGACCTCTTCTCATGAACTGACTCCTTGGGTCAACTGGAAACAAGGCACCTCTTTGATTGCCAGCTTCAGTTCTTCCTCATTCACTTGAAAGAGTCTCCAGTTTGTTTTAGCTTCAGCTATTTGTGATCTGAGGGTTTCAGATTCACCTTGGAGGGACCGTATCCTTCTTGATAGATGCGCCATCGTTTCATCCTGTTGACCATGTTTAGCCTTCTGTGCTTTGAGCTCTTCTTCTAGAAAGAGCATTTCAACGCCATGGCTGGATTCGGACCAATGCAGCTTTTCGTAGGTTGCCTCCAGATGTTGTGCTTCCCTTGAACCCTTCTCAAACCTGCAATCCTTTAAAGATGAGGCTAAGCCTTCATGTTTTTTTTCAACAAGGCTCACTTTTTCAAGAAGTCCACACTTTTTTTCAATAAGTCCCGCAAGATTTAGAGCCAGCTTTTTTTCTCTTCCCACGTAAAGCCTGCTACTAACCGACTGAGAACATCTCCAGAAAAGTGAGAGAACAGCCAAAAATCTAAGAGCTGTACACATCACCAACTCCCAAGGAAAGCCATAAGGAAGATGGCCTGGCTTCATGTCTTCAGACAATGCTGCCACAACCCTTGGTGCTTCTTCCAGAACCACTCACTAGTATGGCTGAGAGGCAGCCCTTGGCTCCTCCATCACACCAAGACGGCTTTGGCTCTTGCCACCACAACCACAGCCTGCCCAGGCAGGCCAACGCAGGCTGTGGACACTCAGGTGTTTGGTCAGGAACTCCAACCTGCACCAGGCAACGGAGCAGACCACTGCGATCCCCTTCAGGGTGTGAGCGTATGGCGGGTGGTGGGCGTATGGCGGTGGGAGCCATGATCAAAAGCTCCCAGGAGCCTTGTTGTGCTCAACTGCCCATCAGGGGAGTCTTGTCCCCTTCCCTACCCAGTGCATCCTCAAGTGCCACAGGTTTAGGTCCCTCCCACTCCAGCCAGAGAGAATTCCTCTCCATGCCACCCACCCCTTGATTTGGTTTAGGCCAGGCCAAGGCGGGGCTTAGTAGGAAGATTCCATCCAGTCATCATAACATTCATTTTGTTGTCACTCAAATTCTAAAGCTGTCTAAACTGTTCAAACAGCTTTCATGGCCTATATTGGTCTTTGTGTCACTTGCCGTTTGTTTTATTTTGTTTTACTTTACTTTTTGGTTTTTTTTTTTGGCCTTTTGTTTTAGTGACTCAGTCCTTTCCCTGCCCTTGTACTCTCCCTATTTCCTCCTTCCTTGCTTTCTTCCTCCCTTCCTGGTTTTTCTCCTTTTCTTCTTCCTTCTTTTCTACCTCCCTCCATCCCTCCAACTTTGCCTCCCTCCCTTCCAACTTTCTCTCTCCCTTCTGTCTTTTTTTTTTTCTTGCAAGTGTTTGGGGTGAAAATCCATGGCAGGCCAGCCCCAAGCTAGGCAAGGTCACTGCCAGTGAGCTGCTACAACATCCCCAGACCTGCTGCCACTTCCTACGCAAGTAATTTGAATTTTCTCTAAAGAGAAACTCTCACATTAGTCTACTTTCAAAGTAATTTCAGAAGAGTTGCCAACATGGGCACAAATCAGTTATGACAAGTCATTTTTGAAAAGCACGGCACAGCTAAGGTTCCTAAAAAGAAGGAGTTGAAAACTTTAGTTGGTTTTCATGTCAGCATTTCTAGACTAGTATTTGTTGAAAATTCTTGAAACTCTTCTTTCAGATTTTTTTTTTTTGGACTTTACATGGGCTTAAAAACATCTAAGGAAGCTGGCTGGACCTTATAAATATATAGCCAAGAGAAGGATGGATATGACACTCTGAAATGGATGTAACTCCTGAACATGAATTATATTGTTGATGTTAAGACAAAGAAGTCATGGCTTGATGTACAAAAAGGACATCCCAACATATTGTTTTCCTCCCAAGTTACACTTGACTTGTTGATGAGTCACATATGAGGTTCGAAGGAGAAGATGCACAAGTAATCACTGGTTTTGTAAGCATGCAAGTTCCCAGCTCATAGGCCACCATGCATGATTAGACCTGTTGTTATTTACACTTACACGGCCAGAGCTGTATCACTGTTTAAAAGTTGCCAAATGAGAGTCGCTTGTTTTCCTCTCCAGCACCTGTATCGAATGACCAGCTTTCAAGTGGACTTCCCTGAGCCTTTTCCGTATCTGAACATGCGAGTCCAAAACACTTTAGTCCTACTACTAAGAAGGATACTCACTGTAACACTGTTTTTCTGACCATTAAATGGACAATAAGATGACCCTGGTGTGCAAAGAACAGGACTCAGTGAAGATGTACTGCCTGCTGGTGCATGACACTTTTCTAGGTTTTACGGGCCATGTGGAGGAATCAGCCCAAACACCTTGAAATAGCACTCAATTCATAGTTTACTTAAGGACACATGTGGCTTAGGGAGAACTTCTTTCCTCTGAAAGTGTTTCTTCAAACGAGATGAGAGTCGAAAAGAAGGTATTGAGAACACTAAGTAAAATGGCTGTGCTTTGTGGAATTGGCAGGATTCATCAATACATGTAACAATGTTTGTCACTGCCTTTGGACCTAACACGTACCAGTGTAGATGAACAGAGGCACAGTAAGAAAGATAGCTGGCATAAAACACCAAGGGGATGGGGCTAAGCTGCCTTACTAGGTTTACTTTTTTCACTCTGGTGGCACTTTCTGTTGTCTGTATGAATAGAGTTTCCAAGTACTTTCCCACTTAGCCGGCCTCTCTGTTATTCATACAGTTGAACTACCAGGGAGAGATGGATCAGTTTACCACTGTGAGGCCTTTTATTCCACATTTTCTGCCCATTGCATGCTTTTGTTTTTTTTTCAGCTCTTCCTACAAGCCCCCCTAATCCTGATCTCTCCTTAGGCCTTATGATTTCTTTAAGTGTGCCCTTTCATGAAGTCATGTGTACAGATAGTATACCTGGTTCTATTGAACTCTACTTAATTCTTTCTCACCTCTGTGCTCCTTTTACCAAGTCACTCCTCAACACTTACTGTAACCCTTTGAATTTTTTGTCCATTGCCCTTTAAAAAACTCTTTGAAAATTGAAACATTTCACATGCAGATACAGTCTTCTTGATCTGCTATTGATCCCCCACTACTGACATTGTAAGTTATTGAAATGTGCACTTGCAGACCGTTTTCAGATTTTTGATTTCTGTATATCTATCTGTCTATCTATTTACAAACATAACATGGTATTCTGAAAATATCGTTCTGCTTTTGGAGCCCGACTTTGTGTTTTTCAGAAGCAGGCCTATTACACAGAGATGAATCCATGTTACCTAGATGAGTTCAAACCGGTATGGGCACTGTGATTCCCATTATATTGTTCTACCTACTAATGGACAGTTAAGTTATATCCAGACCTCACCCCCTCCCCCATTAAGTAAAACCCCTGTGGAGAGACATGTAGATGCCTTTATGAACATATTGATAATTTTTCATGGCAGTGTTTTCCAAAAACCAGTTAGTAAAATCAATTTATTCCTTTGCAGCCTGAAATTACCTTCATTCCAGTTTACTGGGATAAGAACCGCAGTATATCAGCAACTATTCTCCAGTAGTAGTTCAGGCAGAAGTCATTCTAGATACCAATCAGGGCGGGATCCTCCATGTATTATACACAGCCCATGGCAGGGGACATCCGTCCACTCGTTTAGAGCAACTGATGTTTTATGCTGGCAATTTAGGTTTATTTAAAGGACTGATTTGAAAACAGGTGAGACAGACTGATTAGATTTATTATGTATGTTGGCTTTGTTTTTCTAGGCCTGAATTTTTCACATTTCAATTAATTGTAGGTCAAGTATCAGGCAGATTCTTCACTGGGCTTCAAATGTGATAAAGCTGCTTCTTACTTTTAAGAAGGCTGTTGCAATCCTGCATTTATTTTACTCCTCAGTGCATGTTTTACACATAACTAGGGTATTTTTTTAATAAGTATTGTGTCTTGGTCTCTACTGGGGAAACATTGTTCAATGTGAGTTTTCTGGTTTGTTGTAGGGCAGTGAATGTTCACTTGTTGGCAATGATATAGAAATGGGGATTAAGAGTTTAAAAGTTTTTATAGTAGGTAGGCAGAGTCAGAGTATGGAATCTAAGAATAAGAAATTGGTTAATTTCCTCTTTGTTTTTTCATTTCAATCTCCTAATAATTCATATATATTTTCCTAAAGTCTCCCAGAAAACAAGGACTGAGTCAATCCACATATCAGTGAACCATAGCAGAATGCAATTCTGAATTTCATATAAAGAGTCATAAAATCAAAAAGACAGGTGCTGGGGTTTTGGCTGAGCACTAGAGTGCTGGCTGTGCACTTTCAAAGGTCTTGAGTTGGATCCCCAACACCATAGGTGAAAGGAATGAATGAACCAATGCATGAGCGTATGATGAATGAATTAAAGGTATAAGGAGGAGGAGGAAGAGGAGGAGGAGGAGGAGAAATAGAAGAAGATGATGAGTAATTTGACAGAAGGGAAATAGGGGAGCAGAGTGAGTTTAAAGTGTGGTTTCCAATTCCCAAACGTTCAATTACAGCAGATGGGATAGAGAGAGAAGATGGGAGGGCAGGAGAGGGGGGATAGTAGAGGATAGAAAAGGTAGCAGAATACAACAGTTACTAATATGGCATTTTGTAAAAATGTGGATGTGTAAACAATGTGATTGTGCAACCTGTATATGGGGTAAAAATGGGAGTTCATAGCTCACTTGAATCTAATGTAGGAAATATGATATCTCAAGAGCTATGTAATGTTTTCAGCAACGAATATAAAAAAGAGGTCTTCATTTTTCTTTGTAGTTGAGATCTCCTGTTTCCGTGACATGTTTAGTTGTGTTCTCTCCTTTAGTCCTCCCATGCTCATAGTTATTCAGATATGGAGAAACTAGCTGATATGCCCAACCAGTCTGAAAATCAGTGACAATTTTTCATTAAGCCTAAAGTCACTTCACATTTGCTACAGTCATACTAAATACACTTCTTTGTTGGGAGTTTCAAATATGTTTCCAACAGCTAGATTACAAGTACCTAGAACTCCCATTCTTGTTTATGTAATAGTGGCTTCATCAGATTAAATGCTGTATTCTGGAATAAAACAAAATAGGAATAATTTACTCATAAACTTCCTATGTAAACCATCTTTATTTACAAAATACTATCTTAAGAATTATAGTTTCATTGAGATTCAATTGGAGCCAAAGTATAGTCAATTACTGAAGTAAAAGCAGTTACTTAAAAACTAAAAATGAGAGAAAAGTCAAATTACATTTGAAGAGAGAGCAACAGTATGAGGTTTCTTGATTGGTTCTGGATGTTGAGTAACAGGCTCATTGGCAGGTGGAAGGAACCCTTCAGGGAACTCACTTGTACTTTCAGAATGCAGGTGTAGAGGGCTGAATTCCAGCTCTTGGGGGAAGATTGAGAGGAAAACCCTCTCCCTGCAAAGACACTTCGCATTGGAAATGGAGTGGGTGGCGGGCCAGGTGGAAAATAATCTCCAGGTTCCCATACAAGTTTCCTCGGAGAGGTGGAGGAAAAAAAAGGACCTCTTCTCATGAACTGACTCCTTGGGTCAACTGGAAACAAGGCACCTCTTTGATTGCCAGCTTCAGTTCTTCCTCATTCACTTGAAAGAGTCTCCAGTTTGTTTTAGCTTCAGCTATTTGTGATCTGAGGGTTTCAGATTCACCTTGGAGGGACCGTATCCTTCTTGATAGATGCGCCATCGTTTCATCCTGTTGACCATGTTTAGCCTTCTGTGCTTTGAGCTCTTCTTCTAGAAAGAGCATTTCAACGCCATGGCTGGATTCGGACCAATGCAGCTTTTCGTAGGTTGCCTCCAGATGTTGTGCTTCCCTTGAACCCTTCTCAAACCTGCAATCCTTTAAAGATGAGGCTAAGCCTTCATGTTTTTTTTCAACAAGGCTCACTTTTTCAAGAAGTCCACACTTTTTTTCAATAAGTCCCGCAAGATTTAGAGCCAGCTTTTTTTCTCTTCCCACGTAAAGCCTGCTACTAACCGACTGAGAACATCTCCAGAAAAGTGAGAGAACAGCCAAAAATCTAAGAGCTGTACACATCACCAACTCCCAAGGAAAGCCATAAGGAAGATGGCCTGGCTTCATGTCTTCAGACAATGCTGCCACAACCCTTGGTGCTTCTTCCAGAACCACTCACTAGTATGGCTGAGAGGCAGCCCTTGGCTCCTCCATCACACCAAGACGGCTTTGGCTCTTGCCACCACAACCACAGCCTGCCCAGGCAGGCCAACGCAGGCTGTGGACACTCAGGTGTTTGGTCAGGAACTCCAACCTGCACCAGGCAACGGAGCAGACCACTGCGATCCCCTTCAGGGTGTGAGCGTATGGCGGGTGGTGGGCGTATGGCGGTGGGAGCCATGATCAAAAGCTCCCAGGAGCCTTGTTGTGCTCAACTGCCCATCAGGGGAGTCTTGTCCCCTTCCCTACCCAGTGCATCCTCAAGTGCCACAGGTTTAGGTCCCTCCCACTCCAGCCAGAGAGAATTCCTCTCCATGCCACCCACCCCTTGATTTGGTTTAGGCCAGGCCAAGGCGGGGCTTAGTAGGAAGATTCCATCCAGTCATCATAACATTCATTTTGTTGTCACTCAAATTCTAAAGCTGTCTAAACTGTTCAAACAGCTTTCATGGCCTATATTGGTCTTTGTGTCACTTGCCGTTTGTTTTATTTTGTTTTACTTTACTTTTTGGTTTTTTTTTTTGGCCTTTTGTTTTAGTGACTCAGTCCTTTCCCTGCCCTTGTACTCTCCCTATTTCCTCCTTC
Organism: Callospermophilus lateralis; assembly: GCF_048772815.1. Classification (NCBI taxonomy): domain Eukaryota; kingdom Metazoa; phylum Chordata; class Mammalia; order Rodentia; family Sciuridae; genus Callospermophilus; species Callospermophilus lateralis. The sequence goes on from NW_027514285.1 coordinate 983,910, forward strand.
CTTGCTTTCTTCCTCCCTTCCTGGTTTTTCTCCTTTTCTTCTTCCTTCTTTTCTACCTCCCTCCATCCCTCCAACTTTGCCTCCCTCCCTTCCAACTTTCTCTCTCCCTTCTGTCTTTTTTTTTTTCTTGCAAGTGTTTGGGGTGAAAATCCATGGCAGGCCAGCCCCAAGCTAGGCAAGGTCACTGCCAGTGAGCTGCTACAACATCCCCAGACCTGCTGCCACTTCCTACGCAAGTAATTTGAATTTTCTCTAAAGAGAAACTCTCACATTAGTCTACTTTCAAAGTAATTTCAGAAGAGTTGCCAACATGGGCACAAATCAGTTATGACAAGTCATTTTTGAAAAGCACGGCACAGCTAAGGTTCCTAAAAAGAAGGAGTTGAAAACTTTAGTTGGTTTTCATGTCAGCATTTCTAGACTAGTATTTGTTGAAAATTCTTGAAACTCTTCTTTCAGATTTTTTTTTTTTGGACTTTACATGGGCTTAAAAACATCTAAGGAAGCTGGCTGGACCTTATAAATATATAGCCAAGAGAAGGATGGATATGACACTCTGAAATGGATGTAACTCCTGAACATGAATTATATTGTTGATGTTAAGACAAAGAAGTCATGGCTTGATGTACAAAAAGGACATCCCAACATATTGTTTTCCTCCCAAGTTACACTTGACTTGTTGATGAGTCACATATGAGGTTCGAAGGAGAAGATGCACAAGTAATCACTGGTTTTGTAAGCATGCAAGTTCCCAGCTCATAGGCCACCATGCATGATTAGACCTGTTGTTATTTACACTTACACGGCCAGAGCTGTATCACTGTTTAAAAGTTGCCAAATGAGAGTCGCTTGTTTTCCTCTCCAGCACCTGTATCGAATGACCAGCTTTCAAGTGGACTTCCCTGAGCCTTTTCCGTATCTGAACATGCGAGTCCAAAACACTTTAGTCCTACTACTAAGAAGGATACTCACTGTAACACTGTTTTTCTGACCATTAAATGGACAATAAGATGACCCTGGTGTGCAAAGAACAGGACTCAGTGAAGATGTACTGCCTGCTGGTGCATGACACTTTTCTAGGTTTTACGGGCCATGTGGAGGAATCAGCCCAAACACCTTGAAATAGCACTCAATTCATAGTTTACTTAAGGACACATGTGGCTTAGGGAGAACTTCTTTCCTCTGAAAGTGTTTCTTCAAACGAGATGAGAGTCGAAAAGAAGGTATTGAGAACACTAAGTAAAATGGCTGTGCTTTGTGGAATTGGCAGGATTCATCAATACATGTAACAATGTTTGTCACTGCCTTTGGACCTAACACGTACCAGTGTAGATGAACAGAGGCACAGTAAGAAAGATAGCTGGCATAAAACACCAAGGGGATGGGGCTAAGCTGCCTTACTAGGTTTACTTTTTTCACTCTGGTGGCACTTTCTGTTGTCTGTATGAATAGAGTTTCCAAGTACTTTCCCACTTAGCCGGCCTCTCTGTTATTCATACAGTTGAACTACCAGGGAGAGATGGATCAGTTTACCACTGTGAGGCCTTTTATTCCACATTTTCTGCCCATTGCATGCTTTTGTTTTTTTTTCAGCTCTTCCTACAAGCCCCCCTAATCCTGATCTCTCCTTAGGCCTTATGATTTCTTTAAGTGTGCCCTTTCATGAAGTCATGTGTACAGATAGTATACCTGGTTCTATTGAACTCTACTTAATTCTTTCTCACCTCTGTGCTCCTTTTACCAAGTCACTCCTCAACACTTACTGTAACCCTTTGAATTTTTTGTCCATTGCCCTTTAAAAAACTCTTTGAAAATTGAAACATTTCACATGCAGATACAGTCTTCTTGATCTGCTATTGATCCCCCACTACTGACATTGTAAGTTATTGAAATGTGCACTTGCAGACCGTTTTCAGATTTTTGATTTCTGTATATCTATCTGTCTATCTATTTACAAACATAACATGGTATTCTGAAAATATCGTTCTGCTTTTGGAGCCCGACTTTGTGTTTTTCAGAAGCAGGCCTATTACACAGAGATGAATCCATGTTACCTAGATGAGTTCAAACCGGTATGGGCACTGTGATTCCCATTATATTGTTCTACCTACTAATGGACAGTTAAGTTATATCCAGACCTCACCCCCTCCCCCATTAAGTAAAACCCCTGTGGAGAGACATGTAGATGCCTTTATGAACATATTGATAATTTTTCATGGCAGTGTTTTCCAAAAACCAGTTAGTAAAATCAATTTATTCCTTTGCAGCCTGAAATTACCTTCATTCCAGTTTACTGGGATAAGAACCGCAGTATATCAGCAACTATTCTCCAGTAGTAGTTCAGGCAGAAGTCATTCTAGATACCAATCAGGGCGGGATCCTCCATGTATTATACACAGCCCATGGCAGGGGACATCCGTCCACTCGTTTAGAGCAACTGATGTTTTATGCTGGCAATTTAGGTTTATTTAAAGGACTGATTTGAAAACAGGTGAGACAGACTGATTAGATTTATTATGTATGTTGGCTTTGTTTTTCTAGGCCTGAATTTTTCACATTTCAATTAATTGTAGGTCAAGTATCAGGCAGATTCTTCACTGGGCTTCAAATGTGATAAAGCTGCTTCTTACTTTTAAGAAGGCTGTTGCAATCCTGCATTTATTTTACTCCTCAGTGCATGTTTTACACATAACTAGGGTATTTTTTTAATAAGTATTGTGTCTTGGTCTCTACTGGGGAAACATTGTTCAATGTGAGTTTTCTGGTTTGTTGTAGGGCAGTGAATGTTCACTTGTTGGCAATGATATAGAAATGGGGATTAAGAGTTTAAAAGTTTTTATAGTAGGTAGGCAGAGTCAGAGTATGGAATCTAAGAATAAGAAATTGGTTAATTTCCTCTTTGTTTTTTCATTTCAATCTCCTAATAATTCATATATATTTTCCTAAAGTCTCCCAGAAAACAAGGACTGAGTCAATCCACATATCAGTGAACCATAGCAGAATGCAATTCTGAATTTCATATAAAGAGTCATAAAATCAAAAAGACAGGTGCTGGGGTTTTGGCTGAGCACTAGAGTGCTGGCTGTGCACTTTCAAAGGTCTTGAGTTGGATCCCCAACACCATAGGTGAAAGGAATGAATGAACCAATGCATGAGCGTATGATGAATGAATTAAAGGTATAAGGAGGAGGAGGAAGAGGAGGAGGAGGAGGAGAAATAGAAGAAGATGATGAGTAATTTGACAGAAGGGAAATAGGGGAGCAGAGTGAGTTTAAAGTGTGGTTTCCAATTCCCAAACGTTAAATTACAGCAGATGGGATAGAGAGAGAAGATGGGAGGGCAGGAGAGGGGGGATAGTAGAGGATAGAAAAGGTAGCAGAATACAACAGTTACTAATATGGCATTTTGTAAAAATGTGGATGTGTAAACAATGTGATTGTGCAACCTGTATATGGGGTAAAAATGGGAGTTCATAGCTCACTTGAATCTAATGTAGGAAATATGATATCTCAAGAGCTATGTAATGTTTTCAGCAACGAATATAAAAAAGAGGTCTTCATTTTTCTTTGTAGTTGAGATCTCCTGTTTCCGTGACATGTTTAGTTGTGTTCTCTCCTTTAGTCCTCCCATGCTCATAGTTATTCAGATATGGAGAAACTAGCTGATATGCCCAACCAGTCTGAAAATCAGTGACAATTTTTCATTAAGCCTAAAGTCACTTCACATTTGCTACAGTCATACTAAATACACTTCTTTGTTGGGAGTTTCAAATATGTTTCCATCAGCTAGATTACAAGTACCTAGAACTCCCATTCTTGTTTATGTAATAGTGGCTTCATCAGATTAAATGCTGTACTCTGGAATAAAACAAAATAGGAATAATTTACTCATAAACTTCCTATGTAAACCATCTTTATTTACAAAATACTATCTTAAGAATTATAGTTTCATTGAGATTCAATTGGAGCCAAAGTATAGTCAATTACTGAAGTAAAAGCAGTTACTTAAAAACTAAAAATGAGAGAAAAGTCAAATTACATTTGAAGAGAGAGCAACAGTATGAGGTTTCTTGATTGGTTCTGGATGTTGAGTAACAGGCTCATTGGCAGGTGGAAGGAACCCTTCAGGGAACTCACTTGTACTTTCAGAATGCAGGTGTAGAGGGCTGAATTCCAGCTCTTGGGGGAAGATTGAGAGGAAAACCCTCTCCCTGCAAAGACACTTCGCATTGGAAATGGAGTGGGTGGCGGGCCAGGTGGAAAATAATCTCCAGGTTCCCATACAAGTTTCCTCGGAGAGGTGGAGGAAAAAAAAGGACCTCTTCTCATGAACTGACTCCTTGGGTCAACTGGAAACAAGGCACCTCTTTGATTGCCAGCTTCAGTTCTTCCTCATTCACTTGAAAGAGTCTCCAGTTTGTTTTAGCTTCAGCTATTTGTGATCTGAGGGTTTCAGATTCACCTTGGAGGGACCGTATCCTTCTTGATAGATGCGCCATCGTTTCATCCTGTTGACCATGTTTAGCCTTCTGTGCTTTGAGCTCTTCTTCTAGAAAGAGCATTTCAACGCCATGGCTGGATTCGGACCAATGCAGCTTTTCGTAGGTTGCCTCCAGATGTTGTGCTTCCCTTGAACCCTTCTCAAACCTGCAATCCTTTAAAGATGAGGCTAAGCCTTCATGTTTTTTTTCAACAAGGCTCACTTTTTCAAGAAGTCCACACTTGTTTTCAATAAGTCCCGCAAGATTTAGAGCCAGCTTTTTTTCTCTTCCCACGTAAAGCCTGCTACTAACCGACTGAGAACATCTCCAGAAAAGTGAGAGAACAGCCAAAAATCTAAGAGCTGTACACATCACCAACTCCCAAGGAAAGCCATAAGGAAGATGGCCTGGCTTCATGTCTTCGGACAATGCTGCCACAACCCTTGGTGCTTCTTCCAGAACCACTCACTAGTATGGCTGAGAGGCAGCCCTTGGCTCCTCCATCACACCAAGACGGCTTTGGCTCTTGCCAGCACAACCACAGCCTGCCCAGGCAGGCCAACGCAGGCTGTGGACACTCAGGTGTTTGGTCAGGAACTCCAACCTGCACCAGGCAACGGAGCAGACCACTGCGATCCCCTTCAGGGTGTGAGCGTATGGCGGGTGGTTGGCGTATGGCGGTGGGAGCCATGATCAAAAGCTCCCAGGAGCCTTGTTGTGCTCAACTGCCCATCAGGGGAGTCTTGTCCCCTTCCCTACCCAGTGCATCCTCAAGTGCCACAGGTTTAGGTCCCTCCCACTCCAGCCAGAGAGAATTCCTCTCCATGCCACCCACCCCTTGATTTGGTTTAGGCCAGGCCAAGGCGGGGCTTAGTAGGAAGATTCCATCCAGTCATCATAACATTCATTTTGTTGTCACTCAAATTCTAAAGCTGTCTAAACTGTTCAAACAGCTTTCATGGCCTATATTGGTCTTTGTGTCACTTGCCGTTTGTTTTATTTTGTTTTACTTTACTTTTTGGTTTTTTTTTTTTGGCCTTTTGTTTTAGTGACTCAGTCCTTTCCCTGCCCTTGTACTCTCCCTATTTCCTCCTTCCTTGCTTTCTTCCTCCCTTCCTGGTTTTTCTCCTTTTCTTCTTCCTTCTTTTCTACCTCCCTCCATCCCTCCAACTTTGCCTCCCTCCCTTCCAACTTTCTCTCTCCCTTCTGTCTTTTTTTTTTTCTTGCAAGTGTTTGGGGTGAAAATCCATGGCAGGCCAGCCCCAAGCTAGGCAAGGTCACTGCCAGTGAGCTGCTACAACATCCCCAGACCTGCTGCCACTTCCTACGCAAGTAATTTGAATTTTCTCTAAAGAGAAACTCTCACATTAGTCTACTTTCAAAGTAATTTCAGAAGAGTTGCCAACATGGGCACAAATCAGTTATGACAAGTCATTTTTGAAAAGCACGGCACAGCTAAGGTTCCTAAAAAGAAGGAGTTGAAAACTTTAGTTGGTTTTCATGTCAGCATTTCTAGACTAGTATTTGTTGAAAATTCTTGAAACTCTTCTTTCAGATTTTTTTTTTTTGGACTTTACATGGGCTTAAAAACATCTAAGGAAGCTGGCTGGACCTTATAAATATATAGCCAAGAGAAGGATGGATATGACACTCTGAAATGGATGTAACTCCTGAACATGAATTATATTGTTGATGTTAAGACAAAGAAGTCATGGCTTGATGTACAAAAAGGACATCCCAACATATTGTTTTCCTCCCAAGTTACACTTGACTTGTTGATGAGTCACATATGAGGTTCGAAGGAGAAGATGCACAAGTAATCACTGGTTTTGTAAGCATGCAAGTTCCCAGCTCATAGGCCACCATGCATGATTAGACCTGTTGTTATTTACACTTACACGGCCAGAGCTGTATCACTGTTTAAAAGTTGCCAAATGAGAGTCGCTTGTTTTCCTCTCCAGCACCTGTATCGAATGACCAGCTTTCAAGTGGACTTCCCTGAGCCTTTTCCGTATCTGAACATGCGAGTCCAAAACACTTTAGTCCTACTACTAAGAAGGATACTCACTGTAACACTGTTTTTCTGACCATTAAATGGACAATAAGATGACCCTGGTGTGCAAAGAACAGGACTCAGTGAAGATGTACTGCCTGCTGGTGCATGACACTTTTCTAGGTTTTACGGGCCATGTGGAGGAATCAGCCCAAACACCTTGAAATAGCACTCAATTCATAGTTTACTTAAGGACACATGTGGCTTAGGGAGAACTTCTTTCCTCTGAAAGTGTTTCTTCAAACGAGATGAGAGTCGAAAAGAAGGTATTGAGAACACTAAGTAAAATGGCTGTGCTTTGTGGAATTGGCAGGATTCATCAATACATGTAACAATGTTTGTCACTGCCTTTGGACCTAACACGTACCAGTGTAGATGAACAGAGGCACAGTAAGAAAGATAGCTGGCATAAAACACCAAGGGGATGGGGCTAAGCTGCCTTACTAGGTTTACTTTTTTCACTCTGGTGGCACTTTCTGTTGTCTGTATGAATAGAGTTTCCAAGTACTTTCCCACTTAGCCGGCCTCTCTGTTATTCATACAGTTGAACTACCAGGGAGAGATGGATCAGTTTACCACTGTGAGGCCTTTTATTCCACATTTTCTGCCCATTGCATGCTTTTGTTTTTTTTTCAGCTCTTCCTACAAGCCCCCCTAATCCTGATCTCTCCTTAGGCCTTATGATTTCTTTAAGTGTGCCCTTTCATGAAGTCATGTGTACAGATAGTATACCTGGTTCTATTGAACTCTACTTAATTCTTTCTCACCTCTGTGCTCCTTTTACCAAGTCACTCCTCAACACTTACTGTAACCCTTTGAATTTTTTGTCCATTGCCCTTTAAAAAACTCTTTGAAAATTGAAACATTTCACATGCAGATACAGTCTTCTTGATCTGCTATTGATCCCCCACTACTGACATTGTAAGTTATTGAAATGTGCACTTGCAGACCGTTTTCAGATTTTTGATTTCTGTATATCTATCTATCTATTTACAAACATAACATGGTATTCTGAAAATATCGTTCTGCTTTTGGAGCCCGACTTTGTGTTTTTCAGAAGCAGGCCTATTACACAGAGATGAATCCATGTTACCTAGATTGAGTTCAAACCGGTATGGGCACTGTGATTCCCATTATATTGTTCTACCTACTAATGGACAGTTAAGTTATATCCAGACCTCACCCCCTCCCCCATTAAGTAAAACCCCTGTGGAGAGACATGTAGATGCCTTTATGAACATATTGATAATTTTTCATGCCAGTGTTTTCCAAAAACCAGTTAGTAAAATCAATTTATTCCTTTGCAGCCTGAAATTACCTTCATTCCAGTTTACTGGTATAAGAACCGCAGTATATCAGCAACTATTCTCCAGTAGTAGTTCAGGCAGAAGTCATTCTAGATACCAATCAGGGCGGGATCCTCGATGTATTTTACACAGCCCATGGCAGGGGACATCCGTCCACTCGTTTAGAGCAACTGATGTTTTATGCTGGCAATTTAGGTTTATTTAAAGGACTGATTTGAAAACAGGTGAGACAGACTGATTAGATTTATTATGTATGTTGGCTTTGTTTTTCTAGGCCTGAATTTTTCACATTTCAATTAATTGTAGGTCAAGTATCAGGCAGATTCTTCACTGGGCTTCAAATGTGATAAAGCTGCTTCTTACTTTTAAGAAGGCTGTTGCAATCCTGCATTTATTTTACTCCTCAGTGCATGTTTTACACAAGAGCACACACACACACACACACACACACACACACACACAGACACGTAATTAGAGCACATTTAACACTCAAATAAAGCTTTAACTACTAAATCATAACTAGGGTATTTTTTTAATAAGTATTGTGTCTTGGTCTCTACTGGGGAAACATTGTTCAATGTGAGTTTTCTGGTTTGTTGTAGGGCAGTGAATGTTCACTTGTTGGCAATGATATAGAAATGGGGATTAAGAGTTTAAAAGTTTTTATAGTAGGTAGGCAGAGTCAGAGTATGGAATCTAAGAATAAGAAATTGGGGAATTTCCTCTTTGTTTTTTCATTTCAATCTCCTAATAATTCATATATATTTTCCTAAAGTCTCCCAGAAAACAAGGACTGAGTCAATCCACATATCAGTGAACCATAGCAGAATGCAATTCTGAATTTCATATAAAGAGTCATAAAATCAAAAAGACAGGTGCTGGGGTTTTGGCTGAGCACTAGAGTGCTGGCTGTGCACTTTCAAAGGTCTTGAGTTGGATCCCCAACACCATAGGTGAAAGGAATGAATGAACCAATGCATGAGCGTATGATGAATGAATTAAAGGTATAAGGAGGAGGAGGAAGAGGAGGAGGAGGAGGAGAAATAGAAGAAGATGATGAGTAATTTGACAGAAGGGAAATAGGGGAGCAGAGTGAGTTTAAAGTGTGGTTTCCAATTCCCAAACGTTCAATTACAGCAGATGGGATAGAGAGAGAAGATGGGAGGGCAGGAGAGGGGGGATAGTAGAGGATAGAAAAGGTAGCAGAATACAACAGTTACTAATATGGCATTTTGTAAAAATGTGGATGTGTAAACAATGTGATTGTGCAACCTGTATATGGGGTAAAAATGGGAGTTCATAGCTCACTTGAATCTAATGTAGGAAATATGATATCTCAAGAGCTATGTAATGTTTTCAGCAACGAATATAAAAAAGAGGTCTTCATTTTTCTTTGTAGTTGAGATCTCCTGTTTCCGTGACATGTTTAGTTGTGTTCTCTCCTTTAGTCCTCCCATGTTCTAGTTATTCTGATATGGAGAAACTAGCTGATATGCCCAACCAGTCTGAAAATCAGTGACAATTTTTCATTAAGCCTAAAGTCACTTCACATTTGCTACAGTCATACTAAATACACTTCTTTGTTGGGAGTTTCAAATATGTTTCCATCAGCTAGATTACAAGTACCTAGAACTCCCATTCTTGTTTATGTAATAGTGGCTTCATCAGATTAAATGCTGTACTCTGGAATAAAACAAAATAGGAATAATTTACTCATAAACTTCCTAAGTAAACCATCTTTATTTACAAAATACTATCTTAAGAATTATAGTTTCATTGAGATTCAATTGGAGCCAAAGTATAGTCAATTACTGAAGTAAAAGCAGTTACTTAAAAACTAAAAATGAGAGAAAAGTCAAATTACATTTGAAGAGAGAGCAACAGTATGAGGTTTCTTGATTGGTTCTGGATGTTGAGTAACAGGCTCATTGGCAGGTGGAAGGAACCCTTCAGGGAACTCACTTGTACTTTCAGAATGCAGGTGTAGAGGGCTGAATTCCAGCTCTTGGGGGAAGATTGAGAGGAAAACCCTCTCCCTGCAAAGACACTTCGCATTGGAAATGGAGTGGGTGGCGGGCCAGGTGGAAAATAATCTCCAGGTTCCCATACAAGTTTCCTCGGAGAGGTGGAGGAAAAAAAAGGACCTCTTCTCATGAACTGACTCCTTGGGTCAACTGGAAACAAGGCACCTCTTTGATTGCCAGCTTCAGTTCTTCCTCATTCACTTGAAAGAGTCTCCAGTTTGTTTTAGCTTCAGCTATTTGTGATCTGAGGGTTTCAGATTCACCTTGGAGGGACCGTATCCTTCTTGATAGATGCGCCATCGTTTCATCCTGTTGACCATGTTTAGCCTTCTGTGCTTTGAGCTCTTCTTCTAGAAAGAGCATTTCAACGCCATGGCTGGATTCGGACCAATGCAGCTTTTCGTAGGTTGCCTCCAGATGTTGTGCTTCCCTTGAACCCTTCTCAAACCTGCAATCCTTTAAAGATGAGGCTAAGCCTTCATGTTTTTTTTCAACAAGGCTCACTTTTTCAAGAAGTCCACACTTTTTTCAATAAGTCCCACAAGATTTAGAGCCAGCTTTTTTTCTCTTCCCACGTAAAGCCTGCTACTAACCGACTGAGAACATCTCCAGAAAAGTGAGAGAACAGCCAAAAATCTAAGAGCTGTACACATCACCAACTCCCAAGGAAAGCCATAAGGAAGATGGCCTGGCTTCATGTCTTCGGACAATGCTGCCACAACCCTTGGTGCTTCTTCCAGAACCACTCACTAGTATGGCTGAGAGGCAGCCCTTGGCTCCTCCATCACACCAAGACGGCTTTGGCTCTTGCCACCACAACCACAGCCTGCCCAGGCAGGCCAACGCAGGCTGTGGACACTCAGGTGTTTGGTCAGGAACTCCAACCTGCACCAGGCAACGGAGCAGACCACTGCGATCCCCTTCAGGGTGTGAGCGTATGGCGGGTGGTGGGCGTATGGCAGTGGGAGCCATGATCAAGGGCTCCCAGGAGCCTTGTTGTGCTCAACTGCCCATCAGGGGAGTCTTGTCCCCTTCCCTACCCAGTGCATCCTCAAGTGCCACAGGTTTAGGTCCCTCCCACTCCACCAGAGAGAATTCCTCTCCATGCCACCCACCCCTTGATTTGGTTTAGGCCAGGCCAAGGCGGGCTTAGTAGGAAGATTCCATCCAGTCATCATAACATTCATTTTGTTGTCACTCAAATTCTAAAGCTGTCTAAACTGTTCAAACAGCTTTCATGGCCTATATTGGTCTTTGTGTCGCTTGCCTTTTGTTTTATTTTATTTTATTTTATTTTTTGGTTTTTTTTTTGGCCTTTTGTTTTAGTGACTCAGTCCTTTCCCTGCCCTTGTACTCTCCCTATTTCCTCCTTCCTTGCTTTCTTCCTCCCTTCCTGGTTTTTCTCCTTTTCTTCTTCCTTCTTTTCTACCTCCCTCCATCCCTCCAACTTTGCCTCCCTCCCTTCCAACTCTCTCTCTCCCTTCCGTCTTTTTTTTTTTCTTGCAAGTGTTTGGGGTGAAAATCCATGGCAGGCCAGCCCCAAGCTAGGCAAGGTCACTGCCAGTGAGCTGCTACAACATCCCCAGACCTGCTGCCACTTCCTACGCAAGTAATTTGAATTTTCTCTAAAGAGAAACTCTCACATTAGTCTACTTTCAAAGTAATTTCAGAAGAGTTGCCAACATGGGCACAAATCAGTTATGACAAGTCATTTTTGAAAAGCACGGCACAGCTAAGGTTCCTAAAAAGAAGGAGTTGAAAACTTTAGTTGGTTTTCATGTCAGCATTTCTAGACTAGTATTTGTTGAAAATTCTTGAAACTCTTCTTTCAGATTTTTTTTTTTTGGACTTTTCATGGGCTTAAAAACATCTAAGGAAGCTGGCTGGACCTTATAAATATATAGCCAAGAGAAGGATGGATATGACACTCTGAAATGGATGTAACTCCTGAACATGAATTATATTGTTGATGTTAAGACAAAGAGGTCATGGCTTGATGTACAAAAAGGACATCCCAACATATTGTTTTCCTCCCAAGTTACACTTGACTTGTTGATGAGTCACATATGAGGTTCGAAGGAGAAGATGCACAAGTAATCACTGGTTTTGTAAGCATGCAAGTTCCCAGCTCATAGGCCACCATGCATGATTAGACCTGTTGTTATTTACACTTACACGGCCAGAGCTGTATCACTGTTTAAAAGTTGCCAAATGAGAGTCGCTTGTTTTCCTCTCCAGCACCTGTATCGAATGACCAGCTTTCAAGTGGACTTCCCTGAGCCTTTTCCGTATCTGAACATGCGAGTCCAAAACACTTTAGTCCTACTACTAAGAAGGATACTCACTGTAACACTGTTTTTCTGACCATTAAATGGACAATAAGATGACCCTGGTGTGCAAAGAACAGGACTCAGTGAAGATGTACTGCCTGCTGGTGCATGACACTTTTCTAGGTTTTACGGGCCATGTGGAGGAATCAGCCCAAACACCTTGAAATAGCACTCAATTCATAGTTTACTTAAGGACACATGTGGCTTAGGGAGAACTTCTTTCCTCTGAAAGTGTTTCTTCAAACGAGATGAGAGTCGAAAAGAAGGTATTGAGAACACTAAGTAAAATGGCTGTGCTTTGTGGAATTGGCAGGATTCATCAATACATGTAACAATGTTTGTCACTGCCTTTGGACCTAACACGTATCAGTGTAGATGAACAGAGGCACAGTAAGAAAGATAGCTGGCATAAAACACCAAGGGGATGGGGCTAAGCTGCCTTACTAGGTTTATTTTTTTCACTCTGGTGGCACTTTCTGTTGTCTGTATGAATAGAGTTTCCAAGTACTTTCCCACTTAGCCGGCCTCTCTGTTATTCATACAGTTGAACTACCAGGGAGAGATGGATCAGTTTACCACCTGTGAGGCCTTTTATTCCACATTTTCTGCCCATTGCATGCTTTTGTTTTTTTTCAGCTCTTCCTACAAGCCCCCCTAATCCTGATCTCTCCTTAGGCCTTATGATTTCTTTAAGTGTCCCCTTTCATGAAGTCATGTGTACAGATATTATACCTGGTTCTATTGAACTCTACTTAATTCTTTCTCACCTCTGTGCTCCTTTTACCAAGTCACTCCTCAACACTTACTGTAACCCTTTGAATTTTTTGTCCATTGTCCTTTAAAAAACTCTTTGAAAATTGAACCATTTCGCATGCAGATACAGTCTTCTTGATCTGCTATTAATCCCCCACTACTGACATTGTAAGTTATTGAAATGTGCACTTGCAGACCGTTTTCAGATTTTTGATTTCTGTATATCTATCTGTCTATCTATTTACAAACATAACATGGTATTCTGAAAATATCGTTCTGCTTTTGGAGCCCGACTTTGTGTTTTTCAGAAGCAGGCCTATTACACAGAGATGAATCCATTTTACCTAGATTGAGTTCAAACCGGTATGGGCACTGTGATTCCCATTATATTGTTCTACCTACTAATGGACAGTTAAGTTATATCCAGACCTCACCCCCTCCCCCATTAAGTAAAACCCCTGTGGAGAGACATGTAGATGCCTTTATGAACATATTGATAATTTTTCATGGCAGTGTTTTCCAAAAACCAGTTAGTAAAATCAATTTATTCCTTTGCAGCCTGAAATTACCTTCATTCCAGTTTACTGGTATAAGAACCGCAGTATATCAGCAACTATTCTCCAGTAGTAGTTCAGGCAGAAGTCATTCTAGATACCAATCAGGGCGGGATCCTCGATGTATTTTACACAGCCCATGGCAGGGGACATCCGTCCACTCGTTTAGAGCAACTGATGTTTTATGCTGGCAATTTAGGTTTATTTAAAGGACTGATTTGAAAACAGGTGAGACAGACTGATTAGATTTATTATGTATGTTGGCTTTGTTTTTCTAGGCCTGAATTTTTCACATTTCAATTAATTGTAGGTCAAGTATCAGGCAGATTCTTCACTGGGCTTCAAATGTGATAAAGCTGCTTCTTACTTTTAAGAAGGCTGTTGCAATCCTGCATTTATTTTACTCCTCAGTGCATGTTTTACACAAGAGCACACACACACACACACACACACACACACACACACACACAAACACGTAATTAGAGCACATTTAACACTCAAATAAATCTTTAACTACTAAATCATAACTAGGGTATTTTTTTAATAAGTATTGTGTCTTGGTCTCTACTGGGGAAACATTGTTCAATGTGAGTTTTCTGGTTTGTTGTAGGGCAGTGAATGTTCACTTGTTGGCAATGATATAGAAATGGGGATTAAGAGTTTAAAAGTTTTTATAGTAGGTAGGCAGAGTCAGAGTATGGAATCTAAGAATAAGAAATTGGGGAATTTCCTCTTTGTTTTTTCATTTCAATCTCCTAATAATTCATATATATTTTCCTAAAGTCTCCCAGAAAACAAGGACTGAGTCAATCCACATATCAGTGAACCATAGCAGAATGCAATTCTGAATTTCATATAAAGAGTCATAAAATCAAAAAGACAGGTGCTGGGGTTTTGGCTGAGCACTAGAGTGCTGGCTGTGCACTTTCAAAGGTCTTGAGTTGGATCCCCAACACCATAGGTGAAAGGAATGAATGAACCAATGCATGAGCGTATGATGAATGAATTAAAGGTATAAGGAGGAGGAGGAAGAGGAGGAGGAGGAGGAGAAATAGAAGAAGATGATGAGTAATTTGACAGAAGGGAAATAGGGGAGCAGAGTGAGTTTAAAGTGTGGTTTCCAATTCCCAAACGTTAAATTACAGCAGATGGGATAGAGAGAGAAGATGGGAGGGCAGGAGAGGGGGGATAGTAGAGGATAGAAAAGGTAGCAGAATACAACAGTTACTAATATGGCATTTTGTAAAAATGTGGATGTGTAAACAATGTGATTGTGCAAACTGTATATGGGGTAAAAATGGGAGTTCATAGCTCACTTGAATCTAATGTAGGAAATATGATATCTCAAGAGCTATGTAATGTTTTCAGCAACGAATATAAAAAAGAGGTCTTCATTTTTCTTTGTAGTTGAGATCTCCTGTTTCCGTGACATGTTTAGTTGTGTTCTCTCCTTTAGTCCTCCCATGCTCTAGTTATTCTGATATGGAGAAACTAGCTGATATGCCCAACCAGTCTGAAAATCAGTGACAATTTTTCATTAAGCCTAAAGTCACTTCACATTTGCTACAGTCATACTAAATACACTTCTTTGTTGGGAGTTTCAAATATGTTTCCATCAGCTAGATTACAAGTACCTAGAACTCCCATTCTTGTTTATGTAATAGTGGCTTCATCAGATTAAATGCTGTACTCTGGAATAAAACAAAATAGGAATAATTTACTCATAAACTTCCTATGTAAACCATCTTTATTTACAAAATACTATCTTAAGAATTATAGTTTCATTGAGATTCAATTGGAGCCAAAGTATAGTCAATTACTGAAGTAAAAGCAGTTACTTAAAAACTAAAAATGAGAGAAAAGTCAAATTACATTTGAAGAGAGAGCAACAGTATGAGGTTTCTTGATTGGTTCTGGATGTTGAGTAACAGGCTCATTGGCAGGTGGAAGGAACCCTTCAGGGAACTCACTTGTACTTTCAGAATGCAGGTGTAGAGGGCTGAATTCCAGCTCTTGGGGGAAGATTGAGAGGAAAACCCTCTCCCTGCAAAGACACTTCGCATTGGAAATGGAGTGGGTGGCGGGCCAGGTGGAAAATAATCTCCAGGTTCCCATACAAGTTTCCTCGGAGAGGTGGAGGAAAAAAAAGGACCTCTTCTCATGAACTGACTCCTTGGGTCAACTGGAAACAAGGCACCTCTTTGATTGCCAGCTTCAGTTCTTCCTCATTCACTTGAAAGAGTCTCCAGTTTGTTTTAGCTTCAGCTATTTGTGATCTGAGGGTTTCAGATTCACCTTGGAGGGACCGTATCCTTCTTGATAGATGCGCCATCGTTTCATCCTGTTGACCATGTTTAGCCTTCTGTGCTTTGAGCTCTTCTTCTAGAAAGAGCATTTCAACGCCATGGCTGGATTCGGACCAATGCAGCTTTTCGTAGGTTGCCTCCAGATGTTGTGCTTCCCTTGAACCCTTCTCAAACCTGCAATCCTTTAAAGATGAGGCTAAGCCTTCATGTTTTTTTTCAACAAGGCTCACTTTTTCAAGAAGTCCACACTTTTTTTCAATAAGTCCCGCAAGATTTAGAGCCAGCTTTTTTTCTCTTCCCACGTAAAGCCTGCTACTAACCGACTGAGAACATCTCCAGAGAACAGCCAAAAATCTAAGAGCTGTACACATCACCAACTCCCAAGGAAAGCCATAAGGAAGATGGCCTGGCTTCATGTCTTCGGACAATGCTGCCACAACCCTTGGTGCTTCTTCCAGAACCACTCACTAGTATGGCTGAGAGGCAGCCCTTGGCTCCTCCATCACACCAAGACGGCTTTGGCTCTTGCCACCACAACCACAGCCTGCCCAGGCAGGCCAACGCAGGCTGTGGACACTCAGGTGTTTGGTCAGGAACTCCAACCTGCACCAGGCAACGGAGCAGACCACTGCGATCCCCTTCAGGGTGTGAGCGTATGGCGGGTGGTGGGCGTATGGCAGTGGGAGCCATGATCAAGGGCTCCCAGGAGCCTTGTTGTGCTCAACTGCCCATCAGGGGAGTCTTGTCCCCTTCCCTACCCAGTGCATCCTCAAGTGCCACAGGTTTAGGTCCCTCCCACTCCACCAGAGAGAATTCCTCTCCATGCCACCCACCCCTTGATTTGGTTTAGGCCAGGCCAAGGCGGGCTTAGTAGGAAGATTCCATCCAGTCATCATAACATTCATTTTGTTGTCACTCAAATTCTAAAGCTGTCTAAACTGTTCAAACAGCTTTCATGGCCTATATTGGTCTTTGTGTCGCTTGCCTTTTGTTTTATTTTATTTTATTTTATTTTTTGGTTTTTTTTTTGGCCTTTTGTTTTAGTGACTCAGTCCTTTCCCTGCCCTTGTACTCTCCCTATTTCCTCCTTCCTTGCTTTCTTCCTCCCTTCCTGGTTTTTCTCCTTTTCTTCTTCCTTCTTTTCTACCTCCCTCCATCCCTCCAACTTTGCCTCCCTCCCTTCCAACTCTCTCTCTCCCTTCCGTCTTTTTTTTTTTCTTGCAAGTGTTTGGGGTGAAAATCCATGGCAGGCCAGCCCCAAGCTAGGCAAGGTCACTGCCAGTGAGCTGCTACAACATCCCCAGACCTGCTGCCACTTCCTACGCAAGTAATTTGAATTTTCTCTAAAGAGAAACTCTCACATTAGTCTACTTTCAAAGTAATTTCAGAAGAGTTGCCAACATGGGCACAAATCAGTTATGACAAGTCATTTTTGAAAAGCACGGCACAGCTAAGGTTCCTAAAAAGAAGGAGTTGAAAACTTTAGTTGGTTTTCATGTCAGCATTTCTAGACTAGTATTTGTTGAAAATTCTTGAAACTCTTCTTTCAGATTTTTTTTTTTTGGACTTTTCATGGGCTTAAAAACATCTAAGGAAGCTGGCTGGACCTTATAAATATATAGCCAAGAGAAGGATGGATATGACACTCTGAAATGGATGTAACTCCTGAACATGAATTATATTGTTGATGTTAAGACAAAGAGGTCATGGCTTGATGTACAAAAAGGACATCCCAACATATTGTTTTCCTCCCAAGTTACACTTGACTTGTTGATGAGTCACATATGAGGTTCGAAGGAGAAGATGCACAAGTAATCACTGGTTTTGTAAGCATGCAAGTTCCCAGCTCATAGGCCACCATGCATGATTAGACCTGTTGTTATTTACACTTACACGGCCAGAGCTGTATCACTGTTTAAAAGTTGCCAAATGAGAGTCGCTTGTTTTCCTCTCCAGCACCTGTATCGAATGACCAGCTTTCAAGTGGACTTCCCTGAGCCTTTTCCGTATCTGAACATGCGAGTCCAAAACACTTTAGTCCTACTACTAAGAAGGATACTCACTGTAACACTGTTTTTCTGACCATTAAATGGACAATAAGATGACCCTGGTGTGCAAAGAACAGGACTCAGTGAAGATGTACTGCCTGCTGGTGCATGACACTTTTCTAGGTTTTACGGGCCATGTGGAGGAATCAGCCCAAACACCTTGAAATAGCACTCAATTCATAGTTTACTTAAGGACACATGTGGCTTAGGGAGAACTTCTTTCCTCTGAAAGTGTTTCTTCAAACGAGATGAGAGTCGAAAAGAAGGTATTGAGAACACTAAGTAAAATGGCTGTGCTTTGTGGAATTGGCAGGATTCATCAATACATGTAACAATGTTTGTCACTGCCTTTGGACCTAACACGTATCAGTGTAGATGAACAGAGGCACAGTAAGAAAGATAGCTGGCATAAAACACCAAGGGGATGGGGCTAAGCTGCCTTACTAGGTTTATTTTTTTCACTCTGGTGGCACTTTCTGTTGTCTGTATGAATAGAGTTTCCAAGTACTTTCCCACTTAGCCGGCCTCTCTGTTATTCATACAGTTGAACTACCAGGGAGAGATGGATCAGTTTACCACCTGTGAGGCCTTTTATTCCACATTTTCTGCCCATTGCATGCTTTTGTTTTTTTTCAGCTCTTCCTACAAGCCCCCCTAATCCTGATCTCTCCTTAGGCCTTATGATTTCTTTAAGTGTCCCCTTTCATGAAGTCATGTGTACAGATATTATACCTGGTTCTATTGAACTCTACTTAATTCTTTCTCACCTCTGTGCTCCTTTTACCAAGTCACTCCTCAACACTTACTGTAACCCTTTGAATTTTTTGTCCATTGTCCTTTAAAAAACTCTTTGAAAATTGAACCATTTCGCATGCAGATACAGTCTTCTTGATCTGCTATTAATCCCCCACTACTGACATTGTAAGTTATTGAAATGTGCACTTGCAGACCGTTTTCAGATTTTTGATTTCTGTATATCTATCTGTCTATCTATTTACAAACATAACATGGTATTCTGAAAATATCGTTCTGCTTTTGGAGCCCGACTTTGTGTTTTTCAGAAGCAGGCCTATTACACAGAGATGAATCCATTTTACCTAGATTGAGTTCAAACCGGTATGGGCACTGTGATTCCCATTATATTGTTCTACCTACTAATGGACAGTTAAGTTATATCCAGACCTCACCCCCTCCCCCATTAAGTAAAACCCCTGTGGAGAGACATGTAGATGCCTTTATGAACATATTGATAATTTTTCATGGCAGTGTTTTCCAAAAACCAGTTAGTAAAATCAATTTATTCCTTTGCAGCCTGAAATTACCTTCATTCCAGTTTACTGGTATAAGAACCGCAGTATATCAGCAACTATTCTCCAGTAGTAGTTCAGGCAGAAGTCATTCTAGATACCAATCAGGGCGGGATCCTCGATGTATTTTACACAGCCCATGGCAGGGGACATCCGTCCACTCGTTTAGAGCAACTGATGTTTTATGCTGGCAATTTAGGTTTATTTAAAGGACTGATTTGAAAACAGGTGAGACAGACTGATTAGATTTATTATGTATGTTGGCTTTGTTTTTCTAGGCCTGAATTTTTCACATTTCAATTAATTGTAGGTCAAGTATCAGGCAGATTCTTCACTGGGCTTCAAATGTGATAAAGCTGCTTCTTACTTTTAAGAAGGCTGTTGCAATCCTGCATTTATTTTACTCCTCAGTGCATGTTTTACACAAGAGCACACACACACACACACACACACACACACACACACACAAACACGTAATTAGAGCACATTTAACACTCAAATAAAGCTTTAACTACTAAATCATAACTAGGGTATTTTTTTAATAAGTATTGTGTCTTGGTCTCTACTGGGGAAACATTGTTCAATGTGAGTTTTCTGGTTTGTTGTAGGGCAGTGAATGTTCACTTGTTGGCAATGATATAGAAATGGGGATTAAGAGTTTAAAAGTTTTTATAGTAGGTAGGCAGAGTCAGAGTATGGAATCTAAGAATAAGAAATTGGGGAATTTCCTCTTTGTTTTTTCATTTCAATCTCCTAATAATTCATATATATTTTCCTAAAGTCTCCCAGAAAACAAGGACTGAGTCAATCCACATATCAGTGAACCATAGCAGAATGCAATTCTGAATTTCATATAAAGAGTCATAAAATCAAAAAGACAGGTGCTGGGGTTTTGGCTGAGCACTAGAGTGCTGGCTGTGCACTTTCAAAGGTCTTGAGTTGGATCCCCAACACCATAGGTGAAAGGAATGAATGAACCAATGCATGAGCGTATGATGAATGAATTAAAGGTATAAGGAGGAGGAGGAAGAGGAGGAGGAGGAGGAGAAATAGAAGAAGATGATGAGTAATTTGACAGAAGGGAAATAGGGGAGCAGAGTGAGTTTAAAGTGTGGTTTCCAATTCCCAAACGTTAAATTACAGCAGATGGGATAGAGAGAGAAGATGGGAGGGCAGGAGAGGGGGGATAGTAGAGGATAGAAAAGGTAGCAGAATACAACAGTTACTAATATGGCATTTTGTAAAAATGTGGATGTGTAAACAATGTGATTGTGCAAACTGTATATGGGGTAAAAATGGGAGTTCATAGCTCACTTGAATCTAATGTAGGAAATATGATATCTCAAGAGCTATGTAATGTTTTCAGCAACGAATATAAAAAAGAGGTCTTCATTTTTCTTTGTAGTTGAGATCTCCTGTTTCCGTGACATGTTTAGTTGTGTTCTCTCCTTTAGTCCTCCCATGCTCTAGTTATTCTGATATGGAGAAACTAGCTGATATGCCCAACCAGTCTGAAAATCAGT
The DNA here is from genome assembly GCF_048772815.1 of Callospermophilus lateralis. Taxonomy (NCBI): domain Eukaryota; kingdom Metazoa; phylum Chordata; class Mammalia; order Rodentia; family Sciuridae; genus Callospermophilus; species Callospermophilus lateralis. Next base: position 1,004,595 of record NW_027514285.1, read on the forward strand.
GACAATTTTTCATTAAGCCTAAAGTCACTTCACATTTGCTACAGTCATACTAAATACACTTCTTTGTTGGGAGTTTCAAATATGTTTCCATCAGCTAGATTACAAGTACCTAGAACTCCCATTCTTGTTTATGTAATAGTGGCTTCATCAGATTAAATGCTGTACTCTGGAATAAAACAAAATAGGAATAATTTACTCATAAACTTCCTATGTAAACCATCTTTATTTACAAAATACTATCTTAAGAATTATAGTTTCATTGAGATTCAATTGGAGCCAAAGTATAGTCAATTACTGAAGTAAAAGCAGTTACTTAAAAACTAAAAATGAGAGAAAAGTCAAATTACATTTGAAGAGAGAGCAACAGTATGAGGTTTCTTGATTGGTTCTGGATGTTGAGTAACAGGCTCATTGGCAGGTGGAAGGAACCCTTCAGGGAACTCACTTGTACTTTCAGAATGCAGGTGTAGAGGGCTGAATTCCAGCTCTTGGGGGAAGATTGAGAGGAAAACCCTCTCCCTGCAAAGACACTTCGCATTGGAAATGGAGTGGGTGGCGGGCCAGGTGGAAAATAATCTCCAGGTTCCCATACAAGTTTCCTCGGAGAGGTGGAGGAAAAAAAAGGACCTCTTCTCATGAACTGACTCCTTGGGTCAACTGGAAACAAGGCACCTCTTTGATTGCCAGCTTCAGTTCTTCCTCATTCACTTGAAAGAGTCTCCAGTTTGTTTTAGCTTCAGCTATTTGTGATCTGAGGGTTTCAGATTCACCTTGGAGGGACCGTATCCTTCTTGATAGATGCGCCATCGTTTCATCCTGTTGACCATGTTTAGCCTTCTGTGCTTTGAGCTCTTCTTCTAGAAAGAGCATTTCAACGCCATGGCTGGATTCGGACCAATGCAGCTTTTCGTAGGTTGCCTCCAGATGTTGTGCTTCCCTTGAACCCTTCTCAAACCTGCAATCCTTTAAAGATGAGGCTAAGCCTTCATGTTTTTTTTCAACAAGGCTCACTTTTTCAAGAAGTCCACACTTTTTTTCAATAAGTCCCGCAAGATTTAGAGCCAGCTTTTTTTCTCTTCCCACGTAAAGCCTGCTACTAACCGACTGAGAACATCTCCAGAGAACAGCCAAAAATCTAAGAGCTGTACACATCACCAACTCCCAAGGAAAGCCATAAGGAAGATGGCCTGGCTTCATGTCTTCGGACAATGCTGCCACAACCCTTGGTGCTTCTTCCAGAACCACTCACTAGTATGGCTGAGAGGCAGCCCTTGGCTCCTCCATCACACCAAGACGGCTTTGGCTCTTGCCACCACAACCACAGCCTGCCCAGGCAGGCCAACGCAGGCTGTGGACACTCAGGTGTTTGGTCAGGAACTCCAACCTGCACCAGGCAACGGAGCAGACCACTGCGATCCCCTTCAGGGTGTGAGCGTATGGCGGGTGGTGGGCGTATGGCGGTGGGAGCCATGATCAAGGGCTCCCAGGAGCCTTGTTGTGCTCAACTGCCCATCAGGGGAGTCTTGTCCCCTTCCCTACCCAGTGCATCCTCAAGTGCCACAGGTTTAGGTCCCTCCCACTCCAGCCAGAGAGAATTCCTCTCCATGCCACCCACCCCTTGATTTGGTTTAGGCCAGGCCAAGGCGGGGCTTAGTAGGAAGATTCCATCCAGTCATCATAACATTCATTTTGTTGTCACTCAAATTCTAAAGCTGTCTAAACTGTTCAAACAGCTTTCATGGCCTATATTGGTCTTTGTGTTGCTTGCCGTTTGTTTTATTTTGTTTTACTTTACTTTTTGTTTTTTTTTTTTGGCCTTTTGTTTTAGTGACTCAGTCCTTTCCCTGCCCTTGTACTCTCCCTATTTCCTCCTTCCTTGCTTTCTTCCTCCCTTCCTGGTATTTCTCCTTTTCTTCTTCCTTCTTTTCTACCTCCCTCCATCCCTCCAACTTTGCCTCCCTCCCTTCCAACTTTCTCTCTCCCTTCCGTCTTTTTTTTTTTTTCTTGCAAGTGTTTGGGGTGAAAATCCATGGCAGGCCAGCCCCAAGCTAGGCAAGGTCACTGCCAGTGAGCTGCTACAACATCCCCAGACCTGCTGCCACTTCCTACGCAAGTAATTTGAATTTTCTCTAAAGAGAAACTCTCACATTAGTCTACTTTCAAAGTAATTTCAGAAGAGTTGCCAACATGGGCACAAATCAGTTATGACAAGTCATTTTTGAAAAGCACGGCACAGCTAAGGTTCCTAAAAAGAAGGAGTTGAAAACTTTAGTTGGTTTTCATGTCAGCATTTCTAGACTAGTATTTGTTGAAAATTCTTGAAACTCTTCTTTCAGATTTTTTTTTTTTTGGACGTTTCATGGGCTTAAAAACATCTAAGGAAGCTGGCTGGACCTTATAAATATATAGCCAAGAGAAGGATGGATATGACACTCTGAAATGGATGTAACTCCTGAACATGAATTATATTGTTGATGTTAAGACAAAGAGGTCATGGCTTGATGTACAAAAAGGACATCCCAACATATTGTTTTCCTCCCAAGTTACACTTGACTTGTTGATGAGTCACATATGAGGTTCGAAGGTGAAGATGCACAAGTAATCACTGGTTTTGTAAGCATGCAAGTTCCCAGCTCATAGGCCACCATGCATGATTAGACCTGTTGTTATTTACACTTACACGGCCAGAGCTGTATCACTGTTTAAAAGTTGCCAAATGAGAGTCGCTTGTTTTCCTCTCCAGCACCTGTATCGAATGACCAGCTTTCAAGTGGACTTCCCTGAGCCTTTTCCGTATCTGAACATGCGAGTCCAAAACACTTTAGTCCTACTACTAAGAAGGATACTCACTGTAACACTGTTTTTCTGACCATTAAATGGACAATAAGATGACCCTGGTGTGCAAAGAACAGGACTCAGTGAAGATGTACTGCCTGCTGGTGCATGACACTTTTCTAGGTTTTACGGGCCATGTGGAGGAATCAGCCCAAACACCTTGAAATAGCACTCAATTCATAGTTTACTTAAGGACACATGTGGCTTAGGGAGAACTTCTTTCCTCTGAAAGTGTTTCTTCAAACGAGATGAGAGTCGAAAAGAAGGTATTGAGAACACTAAGTAAAATGGCTGTGCTTTGTGGAATTGGCAGGATTCATCAATACATGTAACAATGTTTGTCACTGCCTTTGGACCTAACACGTACCAGTGTAGATGAACAGAGGCACAGTAAGAAAGATAGCTGGCATAAAACACCAAGGGGATGGGGCTAAGCTGCCTTACTAGGTTTACTTTTTTCACTCTGGTGGCACTTTCTGTTGTCTGTATGAATAGAGTTTCCAAGTACTTTCCCACTTAGCCGGCCTCTCTGTTATTCATACAGTTGAACTACCAGGGAGAGATGGATCAGTTTACCACTGTGAGGCCTTTTATTCCACATTTTCTGCCCATTGCATGCTTTTGTTTTTTTTTCAGCTCTTCCTACAAGCCCCCCTAATCCTGATCTCTCCTTAGGCCTTATGATTTCTTTAAGTGTGCCCTTTCATGAAGTCATGTGTACAGATAGTATACCTGGTTCTATTGAACTCTACTTAATTCTTTCTCACCTCTGTGCTCCTTTTACCAAGTCACTCCTCAACACTTACTGTAACCCTTTGAATTTTTTGTCCATTGCCCTTTAAAAAACTCTTTGAAAATTGAAACATTTCACATGCAGATACAGTCTTCTTGATCTGCTATTGATCCCCCATTACTGACATTGTAAGTTATTGAAATGTGCACTTGCAGACCGTTTTCAGATTTTTGATTTCTGTATATCTATCTGTCTATCTATTTACAAACATAACATGGTATTCTGAAAATATCGTTCTGCTTTTGGAGCCCGACTTTGTGTTTTTCAGAAGCAGGCCTATTACACAGAGATGAATCCATGTTACCTAGATTGAGTTCAAACCGGTATGGGCACTGTGATTCCCATTATATTGTTCTACCTACTAATGGACAGTTAAGTTATATCCAGACCTCACCCCCTCCCCCATTAAGTAAAACCCCTGTGGAGAGACATGTAGATGCCTTTATGAACATATTGATAATTTTTCATGGCAGTGTTTTCCAAAAACCAGTTAGTAAAATCAATTTATTCCTTTGCAGCCTGAAATTACCTTCATTCCAGTTTACTGGTATAAGAACCGCAGTATATCAGCAACTATTCTCCAGTAGTAGTTCAGGCAGAAGTCATTCTAGATACCAATCAGGGCGGGATCCTCGATGTATTTTACACAGCCCATGGCAGGGGACATCCGTCCACTCGTTTAGAGCAACTGATGTTTTATGCTGGCAATTTAGGTTTATTTAAAGGACTGATTTGAAAACAGGTGAGACAGACTGATTAGATTTATTATGTATGTTGGCTTTGTTTTTCTAGGCCTGAATTTTTCACATTTCAATTAATTGTAGGTCAAGTATCAGGCAGATTCTTCACTGGGCTTCAAATGTGATAAAGCTGCTTCTTACTTTTAAGAAGGCTGTTGCAATCCTGCATTTATTTTACTCCTCAGTGCATGTTTTACACAAGAGCACACACACACACACACACACACACACACACACACAGACACGTAATTAGAGCACATTTAACACTCAAATAAAGCTTTAACTACTAAATCATAACTAGGGTATTTTTTTAATAAGTATTGTGTCTTGGTCTCTACTGGGGAAACATTGTTCAATGTGAGTTTTCTGGTTTGTTGTAGGGCAGTGAATGTTCACTTGTTGGCAATGATATAGAAATGGGGATTAAGAGTTTAAAAGTTTTTATAGTAGGTAGGCAGAGTCAGAGTATGGAATCTAAGAATAAGAAATTGGGGAATTTCCTCTTTGTTTTTTCATTTCAATCTCCTAATAATTCATATATATTTTCCTAAAGTCTCCCAGAAAACAAGGACTGAGTCAATCCACATATCAGTGAACCATAGCAGAATGCAATTCTGAATTTCATATAAAGAGTCATAAAATCAAAAAGACAGGTGCTGGGGTTTTGGCTGAGCACTAGAGTGCTGGCTGTGCACTTTCAAAGGTCTTGAGTTGGATCCCCAACACCATAGGTGAAAGGAATGAATGAACCAATGCATGAGCGTATGATGAATGAATTAAAGGTATAAGGAGGAGGAGGAAGAGGAGGAGGAGGAGGAGAAATAGAAGAAGATGATGAGTAATTTGACAGAAGGGAAATAGGGGAGCAGAGTGAGTTTAAAGTGTGGTTTCCAATTCCCAAACGTTCAATTACAGCAGATGGGATAGAGAGAGAAGATGGGAGGGCAGGAGAGGGGGGATAGTAGAGGATAGAAAAGGTAGCAGAATACAACAGTTACTAATATGGCATTTTGTAAAAATGTGGATGTGTAAACAATGTGATTGTGCAACCTGTATATGGGGTAAAAATGGGAGTTCATAGCTCACTTGAATCTAATGTAGGAAATATGATATCTCAAGAGCTATGTAATGTTTTCAGCAACGAATATAAAAAAGAGGTCTTCATTTTTCTTTGTAGTTGAGATCTCCTGTTTCCGTGACATGTTTAGTTGTGTTCTCTCCTTTAGTCCTCCCATGTTCTAGTTATTCTGATATGGAGAAACTAGCTGATATGCCCAACCAGTCTGAAAATCAGTGACAATTTTTCATTAAGCCTAAAGTCACTTCACATTTGCTACAGTCATACTAAATACACTTCTTTGTTGGGAGTTTCAAATATGTTTCCATCAGCTAGATTACAAGTACCTAGAACTCCCATTCTTGTTTATGTAATAGTGGCTTCATCAGATTAAATGCTGTACTCTGGAATAAAACAAAATAGGAATAATTTACTCATAAACTTCCTAAGTAAACCATCTTTATTTACAAAATACTATCTTAAGAATTATAGTTTCATTGAGATTCAATTGGAGCCAAAGTATAGTCAATTACTGAAGTAAAAGCAGTTACTTAAAAACTAAAAATGAGAGAAAAGTCAAATTACATTTGAAGAGAGAGCAACAGTATGAGGTTTCTTGATTGGTTCTGGATGTTGAGTAACAGGCTCATTGGCAGGTGGAAGGAACCCTTCAGGGAACTCACTTGTACTTTCAGAATGCAGGTGTAGAGGGCTGAATTCCAGCTCTTGGGGGAAGATTGAGAGGAAAACCCTCTCCCTGCAAAGACACTTCGCATTGGAAATGGAGTGGGTGGCGGGCCAGGTGGAAAATAATCTCCAGGTTCCCATACAAGTTTCCTCGGAGAGGTGGAGGAAAAAAAAGGACCTCTTCTCATGAACTGACTCCTTGGGTCAACTGGAAACAAGGCACCTCTTTGATTGCCAGCTTCAGTTCTTCCTCATTCACTTGAAAGAGTCTCCAGTTTGTTTTAGCTTCAGCTATTTGTGATCTGAGGGTTTCAGATTCACCTTGGAGGGACCGTATCCTTCTTGATAGATGCGCCATCGTTTCATCCTGTTGACCATGTTTAGCCTTCTGTGCTTTGAGCTCTTCTTCTAGAAAGAGCATTTCAACGCCATGGCTGGATTCGGACCAATGCAGCTTTTCGTAGGTTGCCTCCAGATGTTGTGCTTCCCTTGAACCCTTCTCAAACCTGCAATCCTTTAAAGATGAGGCTAAGCCTTCATGTTTTTTTTCAACAAGGCTCACTTTTTCAAGAAGTCCACACTTGTTTTCAATAAGTCCCGCAAGATTTAGAGCCAGCTTTTTTTCTCTTCCCACGTAAAGCCTGCTACTAACCGACTGAGAACATCTCCAGAAAAGTGAGAGAACAGCCAAAAATCTAAGAGCTGTACACATCACCAACTCCCAAGGAAAGCCATAAGGAAGATGGCCTGGCTTCATGTCTTCGGACAATGCTGCCACAACCCTTGGTGCTTCTTCCAGAACCACTCACTAGTATGGCTGAGAGGCAGCCCTTGGCTCCTCCATCACACCAAGACGGCTTTGGCTCTTGCCACCACAACCACAGCCTGCCCAGGCAGGCCAACGCAGGCTGTGGACACTCAGGTGTTTGGTCAGGAACTCCAACCTGCACCAGGCAACGGAGCAGACCACTGCGATCCCCTTCAGGGTGTGAGCGTATGGCGGGTGGTGGGCGTATGGCAGTGGGAGCCATGATCAAGGGCTCCCAGGAGCCTTGTTGTGCTCAACTGCCCATCAGGGGAGTCTTGTCCCCTTCCCTACCCAGTGCATCCTCAAGTGCCACAGGTTTAGGTCCCTCCCACTCCACCAGAGAGAATTCCTCTCCATGCCACCCACCCCTTGATTTGGTTTAGGCCAGGCCAAGGCGGGCTTAGTAGGAAGATTCCATCCAGTCATCATAACATTCATTTTGTTGTCACTCAAATTCTAAAGCTGTCTAAACTGTTCAAACAGCTTTCATGGCCTATATTGGTCTTTGTGTCGCTTGCCTTTTGTTTTATTTTATTTTATTTTATTTTTTGGTTTTTTTTTTGGCCTTTTGTTTTAGTGACTCAGTCCTTTCCCTGCCCTTGTACTCTCCCTATTTCCTCCTTCCTTGCTTTCTTCCTCCCTTCCTGGTTTTTCTCCTTTTCTTCTTCCTTCTTTTCTACCTCCCTCCATCCCTCCAACTTTGCCTCCCTCCCTTCCAACTCTCTCTCTCCCTTCCGTCTTTTTTTTTTCTTGCAAGTGTTTGGGGTGAAAATCCATGGCAGGCCAGCCCCAAGCTAGGCAAGGTCACTGCCAGTGAGCTGCTACAACATCCCCAGACCTGCTGCCACTTCCTACGCAAGTAATTTGAATTTTCTCTAAAGAGAAACTCTCACATTAGTCTACTTTCAAAGTAATTTCAGAAGAGTTGCCAACATGGGCACAAATCAGTTATGACAAGTCATTTTTGAAAAGCACGGCACAGCTAAGGTTCCTAAAAAGAAGGAGTTGAAAACTTTAGTTGGTTTTCATGTCAGCATTTCTAGACTAGTATTTGTTGAAAATTCTTGAAACTCTTCTTTCAGATTTTTTTTTTTTTGGACTTTTCATGGGCTTAAAAACATCTAAGGAAGCTGGCTGGACCTTATAAATATATAGCCAAGAGAAGGATGGATATGACACTCTGAAATGGATGTAACTCCTGAACATGAATTATATTGTTGATGTTAAGACAAAGAGGTCATGGCTTGATGTACAAAAAGGACATCCCAACATATTGTTTTCCTCCCAAGTTACACTTGACTTGTTGATGAGTCACATATGAGGTTCGAAGGAGAAGATGCACAAGTAATCACTGGTTTTGTAAGCATGCAAGTTCCCAGCTCATAGGCCACCATGCATGATTAGACCTGTTGTTATTTACACTTACACGGCCAGAGCTGTATCACTGTTTAAAAGTTGCCAAATGAGAGTCGCTTGTTTTCCTCTCCAGCACCTGTATCGAATGACCAGCTTTCAAGTGGACTTCCCTGAGCCTTTTCCGTATCTGAACATGCGAGTCCAAAACACTTTAGTCCTACTACTAAGAAGGATACTCACTGTAACACTGTTTTTCTGACCATTAAATGGACAATAAGATGACCCTGGTGTGCAAAGAACAGGACTCAGTGAAGATGTACTGCCTGCTGGTGCATGACACTTTTCTAGGTTTTACGGGCCATGTGGAGGAATCAGCCCAAACACCTTGAAATAGCACTCAATTCATAGTTTACTTAAGGACACATGTGGCTTAGGGAGAACTTCTTTCCTCTGAAAGTGTTTCTTCAAACGAGATGAGAGTCGAAAAGAAGGTATTGAGAACACTAAGTAAAATGGCTGTGCTTTGTGGAATTGGCAGGATTCATCAATACATGTAACAATGTTTGTCACTGCCTTTGGACCTAACACGTATCAGTGTAGATGAACAGAGGCACAGTAAGAAAGATAGCTGGCATAAAACACCAAGGGGATGGGGCTAAGCTGCCTTACTAGGTTTATTTTTTTCACTCTGGTGGCACTTTCTGTTGTCTGTATGAATAGAGTTTCCAAGTACTTTCCCACTTAGCCGGCCTCTCTGTTATTCATACAGTTGAACTACCAGGGAGAGATGGATCAGTTTACCACTGTGAGGCCTTTTATTCCACATTTTCTGCCCATTGCATGCTTTTGTTTTTTTTTCAGCTCTTCCTACAAGCCCCCCTAATCCTGATCTCTCCTTAGGCCTTATGATTTCTTTAAGTGTGCCCTTTCATGAAGTCATGTGTACAGATAGTATACCTGGTTCTATTGAACTCTACTTAATTCTTTCTCACCTCTGTGCTCCTTTTACCAAGTCACTCCTCAACACTTACTGTAACCCTTTGAATTTTTTGTCCATTGCCCTTTAAAAAACTCTTTGAAAATTGAAACATTTCACATGCAGATACAGTCTTCTTGATCTGCTATTGATCCCCCATTACTGACATTGTAAGTTATTGAAATGTGCACTTGCAGACCGTTTTCAGATTTTTGATTTCTGTATATCTATCTGTCTATCTATTTACAAACATAACATGGTATTCTGAAAATATCGTTCTGCTTTTGGAGCCCGACTTTGTGTTTTTCAGAAGCAGGCCTATTACACAGAGATGAATCCATGTTACCTAGATTGAGTTCAAACCGGTATGGGCACTGTGATTCCCATTATATTGTTCTACCTACTAATGGACAGTTAAGTTATATCCAGACCTCACCCCCTCCCCCATTAAGTAAAACCCCTGTGGAGAGACATGTAGATGCCTTTATGAACATATTGATAATTTTTCATGGCAGTGTTTTCCAAAAACCAGTTAGTAAAATCAATTTATTCCTTTGCAGCCTGAAATTACCTTCATTCCAGTTTACTGGTATAAGAACCGCAGTATATCAGCAACTATTCTCCAGTAGTAGTTCAGGCAGAAGTCATTCTAGATACCAATCAGGGCGGGATCCTCGATGTATTTTACACAGCCCATGGCAGGGGACATCCGTCCACTCGTTTAGAGCAACTGATGTTTTATGCTGGCAATTTAGGTTTATTTAAAGGACTGATTTGAAAACAGGTGAGACAGACTGATTAGATTTATTATGTATGTTGGCTTTGTTTTTCTAGGCCTGAATTTTTCACATTTCAATTAATTGTAGGTCAAGTATCAGGCAGATTCTTCACTGGGCTTCAAATGTGATAAAGCTGCTTCTTACTTTTAAGAAGGCTGTTGCAATCCTGCATTTATTTTACTCCTCAGTGCATGTTTTACACAAGAGCACACACACACACACACACACACACACACACACACAGACACGTAATTAGAGCACATTTAACACTCAAATAAAGCTTTAACTACTAAATCATAACTAGGGTATTTTTTTAATAAGTATTGTGTCTTGGTCTCTACTGGGGAAACATTGTTCAATGTGAGTTTTCTGGTTTGTTGTAGGGCAGTGAATGTTCACTTGTTGGCAATGATATAGAAATGGGGATTAAGAGTTTAAAAGTTTTTATAGTAGGTAGGCAGAGTCAGAGTATGGAATCTAAGAATAAGAAATTGGGGAATTTCCTCTTTGTTTTTTCATTTCAATCTCCTAATAATTCATATATATTTTCCTAAAGTCTCCCAGAAAACAAGGACTGAGTCAATCCACATATCAGTGAACCATAGCAGAATGCAATTCTGAATTTCATATAAAGAGTCATAAAATCAAAAAGACAGGTGCTGGGGTTTTGGCTGAGCACTAGAGTGCTGGCTGTGCACTTTCAAAGGTCTTGAGTTGGATCCCCAACACCATAGGTGAAAGGAATGAATGAACCAATGCATGAGCGTATGATGAATGAATTAAAGGTATAAGGAGGAGGAGGAAGAGGAGGAGGAGGAGGAGAAATAGAAGAAGATGATGAGTAATTTGACAGAAGGGAAATAGGGGAGCAGAGTGAGTTTAAAGTGTGGTTTCCAATTCCCAAACGTTAAATTACAGCAGATGGGATAGAGAGAGAAGATGGGAGGGCAGGAGAGGGGGGATAGTAGAGGATAGAAAAGGTAGCAGAATACAACAGTTACTAATATGGCATTTTGTAAAAATGTGGATGTGTAAACAATGTGATTGTGCAACCTGTATATGGGGTAAAAATGGGAGTTCATAGCTCACTTGAATCTAATGTAGGAAATATGATATCTCAAGAGCTATGTAATGTTTTCAGCAACGAATATAAAAAAGAGGTCTTCATTTTTCTTTGTAGTTGAGATCTCCTGTTTCCGTGACATGTTTAGTTGTGTTCTCTCCTTTAGTCCTCCCATGTTCTAGTTATTCTGATATGGAGAAACTAGCTGATATGCCCAACCAGTCTGAAAATCAGTGACAATTTTTCATTAAGCCTAAAGTCACTTCACATTTGCTACAGTCATACTAAATACACTTCTTTGTTGGGAGTTTCAAATATGTTTCCATCAGCTAGATTACAAGTACCTAGAACTCCCATTCTTGTTTATGTAATAGTGGCTTCATCAGATTAAATGCTGTACTCTGGAATAAAACAAAATAGGAATAATTTACTCATAAACTTCCTAAGTAAACCATCTTTATTTACAAAATACTATCTTAAGAATTATAGTTTCATTGAGATTCAATTGGAGCCAAAGTATAGTCAATTACTGAAGTAAAAGCAGTTACTTAAAAACTAAAAATGAGAGAAAAGTCAAATTACATTTGAAGAGAGAGCAACAGTATGAGGTTTCTTGATTGGTTCTGGATGTTGAGTAACAGGCTCATTGGCAGGTGGAAGGAACCCTTCAGGGAACTCACTTGTACTTTCAGAATGCAGGTGTAGAGGGCTGAATTCCAGCTCTTGGGGGAAGATTGAGAGGAAAACCCTCTCCCTGCAAAGACACTTCGCATTGGAAATGGAGTGGGTGGCGGGCCAGGTGGAAAATAATCTCCAGGTTCCCATACAAGTTTCCTCGGAGAGGTGGAGGAAAAAAAAGGACCTCTTCTCATGAACTGACTCCTTGGGTCAACTGGAAACAAGGCACCTCTTTGATTGCCAGCTTCAGTTCTTCCTCATTCACTTGAAAGAGTCTCCAGTTTGTTTTAGCTTCAGCTATTTGTGATCTGAGGGTTTCAGATTCACCTTGGAGGGACCGTATCCTTCTTGATAGATGCGCCATCGTTTCATCCTGTTGACCATGTTTAGCCTTCTGTGCTTTGAGCTCTTCTTCTAGAAAGAGCATTTCAACGCCATGGCTGGATTCGGACCAATGCAGCTTTTCGTAGGTTGCCTCCAGATGTTGTGCTTCCCTTGAACCCTTCTCAAACCTGCAATCCTTTAAAGATGAGGCTAAGCCTTCATGTTTTTTTTCAACAAGGCTCACTTTTTCAAGAAGTCCACACTTTTTTTCAATAAGTCCCGCAAGATTTAGAGCCAGCTTTTTTTCTCTTCCCACGTAAAGCCTGCTACTAACCGACTGAGAACATCTCCAGAAAAGTGAGAGAACAGCCAAAAATCTAAGAGCTGTACACATCACCAACTCCCAAGGAAAGCCATAAGGAAGATGGCCTGGCTTCATGTCTTCGGACAATGCTGCCACAACCCTTGGTGCTTCTTCCAGAACCACTCACTAGTATGGCTGAGAGGCAGCCCTTGGCTCCTCCATCACACCAAGACGGCTTTGGCTCTTGCCACCACAACCACAGCCTGCCCAGGCAGGCCAACGCAGGCTGTGGACACTCAGGTGTTTGGTCAGGAACTCCAACCTGCACCAGGCAACGGAGCAGACCACTGCGATCCCCTTCAGGGTGTGAGCGTATGGCGGGTGGTGGGCGTATGGCGGTGGGAGCCATGATCAAGGGCTCCCAGGAGCCTTGTTGTGCTCAACTGCCCATCAGGGGAGTCTTGTCCCCTTCCCTACCCAGTGCATCCTCAAGTGCCACAGGTTTAGGTCCCTCCCACTCCAGCCAGAGAGAATTCCTCTCCATGCCACCCACCCCTTGATTTGGTTTAGGCCAGGCCAAGGCGGGGCTTAGTAGGAAGATTCCATCCAGTCATCATAACATTCATTTTGTTGTCACTCAAATTCTAAAGCTGTCTAAACTGTTCAAACAGCTTTCATGGCCTATATTGGTCTTTGTGTTGCTTGCCGTTTGTTTTATTTTGTTTTACTTTACTTTTTGTTTTTTTTTTTGGCCTTTTGTTTTAGTGACTCAGTCCTTTCCCTACCCTTGTACTCTCCCTATTTCCTCCTTCCTTGCTTTCTTCCTCCCTTCCTGGTATTTCTCCTTTTCTTCTTCCTTCTTTTCTACCTCCCTCCATCCCTCCAACTTTGCCTCCCTCCCTTCCAACTTTCTCTCTCCCTTCCGTCTTTTTTTTTTTTTCTTGCAAGTGTTTGGGGTGAAAATCCATGGCAGGCCAGCCCCAAGCTAGGCAAGGTCACTGCCAGTGAGCTGCTACAACATCCCCAGACCTGCTGCCACTTCCTACGCAAGTAATTTGAATTTTCTCTAAAGAGAAACTCTCACATTAGTCTACTTTCAAAGTAATTTCAGAAGAGTTGCCAACATGGGCACAAATCAGTTATGACAAGTCATTTTTGAAAAGCACGGCACAGCTAAGGTTCCTAAAAAGAAGGAGTTGAAAACTTTAGTTGGTTTTCATGTCAGCATTTCTAGACTAGTATTTGTTGAAAATTCTTGAAACTCTTCTTTCAGATTTTTTTTTTTTTGGACTTTTCATGGGCTTAAAAACATCTAAGGAAGCTGGCTGGACCTTATAAATATATAGCCAAGAGAAGGATGGATATGACACTCTGAAATGGATGTAACTCCTGAACATGAATTATATTGTTGATGTTAAGACAAAGAGGTCATGGCTTGATGTACAAAAAGGACATCCCAACATATTGTTTTCCTCCCAAGTTACACTTGACTTGTTGATGAGTCACATATGAGGTTCGAAGGTGAAGATGCACAAGTAATCACTGGTTTTGTAAGCATGCAAGTTCCCAGCTCATAGGCCACCATGCATGATTAGACCTGTTGTTATTTACACTTACACGGCCAGAGCTGTATCACTGTTTAAAAGTTGCCAAATGAGAGTCGCTTGTTTTCCTCTCCAGCACCTGTATCGAATGACCAGCTTTCAAGTGGACTTCCCTGAGCCTTTTCCGTATCTGAACATGCGAGTCCAAAACACTTTAGTCCTACTACTAAGAAGGATACTCACTGTAACACTGTTTTTCTGACCATTAAATGGACAATAAGATGACCCTGGTGTGCAAAGAACAGGACTCAGTGAAGATGTACTGCCTGCTGGTGCATGACACTTTTCTAGGTTTTACGGGCCATGTGGAGGAATCAGCCCAAACACCTTGAAATAGCACTCAATTCATAGTTTACTTAAGGACACATGTGGCTTAGGGAGAACTTCTTTCCTCTGAAAGTGTTTCTTCAAACGAGATGAGAGTCGAAAAGAAGGTATTGAGAACACTAAGTAAAATGGCTGTGCTTTGTGGAATTGGCAGGATTCATCAATACATGTAACAATGTTTGTCACTGCCTTTGGACCTAACACGTACCAGTGTAGATGAACAGAGGCACAGTAAGAAAGATAGCTGGCATAAAACACCAAGGGGATGGGGCTAAGCTGCCTTACTAGGTTTATTTTTTTCACTCTGGTGGCACTTTCTGTTGTCTGTATGAATAGAGTTTTCAAGTACTTTCCCACTTAGCCGGCCTCTCTGTTATTCATACAGTTGAACTACCAGGGAGAGATGGATCAGTTTACCACCTGTGAGGCCTTTTATTCCACATTTTCTGCCCATTGCATGCTTTTGTTTTTTTTCAGCTCTTCCTACAAGCCCCAGTAATCCTGATCTCTCCTTAGGCCTTATGATTTCTTTAAGTGTCCCCTTTCATGAAGTCATGTGTACAGATATTATACCTGGTTCTATTGAACTCTACTTAATTCTTTCTCACCTCTGTGCTCCTTTTACCAAGTCACTCCTCAACACTTACTGTAACCCTTTGAATTTTTTGTCCATTGTCCTTTAAAAAACTCTTTGAAAATTGAACCATTTCGCATGCAGATACAGTCTTCTTGATCTGCTATTAATCCCCCACTACTGACATTGTAAGTTATTGAAATGTGCACTTGCAGACCGTTTTCAGATTTTTGATTTCTGTATATCTATCTGTCTATCTATTTACAAACATAACATGGTATTCTGAAAATATCGTTCTGCTTTTGGAGCCCGACTTTGTGTTTTTCAGAAGCAGGCCTATTACACAGAGATGAATCCATGTTACCTAGATTGAGTTCAAACCGGTATGGGCACTGTGATTCCCATTATATTGTTCTACCTACTAATGGACAGTTAAGTTATATCCAGACCTCACCCCCTCCCCCATTAAGTAAAACCCCTGTGGAGATACATGTAGATGCCTTTATGAACATATTGATAATTTTTCATGGCAGTGTTTTCCAAAAACCAGTTAGTAAAATCAATTTATTCCTTTGCAGCCTGAAATTACCTTCATTCCAGTTTACTGGTATAAGAACCGCAGTATATCAGCAACTATTCTCCAGTAGTAGTTCAGGCAGAAGTCATTCTAGATACCAATCACGGCGGGATCCTCCATGTATTATACACAGCCCATGGCAGGGGACATCCGTCCACTCGTTTAGAGCAACTGATGTTTTATGCTGGCAATTTAGGTTTATTTAAAGGACTGATTTGAAAACAGGTGAGACAGACTGATTAGATTTATTATGTATGTTGGCTTTGTTTTTCTAGGCCTGAATTTTTCACATTTCAATTAATTGTAGGTCAAGTATCAGGCAGATTCTTCACTGGGCTTCAAATGTGATAAAGCTGCTTCTTACTTTTAAGAAGGCTGTTGCAATCCTGCATTTATTTTACTCCTCAGTGCATGTTTTACACAAGAGCACACACACACACACACACACACACAAACACGTAATTAGAGCACATTTAACACTCAAATAAAGCTTTAACTACTAAATCATAACTAGGGTATTTTTTTAATAAGTATTGTGTCTTGGTCTCTACTGGGGAAACATTGTTCAATGTGAGTTTTCTGGTTTGTTGTAGGGCAGTGAATGTTCACTTGTTGGCAATGATATAGAAATGGGGATTAAGAGTTTAAAAGTTTTTATAGTAGGTAGGCAGAGTCAGAGTATGGAATCTAAGAATAAGAAATTGGGGAATTTCCTCTTTGTTTTTTCATTTCAATCTCCTAATAATTCATATATATTTTCCTAAAGTCTCCCAGAAAACAAGGACTGAGTCAATCCACATATCAGTGAACCATAGCAGAATGCAATTCTGAATTTCATATAAAGAGTCATAAAATCAAAAAGACAGGTGCTGGGGTTTTGGCTGAGCACTAGAGTGCTGGCTGTGCACTTTCAAAGGTCTTGAGTTGGATCCCCAACACCATAGGTGAAAGGAATGAATGAACCAATGCATGAGCGTATGATGAATGAATTAAAGGTATAAGGAGGAGGAGGAAGAGGAGGAGGAGGAGGAGAAATAGAAGAAGATGATGAGTAATTTGACAGAAGGGAAATAGGGGAGCAGAGTGAGTTTAAAGTGTGGTTTCCAATTCCCAAACGTTAAATTACAGCAGATGGGATAGAGAGAGAAGATGGGAGGGCAGGAGAGGGGGGATAGTAGAGGATAGAAAAGGTAGCAGAATACAACAGTTACTAATATGGCATTTTGTAAAAATGTGGATGTGTAAACAATGTGATTGTGCAAACTGTATATGGGGTAAAAATGGGAGTTCATAGCTCACTTGAATCTAATGTAGGAAATATGATATCTCAAGAGCTATGTAATGTTTTCAGCAACGAATATAAAAAAGAGGTCTTCATTTTTCTTTGTAGTTGAGATCTCCTGTTTCCGTGACATGTTTAGTTGTGTTCTCTCCTTTAGTCCTCCCATGCTCTAGTTATTCTGATATGGAGAAACTAGCTGATATGCCCAACCAGTCTGAAAATCAGTGACAATTTTTCATTAAGCCTAAAGTCACTTCACATTTGCTACAGTCATACTAAATACACTTCTTTGTTGGGAGTTTCAAATATGTTTCCATCAGCTAGATTACAAGTACCTAGAACTCCCATTCTTGTTTATGTAATAGTGGCTTCATCAGATTAAATGCTGTACTCTGGAATAAAACAAAATAGGAATAATTTACTCATAAACTTCCTATGTAAACCATCTTTATTTACAAAATACTATCTTAAGAATTATAGTTTCATTGAGATTCAATTGGAGCCAAAGTATAGTCAATTACTGAAGTAAAAGCAGTTACTTAAAAACTAAAAATGAGAGAAAAGTCAAATTACATTTGAAGAGAGAGCAACAGTATGAGGTTTCTTGATTGGTTCTGGATGTTGAGTAACAGGCTCATTGGCAGGTGGAAGGAACCCTTCAGGGAACTCACTTGTACTTTCAGAATGCAGGTGTAGAGGGCTGAATTCCAGCTCTTGGGGGAAGATTGAGAGGAAAACCCTCTCCCTGCAAAGACACTTCGCATTGGAAATGGAGTGGGTGGCGGGCCAGGTGGAAAATAATCTCCAGGTTCCCATACAAGTTTCCTCGGAGAGGTGGAGGAAAAAAAAGGACCTCTTCTCATGAACTGACTCCTTGGGTCAACTGGAAACAAGGCACCTCTTTGATTGCCAGCTTCAGTTCTTCCTCATTCACTTGAAAGAGTCTCCATTTTGTTTTAGCTTCAGCTATTTGTGATCTGAGGGTTTCAGATTCACCTTGGAGGGACCGTATCCTTCTTGATAGATGCGCCATCGTTTCATCCTGTTGACCATGTTTAGCCTTCTGTGCTTTGAGCTCTTCTTCTAGAAAGAGCATTTCAACGCCATGGCTGGATTCGGACCAATGCAGCTTTTCGTAGGTTGCCTCCAGATGTTGTGCTTCCCTTGAACCCTTCTCAAACCTGCAATCCTTTAAAGATGAGGCTAAGCCTTCATGGTTTTTTTCAACAAGGCTCACTTTTTCAAGAAGTCCACACTTTTTTTCAATAAGTCCCACAAGATTTAGAGCCAGCTTTTTTTCTCTTCCCACGTAAAGCCTGCTACTAACCGACTGAGAACATCTCCAGAAAAGTGAGAGAACAGCCAAAAATCTAAGAGCTGTACACATCACCAACTCCCAAGGAAAGCCATAAGGAAGATGGCCTGGCTTCATGTCTTCGGACAATGCTGCCACAACCCTTGGTGCTTCTTCCAGAACCACTCACTAGTATGGCTGAGAGGCAGCCCTTGGCTCCTCCATCACACCAAGACGGCTTTGGCTCTTGCCACCACAACCACAGCCTGCCCAGGCAGGCCAACGCAGGCTGTGGACACTCAGGTGTTTGGTCAGGAACTCCAACCTGCACCAGGCAACGGAGCAGACCACTGCGATCCCCTTCAGGGTGTGAGCGTATGGCGGGTGGTGGGCGTATGGCGGTGGGAGCCATGATCAAGGGCTCCCAGGAGCCTTGTTGTGCTCAACTGCCCATCAGGGGAGTCTTGTCCCCTTCCCTACCCAGTGCATCCTCAAGTGCCACAGGTTTAGGTCCCTCCCACTCCAGCCAGAGAGAATTCCTCTCCATGCCACCCACCCCTTGATTTGGTTTAGGCCAGGCCAAGGCGGGGCTTAGTAGGAAGATTCCATCCAGTCATCATAACATTCATTTTGTTGTCACTCAAATTCTAAAGCTGTCTAAACTGTTCAAACAGCTTTCATGGCCTATATTGGTCTTTTTGTTGCTTGCCGTTTGTTTTATTTTGTTTTACTTTACTTTTTGGTTTTTTTTTTGGCCTTTTGTTTTAGTGACTCAGTCCTTTCCCTGCCCTTGTACTCTCCCTATTTCCTCCTTCCTTGCTTTCTTCCTCCCTTCCTGGTTTTTCTCCTTTTCTTCTTCCTTCTTTTCTACCTCCCTCCATCCCTCCAACTTTGCCTCCCTCCCTTCCAACTTTCTCTCTCCCTTCTGTCTTTTTTTTTTTTTCTTGCAAGTGTTTGGGGTGAAAATCCATGGCAGGCCAGCCCCAAGCTAGGCAAGGTCACTGCCAGTGAGCTGCTACAACATCCCCAGACCTGCTGCCACTTCCTACGCAAGTAATTTGAATTTTCTCTAAAGAGAAACTCTCACATTAGTCTACTTTCAAAGTAATTTCAGAAGAGTTGCCAACATGGGCACAAATCAGTTATGACAAGTCATTTTTGAAAAGCACGGCACAGCTAAGGTTCCTAAAAAGAAGGAGTTGAAAACTTTAGTTGGTTTTCATGTCAGCATTTCTAGACTAGTATTTGTTGAAAATTCTTGAAACTCTTCTTTCAGATTTTTTTTTTTTGGACTTTACATGGGCTTAAAAACATCTAAGGAAGCTGGCTGGACCTTATAAATATATAGCCAAGAGAAGGATGGATATGACACTCTGAAATGGATGTAACTCCTGAACATGAATTATATTGTTGATGTTAAGACAAAGAAGTCATGGCTTGATGTACAAAAAGGACATCCCAACATATTGTTTTCCTCCCAAGTTACACTTGACTTGTTGATGAGTCACATATGAGGTTCGAAGGAGAAGATGCACAAGTAATCACTGGTTTTGTAAGCATGCAAGTTCCCAGCTCATAGGCCACCATGCATGATTAGACCTGTTGTTATTTACACTTACACGGCCAGAGCTGTATCACTGTTTAAAAGTTGCCAAATGAGAGTCGCTTGTTTTCCTCTCCAGCACCTGTATCAAATGACCAGCTTTCAAGTGGACTTCCCTGAGCCTTTTCCGTATCTGAACATGCGAGTCCAAAACACTTTAGTCCTACTACTAAGAAGGATACTCACTGTAACACTGTTTTTCTGACCATTAAATGGACAATAAGATGACCCTGGTGTGCAAAGAACAGGACTCAGTGAAGATGTACTGCCTGCTGGTGCATGACACTTTTCTAGGTTTTACGGGCCATGTGGAGGAATCAGCCCAAACACCTTGAAATAGCACTCAATTCATAGTTTACTTAAGGACACATGTGGCTTAGGGAGAACTTCTTTCCTCTGAAAGTGTTTCTTCAAACGAGATGAGAGTCGAAAAGAAGGTATTGAGAACACTAAGTAAAATGGCTGTGCTTTGTGGAATTGGCAGGATTCATCAATACATGTAACAATGTTTGTCACTGATTTGGACCTAACACGTACCAGTGTAGATGAACAGAGGCACAGTAAGAAAGATAGCTGGCATAAAACACCAAGGGGATGGGGCTAAGCTGCCTTACTAGGTTTACTTTTTTCACTCTGGTGGCACTTTCTGTTGTCTGTATGAATAGAGTTTCCAAGTACTTTCCCACTTAGCCGGCCTCTCTGTTATTCATACAGTTGAACTACCAGGGAGAGATGGATCAGTTTACCACTGTGAGGCCTTTTATTCCACATTTTCTGCCCATTGCATGCTTTTGTTTTTTTTCAGCTCTTCCTACAAGCCCCCCTAATCCTGATCTCTCCTTAGGCCTTATGATTTCTTTAAGTGTGCCCTTTCATGAAGTCATGTGTACAGATAGTATACCTGGTTCTATTGAACTCTACTTAATTCTTTCTCACCTCTCTGCTCCTTTTACCAAGTCACTCCTCAACACTTACTGTAACCCTTTGAATTTTTTGTCCATTGCCCTTTAAAAAACTCTTTGAAAATTGAAACATTTCACATGCAGATACAGTCTTCTTGATCTGCTATTGATCCCCCACTACTGACATTGTAAGTTATTGAAATGTGCACTTGCAGACCGTTTTCAGATTTTTGATTTCTGTATATCTATCTGTCTATCTATTTACAAACATAACATGGTATTCTGAAAATATCGTTCTGCTTTTGGAGCCCGACTTTGTGTTTTTCAGAAGCAGGCCTATTACACAGAGATGAATCCATGTTACCTAGATTGAGTTCAAACCGGTATGGGCACTGTGATTCCCATTATATTGTTCTACCTACTAATGGACAGTTAAGTTATATCCAGACCTCACCCCCTCCCCCATTAAGTAAAACCCCTGTGGAGATACATGTAGATGCCTTTATGAACATATTGATAATTTTTCATGGCAGTGTTTTCCAAAAACCAGTTAGTAAAATCAATTTATTCCTTTGCAGCCTGAAATTACCTTCATTCCAGTTTACTGGTATAAGAACCGCAGTATATCAGCAACTATTCTCCAGTAGTAGTTCAGGCAGAAGTCATTCTAGATACCAATCAGGGCGGGATCCTCGATGTATTTTACACAGCCCATGGCAGGGGACATCCGTCCACTCGTTTAGAGCAACTGATGTTTTATGCTGGCAATTTAGGTTTATTTAAAGGACTGACTTGAAAACAGGTGAGACAGACTGATTAGATTTATTATGTATGTTGGCTTTGTTTTTCTAGGCCTGAATTTTTCACATTTCAATTAATTGTAGGTCAAGTATCAGGCAGATTCTTCACTGGGCTTCAAATGTGATAAAGCTGCTTCTTACTTTTAAGAAGGCTGTTGCAATCCTGCATTTATTTTACTCCTCAGTGCATGTTTTACACAAGAGCACACACACACACACACACACACACACAAACACGTAATTAGAGCACATTTAACACTCAAATAAAGCTTTAACTACTAAATCATAACTAGGGTATTTTTTTAATAAGTATTGTGTCTTGGTCTCTACTGGGGAAACATTGTTCAATGTGAGTTTTCTGGTTTGTTGTAGGGCAGTGAATGTTCACTTGTTGGCAATGATATAGAAATGGGGATTAAGAGTTTAAAAGTTTTTATAGTAGGTAGGCAGAGTCAGAGTATGGAATCTAAGAATAAGAAATTGGGGAATTTCCTCTTTGTTTTTTCATTTCAATCTCCTAATAATTCATATATATTTTCCTAAAGTCTCCCAGAAAACAAGGACTGAGTCAATCCACATATCAGTGAACCATAGCAGAATGCAATTCTGAATTTCATATAAAGAGTCATAAAATCAAAAAGACAGGTGCTGGGGTTTTGGCTGAGCACTAGAGTGCTGGCTGTGCACTTTCAAAGGTCTTGAGTTGGATCCCCAACACCATAGGTGAAAGGAATGAATGAACCAATGCATGAGCGTATGATGAATGAATTAAAGGTATAAGGAGGAGGAGGAAGAGGAGGAGGAGGAGGAGAAATAGAAGAAGATGATGAGTAATTTGACAGAAGGGAAATAGGGGAGCAGAGTGAGTTTAAAGTGTGGTTTCCAATTCCCAAACGTTAAATTACAGCAGATGGGATAGAGAGAGAAGATGGGAGGGCAGGAGAGGGGGGATAGTAGAGGATAGAAAAGGTAGCAGAATACAACAGTTACTAATATGGCATTTTGTAAAAATGTGGATGTGTAAACAATGTGATTGTGCAACCTGTATATGGGGTAAAAATGGGAGTTCATAGCTCACTTGAATCTAATGTAGGAAATATGATATCTCAAGAGCTATGTAATGTTTTCAGCAACGAATATAAAAAAGAGGTCTTCATTTTTCTTTGTAGTTGAGATCTCCTGTTTCCGTGACATGTTTAGTTGTGTTCTCTCCTTTAGTCCTCCCATGCTCTAGTTATTCTGATATGGAGAAACTAGCTGATATGCCCAACCAGTCTGAAAATCAGTGACAATTTTTCATTAAGCCTAAAGTCACTTCACATTTGCTACAGTCATACTAAATACACTTCTTTGTTGGGAGTTTCAAATATGTTTCCATCAGCTAGATTACAAGTACCTAGAACTCCCATTCTTGTTTATGTAATAGTGGCTTCATCAGATTAAATGCTGTACTCTGGAATAAAACAAAATAGGAATAATTTACTCATAAACTTCCTATGTAAACCATCTTTATTTACAAAATACTATCTTAAGAATTATAGTTTCATTGAGATTCAATTGGAGCCAAAGTATAGTCAATTACTGAAGTAAAAGCAGTTACTTAAAAACTAAAAATGAGAGAAAAGTCAAATTACATTTGAAGAGAGAGCAACAGTATGAGGTTTCTTGATTGGTTCTGGATGTTGAGTAACAGGCTCATTGGCAGGTGGAAGGAACCCTTCAGGGAACTCACTTGTACTTTCAGAATGCAGGTGTAGAGGGCTGAATTCCAGCTCTTGGGGGAAGATTGAGAGGAAAACCCTCTCCCTGCAAAGACACTTCGCATTGGAAATGGAGTGGGTGGCGGGCCAGGTGGAAAATAATCTCCAGGTTCCCATACAAGTTTCCTCGGAGAGGTGGAGGAAAAAAAAGGACCTCTTCTCATGAACTGACTCCTTGGGTCAACTGGAAACAAGGCACCTCTTTGATTGCCAGCTTCAGTTCTTCCTCATTCACTTGAAAGAGTCTCCAGTTTGTTTTAGCTTCAGCTATTTGTGATCTGAGGGTTTCAGATTCACCTTGGAGGGACCGTATCCTTCTTGATAGATGCGCCATCGTTTCATCCTGTTGACCATGTTTAGCCTTCTGTGCTTTGAGCTCTTCTTCTAGAAAGAGCATTTCAACGCCATGGCTGGATTCGGACCAATGCAGCTTTTCGTAGGTTGCCTCCAGATGTTGTGCTTCCCTTGAACCCTTCTCAAACCTGCAATCCTTTAAAGATGAGGCTAAGCCTTCATGTTTTTTTTCAACAAGGCTCACTTTTTCAAGAAGTCCACACTTGTTTTCAATAAGTCCCGCAAGATTTAGAGCCAGCTTTTTTTCTCTTCCCACGTAAAGCCTGCTACTAACCGACTGAGAACATCTCCAGAAAAGTGAGAGAACAGCCAAAAATCTAAGAGCTGTACACATCACCAACTCCCAAGGAAAGCCATAAGGAAGATGGCCTGGCTTCATGTCTTCGGACAATGCTGCCACAACCCTTGGTGCTTCTTCCAGAACCACTCACTAGTATGGCTGAGAGGCAGCCCTTGGCTCCTCCATCACACCAAGACGGCTTTGGCTCTTGCCACCACAACCACAGCCTGCCCAGGCAGGCCAACGCAGGCTGTGGACACTCAGGTGTTTGGTCAGGAACTCCAACCTGCACCAGGCAACGGAGCAGACCACTGCGATCCCCTTCAGGGTGTGAGCGTATGGCGGGTGGTGGGCGTATGGCGGTGGGAGCCATGATCAAGGGCTCCCAGGAGCCTTGTTGTGCTCAACTGCCCATCAGGGGAGTCTTGTCCCCTTCCCTACCCAGTGCATCCTCAAGTGCCACAGGTTTAGGTCCCTCCCACTCCAGCCAGAGAGAATTCCTCTCCATGCCACCCACCCCTTGATTTGGTTTAGGCCAGGCCAAGGCGGGGCTTAGTAGGAAGATTCCATCCAGTCATCATAACATTCATTTTGTTGTCACTCAAATTCTAAAGCTGTCTAAACTGTTCAAACAGCTTTCATGGCCTATATTGGTCTTTGTGTTGCTTGCCTTTTGTTTTATTTTATTTTATTTTATTTTTTGGTTTTTTTTTGGCCTTTTGTTTTAGTGACTCAGTCCTTTCCCTGCCCTTGTACTCTCCCTATTTCCTCCTTCCTTGCTTTCTTCCTCCCTTCCTGGTTTTTCTCCTTTTCTTCTTCCTTCTTTTCTACCTCCCTCCATCCCTCCAACTTTGCCTCCCTCCCTTCCAACTTTCTCTCTCCCTTCTGTCTTTTTTTTTTTCTTGCAAGTGTTTGGGGTGAAAATCCATGGCAGGCCAGCCCCAAGCTAGGCAAGGTCACTGCCAGTGAGCTGCTACAACATCCCCAGACCTGCTGCCACTTCCTACGCAAGTAATTTGAATTTTCTCTAAAGAGAAACTCTCACATTAGTCTACTTTCAAAGTAATTTCAGAAGAGTTGCCAACATGGGCACAAATCAGTTATGACAAGTCATTTTTGAAAAGCACGGCACAGCTAAGGTTCCTAAAAAGAAGGAGTTGAAAACTTTAGTTGGTTTTCATGTCAGCATTTCTAGACTAGTATTTGTTGAAAATTCTTGAAACTCTTCTTTCAGATTTTTTTTTTTTTGGACTTTTCATGGGCTTAAAAACATCTAAGGAAGCTGGCTGGACCTTATAAATATATAGCCAAGAGAAGGATGGATATGACACTCTGAAATGGATGTAACTCCTGAACATGAATTATATTGTTGATGTTAAGACAAAGAAGTCATGGCTTGATGTACAAAAAGGACATCCCAACATATTGTTTTCCTCCCAAGTTACACTTGACTTGTTGATGAGTCACATATGAGGTTCGAAGGAGAAGATGCACAAGTAATCACTGGTTTTGTAAGCATGCAAGTTCCCAGCTCATAGGCCACCATGCATGATTAGACCTGTTGTTATTTACACTTACACGGCCAGAGCTGTATCACTGTTTAAAAGTTGCCAAATGAGAGTCGCTTGTTTTCCTCTCCAGCACCTGTATCGAATGACCAGCTTTCAAGTGGACTTCCCTGAGCCTTTTCCGTATCTGAACATGCGAGTCCAAAACACTTTAGTCCTACTACTAAGAAGGATACTCACTGTAACACTGTTTTTCTGACCATTAAATGGACAATAAGATGACCCTGGTGTGCAAAGAACAGGACTCAGTGAAGATGTACTGCCTGCTGGTGCATGACACTTTTCTAGGTTTTACAGGCCATGTGGAGGAATCAGCCCAAACACCTTGAAATAGCACTCAATTCATAGTTTACTTAAGGACACATGTGGCTTAGGGAGAACTTCTTTCCTCTGAAAGTGTTTCTTCAAACGAGATGAGAGTCGAAAAGAAGGTATTGAGAACACTAAGTAAAATGGCTGTGCTTTGTGGAATTGGCAGGATTCATCAATACATGTAACAATGTTTGTCACTGCCTTTGGACCTAACACGTATCAGTGTAGATGAACAGAGGCACAGTAAGAAAGATAGCTGGCATAAAACACCAAGGGGATGGGGCTAAGCTGCCTTACTAGGTTTACTTTTTTCACTCTGGTGGCACTTTCTGTTGTCTGTATGAATAGAGTTTCCAAGTACTTTCCCACTTAGCCGGCCTCTCTGTTATTCATACAGTTGAACTACCAGGGAGAGATGGATCAGTTTACCACTGTGAGGCCTTTTATTCCACATTTTCTGCCCATTGCATGCTTTTGTTTTTTTTCAGCTCTTCCTACAAGCCCCCCTAATCCTGATCTCTCCTTAGGCCTTATGATTTCTTTAAGTGTCCCCTTTCATGAAGTCATGTGTACAGATATTATACCTGGTTCTATTGAACTCTACTTAATTCTTTCTCACCTCTGTGCTCCTTTTACCAAGTCACTCCTCAACACTTACTGTAACCCTTTGAATTTTTTGTCCATTGTCCTTTAAAAAACTCTTTGAAAATTGAACCATTTCGCATGCAGATACAGTCTTCTTGATCTGCTATTGATCCCCCACTACTGACATTGTAAGTTATTGAAATGTGCACTTGCAGACCGTTTTCAGATTTTTGATTTCTGTATATCTATCTGTCTATCTATTTACAAACATAACATGGTATTCTGAAAATATCGTTCTGCTTTTGGAGCCCGACTTTGTGTTTTTCAGAAGCAGGCCTATTACACAGAGATGAATCCATGTTACCTAGATTGAGTTCAAACCGGTATGGGCACTGTGATTCCCATTATATTGTTCTACCTACTAATGGACAGTTAAGTTATATCCAGACCTCACCCCCTCCCCCATTAAGTAAAACCCCTGTGGAGAGACATGTAGATGCCTTTATGAACATATTGATAATTTTTCATGGCAGTGTTTTCCAAAAACCAGTTAGTAAAATCAATTTATTCCTTTGCAGCCTGAAATTACCTTCATTCCAGTTTACTGGTATAAGAACCGCAGTATATCAGCAACTATTCTCCAGTAGTAGTTCAGGCAGAAGTCATTCTAGATACCAATCAGGGCGGGATCCTCGATGTATTTTACACAGCCCATGGCAGGGGACATCCGTCCACTCGTTTAGAGCAACTGATGTTTTATGCTGGCAATTTAGGTTTATTTAAAGGACTGACTTGAAAACAGGTGAGACAGACTGATTAGATTTATTATGTATGTTGGCTTTGTTTTTCTAGGCCTGAATTTTTCACATTTCAATTAATTGTAGGTCAAGTATCAGGCAGATTCTTCACTGGGCTTCAAATGTGATAAAGCTGCTTCTTACTTTTAAGAAGGCTGTTGCAATCCTGCATTTATTTTACTCCTCAGTGCATGTTTTACACAACAGCACACACACACACACACACACACACAAACACATAATTAGAGCACATTTAACACTCAAATAAAGCTTTAACTACTAAATCATAACTAGGGAATTTTTTTAATAAGTATTGTGTCTTGGTCTCTACTGGGGAAACATTGTTCAATGTGAGTTTTCTGGTTTGTTGTAGGGCAGTGAATGTTCACTTGTTGGCAATGATATAGAAATGGGGATTAAGAGTTTAAAAGTTTTTATAGTAGGTAGGCAGAGTCAGAGTATGGAATCTAAGAATAAGAAATTGGGGAATTTACTCTTTGTTTTTTCATTTCAATCTCCTAATAATTCATATATATTTTCCTAAAGTCTCCCAGAAAACAAGGACTGAGTCAATCCACATATCAGTGAACCATAGCAGAATGCAATTCTGAATTTCATATAAAGAGTCATAAAATCAAAAAGACAGGTGCTGGGGTTTTGGCTGAGCACTAGAGTGCTGGCTGTGCACTTTCAAAGGTCTTGAGTTGGATCCCCAACACCATAGGTGAAAGGAATGAATGAACCAATGCATGAGCGTATGATGAATGAATTAAAGGTATAAGGAGGAGGAGGAAGAGGAGGAGGAGGAGGAGAAATAGAAGAAGATGATGAGTAATTTGACAGAAGGAAAATAGGGGAGCAGAGTGAGTTTAAAGTGTGGTTTCCAATTCCCAAACGTTAAATTACAGCAGATGGGATAGAGAGAGAAGATGGGAGGGCAGGAGAGGGGGGATAGTAGAGGATAGAAAAGGTAGCAGAATACAACAGTTACTAATATGGCATTTTGTAAAAATGTGGATGTGTAAACAATGTGATTGTGCAACCTGTATATGGGGTAGAAATGGGAGTTCATAGCTCACTTGAATCTAATGTAGGAAATATGATATCTCAAGAGCTATGTAATGTTTTCAGCAACGAATACAAAAAAGAGGTCTTCATTTTTCTTTGTAGTTGAGATCTCCTGTTTCCGTGACATGTTTAGTTGTGTTCTCTCCTTTAGTCCTCCCATGCTCTAGTTATTCTGATATGGAGAAACTAGCTGATATGCCCAACCAGTCTGAAAATCAGTGACAATTTTTCATTAAGCCTAAAGTCACTTCACATTTGCTACAGTCATACTAAATACACTTCTTTGTTGGGAGTTTCAAATATGTTTCCATCAGCTAGATTACAAGTACCTAGAACTCCCATTCTTGTTTATGTAATAGTGGCTTCATCAGATTAAATGCTGTACTCTGGAATAAAACAAAATAGGAATAATTTACTCATAAACTTCCTATGTAAACCATCTTTATTTACAAAATACTATCTTAAGAATTATAGTTTCATTGAGATTCAATTGGAGCCAAAGTATAGTCAATTACTGAAGTAAAAGCAGTTACTTAAAAACTAAAAATGAGAGAAAAGTCAAATTACATTTGAAGAGAGAGCAACAGTATGAGGTTTCTTGATTGGTTCTGGATGTTGAGTAACAGGCTCATTGGCAGGTGGAAGGAACCCTTCAGGGAACTCACTTGTACTTTCAGAATGCAGGTGTAGAGGGCTGAATTCCAGCTCTTGGGGGAAGATTGAGAGGAAAACCCTCTCCCTGCAAAGACACTTCGCATTGGAAATGGAGTGGGTGGCGGGCCAGGTGGAAAATAATCTCCAGGTTCCCATACAAGTTTCCTCGGAGAGGTGGAGGAAAAAAAAGGACCTCTTCTCATGAACTGACTCCTTGGGTCAACTGGAAACAAGGCACCTCTTTGATTGCCAGCTTCAGTTCTTCCTCATTCACTTGAAAGAGTCTCCAGTTTGTTTTAGCTTCAGCTATTTGTGATCTGAGGGTTTCAGATTCACCTTGGAGGGACCGTATCCTTCTTGATAGATGCGCCATCGTTTCATCCTGTTGACCATGTTTAGCCTTCTGTGCTTTGAGCTCTTCTTCTAGAAAGAGCATTTCAACGCCATGGCTGGATTCGGACCAATGCAGCTTTTCGTAGGTTGCCTCCAGATGTTGTGCTTTCCTTGAACCCTTCTCAAACCTGCAATCCTTTAAAGATGAGGCTAAGCCTTCATGTTTTTTTTCAACAAGGCTCACTTTTTCAGGAAGTCCACACTTTTTTTCAATAAGTCCCGCAAGATTTAGAGCCAGCTTTTTTTCTCTTCCCACGTAAAGCCTGCTACTAACCGACTGAGAACATCTCCAGAAAAGTGAGAGAACAGCCAAAAATCTAAGAGCTGTACACATCACCAACTCCCAAGGAAAGCCATAAGGAAGATGGCCTGGCTTCATGTCTTCGGACAATGCTGCCACAACCCTTGGTGCTTCTTCCAGAACCACTCACTAGTATGGCTGAGAGGCAGCCCTTGGCTCCTCCATCACACCAAGACGGCTTTGGCTCTTGCCACCACAACCACAGCCTGCCCAGGCAGGCCAACGCAGGCTGTGGACACTCAGGTGTTTGGTCAGGAACTCCAACCTGCACCAGGCAACGGAGCAGACCACTGCGATCCCCTTCAGGGTGTGAGCGTATGGCGGGTGGTGGGCGTATGGCGGTGGGAGCCATGATCAAGGGCTCCCAGGAGCCTTGTTGTGCTCAACTGCCCATCAGGAGAGTCTTGTCCCCTTCCCTACCCAGTGCATCCTCAAGTGCCACAGGTTTAGGTCCCTCCCACTCCAGCCAGAGAGAATTCCTCTCCATGCCACACACCCCTTGATTTGGTTTAGGCCAGGCCAAGGCGGGGCTTAGTAGGAAGATTCCATCCAGTCATCATAACATTCATTTTGTTGTCACTCAAATTCTAAAGCTGTCTAAAGTGTTCAAACAGCTTTCATGGCCTATATTGGTCTTTGTGTTGCTTGCCGTTTGTTTTATTTTGTTTTATTTTATTTTTTGGTTTTTTTTTGGCCTTTTGTTTTAGTGACTCAGTCCTTTCCCTGCCCTTGTACTCTCCCTATTTCCTCCTTCCTTGCTTTCTTCCTCCCTTCCTGGTTTTTCTCCTTTTCTTCTTCCTTCTTTTCTACCTCCCTCCATCCCTCCAACTTTGCCTCCCTCCCTTCCAACTTTCTCTCTCCCTTCTGTCTTTTTCTTTTTTTCTTGCAAGTGTTTGGGGTGAAAATCCATGGCAGGCCAGCCCCAAGTTAGGCAAGGTCACTGCCAGTGAGCTGCTACAACATCCCCAGACCTGCTGCCACTTCCTACGCAAGTAATTTGAATTTTCTCTAAAGAGAAACTCTCACATTAGTCTACTTTCAAAGTAATTTCAGAAGAGTTGCCAACATGGGCACAAATCAGTTATGACAAGTCATTTTTGAAAAGCACGGCACAGCTAAGGTTCCTAAAAAGAAGGAGTTGAAAACTTTAGTTGGTTTTCATGTCAGCATTTCTAGACTAGTATTTGTTGAAAATTCTTGAAACTCTTCTTTCAGATTTTTTTTTTTTGGACTTTTCATGGGCTTAAAAACATCTAAGGAAGCTGGCTGGACCTTATAAATATATAGCCAAGAGAAGGATGGATATGACACTCTGAAATGGATGTAACTCCTGAACATGAATTATATTGTTGATGTTAAGACAAAGAAGTCATGGCTTGATGTACAAAAAGGACATCCCAACATATTGTTTTCCTCCCAAGTTACACTTGACTTGTTGATGAGACACATATGAGGTTCGAAGGAGAAGATGCACAAGTAATCACTGGTTTTGTAAGCATGCAAGTTCCCAGCTCATAGGCCACCATGCATGATTAGACCTGTTGTTATTTACACTTACACGGCCAGAGCTGTATCACTGTTTAAAAGTTGCCAAATGAGAGTCGCTTGTTTTCCTCTCTAGCACCTGTATCGAATGACCAGCTTTCAAGTGGACTTCCCTGAGCCTTTTCCGTATCTGAACATGCGAGTCCAAAACACTTTAGTCCTACTACTAAGAAGGATACTCACTGTAACACTGTTTTTCTGACCATTAAATGGACAATAAGATGACCCTGGTGTGCAAAGAACAGGACTCAGTGAAGATGTACTGCCTGCTGGTGCATAACACTTTTCTAGGTTTTACAGGCCATGTGGAGGAATCAGCCCAAACACCTTGAAATAGCACTCAATTCATAGTTTACTTAAGGACACATGTGGCTTAGGGAGAACTTCTTTCCTCTGAAAGTGTTTCTTCAAACGAGATGAGAGTCGAAAAGAAGGTATTGAGAACACTAAGTAAAATGGCTGTGCTTTGTGGAATTGGCAGGATTCATCAATACATGTAACAATGTTTGTCACTGCCTTTGGACCTAACACGTATCAGTGTAGATGAACAGAGGCACAGTAAGAAAGATAGCTGGCATAAAACACCAAGGGGATGGGGCTAAGCTGCCTTACTAGGTTTACTTTTTTCACTCTGGTGGCACTTTCTGTTGTCTGTATGAATAGAGTTTCCAAGTACTTTCCCACTTAGCCGGCCTCTCTGTTATTCATACAGTTGAACTACCAGGGAGAGATGGATCAGTTTACCACTGTGAGGCCTTTTATTCCACATTTTCTGCCCATTGCATGCTTTTGTTTTTTTTTCAGCTCTTCCTACAAGCCCCCCTAATCCTGATCTCTCCTTAGGCCTTATGATTTCTTTAAGTGTGCCCTTTCATGAAGTCATGTGTACAGATAGTATACCTGGTTCTATTGAACTCTACTTAATTCTTTCTCACCTCTGTGCTCCTTTTACCAAGTCACTCCTCAACACTTACTGTAACCCTTTGAATTTTTTGTCCATTGTCCTTTAAAAAACTCTTTGAAAATTGAACCATTTCGCATGCAGATACAGACTTCTTGATCTGCTATTGATCCCCCACTACTGACATTGTAAGTTATTGAAATGTGCACTTGCAGACCGTTTTCAGATTTTTGATTTCTGTATATCTATCTGTCTATCTATTTACAAACATAACATGGTATTCTGAAAATATCGTTCTGCTTTTGGAGCCCGACTTTGTGTTTTTCAGAAGCAGGCCTATTACACAGAGATGAATCCATGTTACCTAGATTGAGTTCAAACCGGTATGGGCACTGTGATTCCCATTATATTGTTCTACCTACTAATGGACAGTTAAGTTATATCCAGACCTCACCCCCTCCCCCATTAAGTAAAACCCCTGTGGAGATACATGTAGATGCCTTTATGAACATATTGATAATTTTTCATGGCAGTGTTTTCCAAAAACCAGTTAGTAAAATCAATTTATTCCTTTGCAGCCTGAAATTACCTTCATTCCAGTTTACTGGTATAAGAACCGCAGTATATCAGCAACTATTCTCCAGTAGTAGTTCAGGCAGAAGTCATTCTAGATACCAATCAGGGCGGGATCCTCGATGTATTTTACACAGCCCATGGCAGGGGACATCCGTCCACTCGTTTAGAGCAACTGATGTTTTATGCTGGCAATTTAGGTTTATTTAAAGGACTGATTTGAAAACAGGTGAGACAGACTGATTAGATTTATTATGTATGTTGGCTTTGTTTTTCTAGGCCTGAATTTTTCACATTCCAATTAATTGTAGGTCAAGTATCAGGCAGATTCTTCACTGGGCTTCAAATGTGATAAAGCTGCTTCTTACTTTTAAGAAGGCTGTTGCAATCCTGCATTTATTTTACTCCTCAGTGCATGTTTTACACAAGAGCACACACACACACACACACACACACACACAAACACACACAAACACGTAATTAGAGCACATTTAACACTCAAATAAAGCTTTAACTACTAAATCATAACTAGGGTATTTTTTTAATAAGTATTGTGTCTTGGTCTCTACTGGGGAAACATTGTTCAATGTGAGTTTTCTGGTTTGTTGTAGGGCAGTGAATGTTCACTTGTTGGCAATGATATAGAAATGGGGATTAAGAGTTTAAAAGTTTTTATAGTAGGTAGGCAGAGTCAGAGTATGGAATCTAAGAATAAGAAATTGGGGAATTTCCTCTTTGTTTTTTCATTTCAATCTCCTAATAATTCATATATATTTTCCTAAAGTCTCCCAGAAAACAAGGACTGAGTCAATCCACATATCAGTGAACCATAGCAGAATGCAATTCTGAATTTCATATAAAGAGTCATAAAATCAAAAAGACAGGTGCTGGGGTTTTGGCTGAGCACTAGAGTGCTGGCTGTGCACTTTCAAAGGTCTTGAGTTGGATCCCCAACACCATAGGTGAAAGGAATGAATGAACCAATGCATGAGCGTATGATGAATGAATTAAAGGTATAAGGAGGAGGAGGAAGAGGAGGAGGAGTAGGAGGAGAAATAGAAGAAGATGATGAGTAATTTGACAGAAGGGAAATAGGGGAGCAGAGTGAGTTTAAAGTGTGGTTTCCAATTCCCAAACGTTCAATTACAGCAGATGGGATAGAGAGAGAAGATGGGAGGGCAGGAGAGGGGGGATAGTAGAGGATAGAAAAGGTAGCAGAATACAACAGTTACTAATATGGCATTTTGTAAAAATGTGGATGTGTAAACAATGTGATTGTGCAACCTGTATATGGGGTAAAAATGGGAGTTCATAGCTCACTTGAATCTAATGTAGGAAATATGATATCTCAAGAGCTATGTAATGTTTTCAGCAACGAATATAAAAAAGAGGTCTTCATTTTTCTTTGTAGTTGAGATCTCCTGTTTCCGTGACATGTTTAGTTGTGTTCTCTCCTTTAGTCCTCCCATGCTCTAGTTATTCTGATATGGAGAAACTAGCTGATATGCCCAACCAGTCTGAAAATCAGTGACAATTTTTCATTAAGCCTAAAGTCACTTCACATTTGCTACAGTCATACTAAATACACTTCTTTGTTGGGAGTTTCAAATATGTTTCCATCAGCTAGATTACAAGTACCTAGAACTCCCATTCTTGTTTATGTAATAGTGGCTTCATCAGATTAAATGCTGTACTCTGGAATAAAACAAAATAGGAATAATTTACTCATAAACTTCCTATGTAAACCATCTTTATTTACAAAATACTATCTTAAGAATTATAGTTTCATTGAGATTCAATTGGAGCCAAAGTATAGTCAATTACTGAAGTAAAAGCAGTTACTTAAAAACTAAAAATGAGAGAAAAGTCAAATTACATTTGAAGAGAGAGCAACAGTATGAGGTTTCTTGATTGGTTCTGGATGTTGAGTAACAGGCTCATTGGCAGGTGGAAGGAACCCTTCAGGGAACTCACTTGTACTTTCAGAATGCAGGTGTAGAGGGCTGAATTCCAGCTCTTGGGGGAAGATTGAGAGGAAAACCCTCTCCCTGCAAAGACACTTCACATTGGAAATGGAGTGGGTGGCGGGCCAGGTGGAAAATAATCTCCAGGTTCCCATACAAGTTTCCTCAGAGAGGTGGAGGAAAAAAAAGGACCTCTTCTCATGAACTGACTCCTTGGGTCAACTGGAAACAAGGCACCTCTTTGATTGCCAGCTTCAGTTCTTCCTCATTCACTTGAAAGAGTCTCCAGTTTGTTTTAGCTTCAGCTATTTGTGATCTGAGGGTTTCAGATTCACCTTGGAGGGACCGTATCCTTCTTGATAGATGCGCCATCGTTTCATCCTGTTGACCATGTTTAGCCTTCTGTGCTTTGAGCTCTTCTTCTAGAAAGAGCATTTCAACGCCATGGCTGGATTCGGACCAATGCAGCTTTTCGTAGGTTGCCTCCAGATGTTGTGCTTCCCTTGAACCCTTCTCAAACCTGCAATCCTTTAAAGATGAGGCTAAGCCTTCATGTTTTTTTTCAACAAGGCTCACTTTTTCAAGAAGTCCACACTTTTTTTCAATAAGTCCCGCAAGATTTAGAGCCAGCTTTTTTTCTCTTCCCACGTAAAGCCTGCTACTAACCGACTGAGAACATCTCCAGAAAAGTGAGAGAACAGCCAAAAATCTAAGAGCTGTACACATCACCAACTCCCAAGGAAAGCCATAAGGAAGATGGCCTGGCTTCATGTCTTCGGACAATGCTGCCACAACCCTTGGTGCTTCTTCCAGAACCACTCACTAGTATGGCTGAGAGGCAGCCCTTGGCTCCTCCATCACACCAAGACGGCTTTGGCTCTTGCCACCACAACCACAGCCTGCCCAGGCAGGCCAACGCAGGCTGTGGACACTCAGGTGTTTGGTCAGGAACTCCAACCTGCACCAGGCAACGGAGCAGACCACTGCGATCCCCTTCAGGGTGTGAGCGTATGGCGGGTGGTGGGCGTATGGCGGTGGGAGCCATGATCAAGGGCTCCCAGGAGCCTTGTTGTGCTCAACTGCCCATCAGGGGAGTCTTGTCCCCTTCCCTACCCAGTGCATCCTCAAGTGCCACAGGTTTAGGTCCCTCCCACTCCAGCCAGAGAGAATTCCTCTCCATGCCACCCACCCCTTGATTTGGTTTAGGCCAGGCCAAGGCGGGGCTTAGTAGGAAGATTCCATCCAGTCATCATAACATTCATTTTGTTGTCACTCAAATTCTAAAGCTGTCTAAACTGTTCAAACAGCTTTCATGGCCTATATTGGTCTTTGTGTTGCTTGCCGTTTGTTTTATTTTGTTTTACTTTACTTTTTGTTTTTTTTTTGGCCTTTTGTTTTAGTGACTCAGTCCTTTCCCTGCCCTTGTACTCTCCCTATTTCCTCCTTCCTTGCTTTCTT
This sequence comes from Callospermophilus lateralis, assembly GCF_048772815.1. NCBI lineage: Eukaryota > Metazoa > Chordata > Mammalia > Rodentia > Sciuridae > Callospermophilus > Callospermophilus lateralis. The sequence goes on from NW_027514285.1 coordinate 1,040,471, forward strand.
CCTCCCTTCCTGGTTTTTCTCCTTTTCTTCTTCCTTCTTTTCTACCTCCCTCCATCCCTCCAACTTTGCCTCCCTCCCTTCCAACTTTCTCTCTCCCTTCTGTCTTTTTTTTTTTCTTGCAAGTGTTTGGGGTGAAAATCCATGGCAGGCCAGCCCCAAGCTAGGCAAAGTCACTGCCAGTGAGCTGCTACAACATCCCCAGACCTGCTGCCACTTCCTACGCAAGTAATTTGAATTTTCTCTAAAGAGAAACTCTCACATTAGTCTACTTTCAAAGTAATTTCAGAAGAGTTGCCAACATGGGCACAAATCAGTTATGACAAGTCATTTTTGAAAAGCACGGCACAGCTAAGGTTCCTAAAAAGAAGAAGTTGAAAACTTTAGTTGGTTTTCATGTCAGCATTTCTAGACTAGTATTTGTTGAAAATTCTTGAAACTCTTCTTTCAGATTTTTTTTTTTGGACTTTTCATGGGCTTAAAAACATCTAAGGAAACTGGCTGGACCTTATAAATATATAGCCAAGAGAAGGATGGATATGACACTCTGAAATGGATGTAACTCCTGAACATGAATTATATTGTTGATGTTAAGACAAAGAGGTCATGGCTTGATGTACAAAAAGGACATCCCAACATATTGTTTTCCTCCCAAGTTACACTTGACTTGTTGATGAGTCACATATGAGGTTCGAAGGAGAAGATGCACAAGTAATCACTGGTTTTGTAAGCATGCAAGTTCCCAGCTCATAGGCCACCATGCATGATTAGACCTGTTGTTATTTACACTTACCCGGCCAGAGCTGTATCACTGTTTAAAAGTTGCCAAATGAGAGTCGCTTGTTTTCCTCTCCAGCACCTGTATCGAATGACCAGCTTTCAAGTGGACTTCCCTGAGCCTTTTCCGTATCTGAACATGCGAGTCCAAAACACTTTAGTCCTACTACTAAGAAGGATACTCACTGTAACACTGTTTTTCTGACCATTAAATGGACAATAAGATGACCCTGGTGTGCAAAGAACAGGACTCAGTGAAGATGTACTGCCTGCTGGTGCATGACACTTTTCTAGGTTTTACGGGCCATGTGGAGGAATCAGCCCAAACACCTTGAAATAGCACTCAATTCATAGTTTACTTAAGGACACATGTGGCTTAGGGAGAACTTCTTTCCTCTGAAAGTGTTTCTTCAAACGAGATGAGAGTCGAAAAGAAGGTATTGAGAACACTAAGTAAAATGGCTGTGCTTTGTGGAATTGGCAGGATTCATCAATACATGTAACAATGTTTGTCACTGCCTTTGGACCTAACACGTACCAGTGTAGATGAACAGAGGCACAGTAAGAAAGATAGCTGGCATAAAACACCAAGGGGATGGGGCTAAGCTGCCTTACTAGGTTTATTTTTTTCACTCTGGTGGCACTTTCTGTTGTCTGTATGAATAGAGTTTCCAAGTACTTTCCCACTTAGCCGGCCTCTCTGTTATTCATACAGTTGAACTACCAGGGAGAGATGGATCAGTTTACCACCTGTGAGGCCTTTTATTCCACATTTTCTGCCCATTGCATGCTTTTGTTTTTTTTCAGCTCTTCCTACAAGCCCCAGTAATCCTGATCTCTCCTTAGGCCTTATGATTTCTTTAAGTGTGCCCATTCATGAAGTCATGTGTACAGATAGTATACCTGGTTCTATTGAACTCTACTTAATTCTTTCTCACCTCTGTGCTCCTTTTACCAAGTCACTCCTCAACACTTACTGTAACCCTTTGAATTTTTTGTCCATTGTCCTTTAAAAAACTCTTTGAAAATTGAACCATTTCGCATGCAGATACAGTCTTCTTGATCTGCTATTGATCCCCCACTACTGACATTGTAAGTTATTGAAATGTGCACTTGCAGACCGTTTTCAGATTTTTGATTTCTGTATATCTATCTGTCTATCTATTTACAAACATAACATGGTATTCTGAAAATATCGTTCTGCTTTTGGAGCCCGACTTTGTGTTTTTCAGAAGCAGGCCTATTACACAGAGATGAATCCATGTTACCTAGATTGAGTTCAAACCGGTATGGGCACTGTGATTCCCATTATATTGTTCTACCTACTAATGGACAGTTAAGTTATATCCAGACCTCACCCCCTCCCCCATTAAGTAAAACCCCTGTGGAGATACATGTAGATGCCTTTATGAACATATTGATAATTTTTCATGGCAGTGTTTTCCAAAAACCAGTTAGTAAAATCAATTTATTCCTTTGCAGCCTGAAATTACCTTCATTCCAGTTTACTGGTATAAGAACCGCAGTATATCAGCAACTATTCTCCAGTAGTAGTTCAGGCAGAAGTCATTCTAGATACCAATCAGGGCGGGATCCTCGATGTATTTTACACAGCCCATGGCAGGGGACATCCGTCCACTCGTTTAGAGCAACTGATGTTTTATGCTGGCAATTTAGGTTTATTTAAAGGACTGATTTGAAAACAGGTGAGACAGACTGATTAGATTTATTATGTATGTTGGCTTTGTTTTTCTAGGCCTGAATTTTTCACATTTCAATTAATTGTAGGTCAAGTATCAGGCAGATTCTTCACTGGGCTTCAAATGTGATAAAGCTGCTTCTTACTTTTAAGAAGGCTGTTGCAATCCTGCATTTATTTTACTCCTCAGTGCATGTTTTACACAAGAGCACACACACACACACACACACACACACACACAAACACATAATTAGAGCACATTTAACACTCAAATAAAGCTTTAACTACTAAATCATAACTAGGGTATTTTTTTAATAAGTATTGTGTCTTGGTCTCTACTGGGGAAACATTGTTCAATGTGAGTTTTCTGGTTTGTTGTAGGGCAGTGAATGTTCACTTGTTGGCAATGATATAGAAATGGGGATTAAGAGTTTAAAAGTTTTTATGGTAGGTAAACAGAGTCAGAGTATGGAATCTAAGAATAAGAAATTGGGGAATTTCCTCTTTGTTTTTTCATTTCAATCTCCTAATAATTCATATATATTTTCCTAAAGTCTCCCAGAAAACAAGGACTGAGTCAATCCACATATCAGTGAACCATAGCAGAATGCAATTCTGAATTTCATATAAAGAGTCATAAAATCAAAAAGACAGGTGCTGGGGTTTTGGCTGAGCACTAGAGTGCTGGCTGTGCACTTTCAAAGGTCTTGAGTTGGATCCCCAACACCATAGGTGAAAGGAATGAATGAACCAATGCATGAGCGTATGATGAATGAATTAAAGGTATAAGGAGGAGGAGGAAGAGGAGGAGGAGGAGGAGAAATAGAAGAAGATGATGAGTAATTTGACAGAAGGGAAATAGGGGAGCAGAGTGAGTTTAAAGTGTGGTTTCCAATTCCCAAACGTTAAATTACAGCAGATGGGATAGAGAGAGAAGATGGGAGGGCAGGAGAGGGGGGATAGTAGAGGATAGAAAAGGTAGCAGAATACAACAGTTACTAATATGGCATTTTGTAAAAATGTGGATGTGTAAACAATGTGATTGTGCAACCTGTATATGGGGTAAAAATGGGAGTTCATAGCTCACTTGAATCTAATGTAGGAAATATGATATCTCAAGAGCTATGTAATGTTTTCAGCAACGAATATAAAAAAGAGGTCTTCATTTTTCTTTGTAGTTGAGATCTCCTGTTTCCGTGACATGTTTAGTTGTGTTCTCTCCTTTAGTCCTCCCATGCTCTAGTTATTCTGATATGGAGAAACTAGCTGATATGCCCAACCAGTCTGAAAATCAGTGACAATTTTTCATTAAGCCTAAAGTCACTTCACATTTGCTACAGTCATACTAAATACACTTCTTTGTTGGGAGTTTCAAATATGTTTCCATCAGCTAGATTACAAGTACCTAGAACTCCCATTCTTGTTTATGTAATAGTGGCTTCATCAGATTAAATGCTGTACTCTGGAATAAAACAAAATAGGAATAATTTACTCATAAACTTCCTATGTAAACCATCTTTATTTACAAAATACTATCTTAAGAATTATAGTTTCATTGAGATTCAATTGGAGCCAAAGTATAGTCAATTACTGAAGTAAAAGCAGTTACTTAAAAACTAAAAATGAGAGAAAAGTCAAATTACATTTGAAGAGAGAGCAACAGTATGAGGTTTCTTGATTGGTTCGGGATGTTGAGTAACAGGCTCATTGGCAGGTGGAAGGAACCCTTCAGGGAACTCACTTGTACTTTCATAATGCAGGTGTAGAGGGCTGAATTCCAGCTCTTGGGGGAAGATTGAGAGGAAAACCCTCTCCCTGCAAAGACACTTCGCATTGGAAATGGAGTGGGTGGCGGGCCAGGTGGAAAATAATCTCCAGGTTCCCATACAAGTTTCCTCGGAGAGGTGGAGGAAAAAAAAGGACCTCTTCTCATGAACTGACTCCTTGGGTCAACTGGAAACAAGGCACCTCTTTGATTGCCAGCTTCAGTTCTTCCTCATTCACTTGAAAGAGTCTCCAGTTTGTTTTAGCTTCAGCTATTTGTGATCTGAGGGTTTCAGATTCACCTTGGAGGGACCGTATCCTTCTTGATAGATGCGCCATCGTTTCATCCTGTTGACCATGTTTAGCCTTCTGTGCTTTGAGCTCTTCTTCTAGAAAGAGCATTTCAATGCCATGGCTGGATTCGGACCAATGCAGCTTATCGTAGGTTGCCTCCAGATGTTGTGCTTCCCTTGAACCCTTCTCAAACCTGCAATCCTTTAAAGATGAGGCTAAGCCTTCATGTTTTTTTTCAACAAGGCTCACTTTTTCAAGAAGTCCACACTTTTTTTCAATAAGTCCCGCAAGATTTAGAGCCAGCTTTTTTTCTCTTCCCACGTAAAGCCTGCTACTAACCGACTGAGAACATCTCCAGAAAAGTGAGAGAACAGCCAAAAATCTAAGAGCTGTACACATCACCAACTCCCAAGGAAAGCCATAAGGAAGATGGCCTGGCTTCATGTCTTCGGACAATGCTGCCACAACCCTTGGTGCTTCTTCCAGAACCACTCACTAGTATGGCTGAGAGGCAGCCCTTGGCTCCTCCATCACACCAAGACGGCTTTGGCTCTTGCCACCACAACCACAGCCTGCCCAGGCAGGCCAACGCAGGCTGTGGACACTCAGGTGTTTGGTCAGGAACTCCAACCTGCACCAGGCAACGGAGCAGACCACTGCGATCCCCTTCAGGGTGTGAGCGTATGGCGGGTGGTGGGCGTATGGCGGTGGGAGCCATGATCAAGGGCTCCCAGGAGCCTTGTTGTGCTCAACTGCCCATCAGGGGAGTCTTGTCCCCTTCCCTACCCAGTGCATCCTCAAGTGCCACAGGTTTAGGTCCCTCCCACTCCAGCCAGAGAGAATTCCTCTCCATGCCACCCACCCCTTGATTTGGTTTAGGCCAGGCCAAGGCGGGGCTTAGTAGGAAGATTCCATCCAGTCATCATAACATTCATTTTGTTGTCACTCAAATTCTAAAGCTGTCTAAACTGTTCAAACAGCTTTCATGGCCTATATTGGTCTTTGTGTTGCTTGCCGTTTGTTTTATTTTGTTTTACTTTATTTTTGGTTTTTTTTTGGCCTTTTGTTTTAGTGACTCAGTCCTTTCCCTGCCCTTGTACTCTCCCTATTTCCTCCTTCCTTGCTTTCTTCCTCCCTTCCTGGTTTTTCTCCTTTTCTTCTTCCTTCTTTTCTACCTCCCTCCATCCCTCCAACTTTGCCTCCCTCCCTTCCAACTTTCTCTCTCTCTTCCGTCTTTTTTTTTTTCTTGCAAGTGTTTGGGGTGAAAATCCATGGCAGGCCAGCCCCAAGCTAGGCAAGGTCACTGCCAGTGAGCTGCTACAACATCCCCAGACCTGCTGCCACTTCCTACGCAAGTAATTTGAATTTTCTCTAAAGAGAAACTCTCACATTAGTCTACTTTCAAAGTAATTTCAGAAGAGTTGCCAACATGGGCACAAATCAGTTATGACAAGTCATTTTTGAAAAGCACGGCACAGCTAAGGTTCCTAAAAAGAAGGAGTTGAAAACTTTAGTTGGTTTTCATGTCAGCATTTCTAGACTAGTATTTGTTGAAAATTCTTGAAACTCTTCTTTCAGATTTTTTTTTTTGGACTTTTCATGGGCTTAAAAACATCTAAGGAAGCTGGCTGGATCTTATAAATATATAGCCAAGAGAAAGATGGATATGACACTCTGAAATGGATGTAACTCCTGAACATGAATTATATTGTGGATGTTAAGACAAAGAAGTCATGGCTTGATGTACAAAAAGGACATCCTAACATATTGTTTTCCACCCAAGTTACACTTGACTTGTTGATGAGTCACATATGAGTTTCGAAGGAGAAGATGCACAAGTAATCACTGGTTTTGTAAGCATGCAAGTTCCAAGCTCATAAGCCACCATGCATGATTAGACCTGTTGTTATTTACACTTACACGGCCAGAGCTGTATCACTGTTTAAAAGTTGCCAAATGAGAGTCGCTTGTTTTCCTGTCCAGCACCTGTATCGAATGACCAGCTTTCAAATGGACTTCCCTGAGCCTTTTCAGTATCTGAACATGCAAGTCCAAAACACTTTAGTCCTACTACTAAGAAGGATACTCACTGTAACACTGTTTTTCTGAACATTAAATGGACAATAAGATGACCCTGGTGTGCAAAGAACAGGACTCAGTGAAGATGTACTGCTTGCTGGTGCATGACACTTTTCTAGGTTTTACAGGCCATGTGGAGGAATCAGCCCAAACACCTTGAAATAGCACTCAATTCATAGTTTACTTAAGGACACATGTGGCTTAGGGAGAACTTCTTTCCTCTGAAAGTGTTTCTTCAAACGAGATGAGAGTCGAAAAGAAGGTATTGAGAACACTAAGTAAAATGGCTGTGCTTTGTGGAATTGGCAGGATTCATCAATACATGTAACAATGTTTGTCACTGCCTTTGGACCTAACACGTATCAGTGTAGATGAACAGAGGCACACTAAGAAAGATAGCTGGCATAAAACACCAAGGGGATGGGGCTAATCTGCCTTACTAGGTTTACTTTTTTCACTCTGGTGGCACTTTCTGTTGTCTGTATGAATAGAGTTTCCAAGTACTTTCCCACTTAGCCGGCCTCTCTTTTATTCATACAGTTGAACTACCAGGGAGAGATGGATCAGTTTACCACCTGTGAGGCCTTTTATTCCACATTTTCTGCCCATTGCATGCTTTTGTTTTTTTTCAGCTCTTCCTACAAGCCCCCCTAATCCTGATCTCTCCTTAGGCCTTATGATTTCTTTAAGTGTCCCCTTTCATGAAGTCATGTGTACAGATATTATACCTGGTTCTATTGAACTCTACTTAATTCTTTCTCACCTCTGTGCTCCTTTTACCAAGTCACTCCTCAACACTTACTGTAACCCTTTGAATTTTTTGTCCATTGTCCTTTAAAAAACTGTTTGAAAATTGAACCATTTCGCATGCAGATACAGTCTTCTTGATCTGCTATTGATCCCCCACTACTGACATTGTAAGTTATTGAAATGTGCACTTGCAGACCGTTTTCAGATTTTTGATTTCTGTATATCTATCTGTCTATCTATTTACAAACATAACATGGTATTCTGAAAATATCGTTCTGCTTTTGGAGCCCGACTTTGTGTTTTTCAGAAGCAGGCCTATTACACAGAGATGAATCCATGTTACCTAGATTGAGTTCAAACCGGTATAGGCACTGTGATTCCCATTATATTGTTCTACCTACTAATGGACAGTTAAGTTATATCCAGACCTCACCCCCTCCCCCATTAAGTAAAACCCCTGTGGAGAGACATGTAGATGCCTTTATGAACATATTGATAATTTTTCATGGCAGTGTTTTCCAAAAACCAGTTAGTAAAATCAATTTATTCCTTTGCAGCCTGAAATTACCTTCATTCCAGTTTACTGGTATAAGAACCGCAGTATATCAGCAACTATTCTCCAGTAGTAGTTCAGGCAGAAGTCATTCTAGATACCAATCAGGGCGGGATCCTCCATGTATTTTACACAGCCCATGGCAGGGGACATCCGTCCACTCGTTTAGAGCAACTGATGTTTTATGCTGGCAATTTAGGTTTATTTAAAGGACTGATTTGAAAACAGGTGAGACAGACTGATTAGATTTATTATGTATGTTGGCTTTGTTTTTCTAGGCCTGAATTTTTCACATTTCAATTAATTGTAGGTCAAGTATCAGGCAGATTCTTCACTGGGCTTCAAATGTGATAAAGCTGCTTCTTACTTTTAAGAAGGCTGTTGCAATCCTGCATTTATTTTACTCCTCAGTGCATGTTTTACACAAGAGCACACACACACACACACACACACACACACACACACACACACACACACACAAACACGTAATTAGAGCACATTTAACACTCAAATAAAGCTTTAACTACTAAATCATAACTAGGGTATTTTTTTAATAAGTATTGTGTCTTGGTCTCTACTGGGGGAAACATTGTTCAATGTGAGTTTTCTGGTTTGTTGTAGGGCAGTGAATGTTCACTTGTTGGCAATGATATAGAAATGGGGATTAAGAGTTTAAAAGTTTTTATAGTAGGTAGGCAGAGTCAGAGTATGGAATCTAAGAATAAGAAATTGGGGAATTTCCTCTTTGTTTTTTCATTTCAATCTCCTAATAATTCATATATATTTTCCTAAAGTCTCCCAGAAAACAAGGACTGAGTCAATCCACATATCAGTGAACCATAGCAGAATGCAATTCTGAATTTCATATAAAGAGTCATAAAATCAAAAAGACAGGTGCTGGGGTTTTGGCTGAGCACTAGAGTGCTGGCTGTGCACTTTCAAAGGTCTTGAGTTGGATCCCCAACACCATAGGTGAAAGGAATGAATGAACCAATGCATGAGCGTATGATGAATGAATTAAAGGTATAAGGAGGAGGAGGAAGAGGAGGAGGAGGAGGAGAAATAGAAGAAGATGATGAGTAATTTGACAGAAGGGAAATAGGGGAGCAGAGTGAGTTTAAAGTGTGGTTTCCAATTCCCAAACGTTAAATTACAGCAGATGGGATAGAGAGAGAAGATGGGAGGGCAGGAGAGGGGGGATAGTAGAGGATAGAAAAGGTAGCAGAATACAACAGTTACTAATATGGCATTTTGTAAAAATGTGGATGTGTAAACAATGTGATTGTGCAACCTGTATATGGGGTAAAAATGGGAGTTCATAGCTCACTTGAATCTAATGTAGGAAATATGATATCTCAAGAGCTATGTAATGTTTTCAGCAACGAATATAAAAAAGAGGTCTTCATTTTTCTTTGTAGTTGAGATCTCCTGTTTCCGTGACATGTTTAGTTGTGTTCTCTCCTTTAGTCCTCCCATGCTCTAGTTATTCTGATATGGAGAAACTAGCTGATATGCCCAACCAGTCTGAAAATCAGTGACAATTTTTCATTAAGCCTAAAGTCACTTCACATTTGCTACAGTCATACTAAATACACTTCTTTGTTGGGAGTTTCAAATATGTTTCCATCAGCTAGATTACAAGTACCTAGAACTCCCATTCTTGTTTATGTAATAGTTGCTTCATCAGATTAAATGCTGTACTCTGGAATAAAACAAAATAGGAATAATTTACTCATAAACTTCCTATGTAAACCATCTTTATTTACAAAATACTATCTTAAGAATTATAGTTTCATTGAGATTCAATTGGAGCCAAAGTATAGTCAATTACTGAAGTAAAAGCAGTTACTTAAAAACTAAAAATGAGAGAAAAGTCAAATTACATTTGAAGAGAGAGCAACAGTATGAGGTTTCTTGATTGGTTCTGGATGTTGAGTAACAGGCTCATTGGCAGGTGGAAGGAACCCTTCAGGAAACTCACTTGTACTTTCAGAATGCAGGTGTAGAGGGCTGAATTCCAGCTCTTGGGGGAAAATTGAGAGGAAAACCCTCTCCCTGCAAAGACACTTCGCATTGGAAATGGAGTGGGTGGCGGGCCAGGTGGAAAATAATCTCCAGGTTCCCATACAAGTTTCCTCGGAGAGGTGGAGGAAAAAAAAGGACCTCTTCTCATGAACTGACTCCTTGGGTCAACTGGAAACAAGGCACCTCTTTGATTGCCAGCTTCAGTTCTTCCTCATTCACTTGAAAGAGTCTCCAGTTTGTTTTAGCTTCAGCTATTTGTGATCTGAGGGTTTCAGATTCACCTTGGAGGGACCGTATCCTTCTTGATAGATGCGCCATCGTTTCATCCTGTTGACCATGTTTAGCCTTCTGTGCTTTGAGCTCTTCTTCTAGAAAGAGCATTTCAACGCCATGGCTGGATTCGGACCAATGCAGCTTTTCGTAGGTTGCCTCCAGATGTTGTGCTTCCCTTGAACCCTTCTCAAACCTGCAATCCTTTAAAGATGAGGCTAAGCCTTCATGTTTTTTTTCAACAAGGCTCACTTTTTCAAGAAGTCCACACTTTTTTTCAATAAGTCCCGCAAGATTTAGAGCCAGCTTTTTTTCTCTTCCCACGTAAAGCCTGCTACTAACCGACTGAGAACATCTCCAGAAAAGTGAGAGAACAGCCAAAAATCTAAGAGCTGTACACATCACCAACTCCCAAGGAAAGCCATAAGGAAGATGGCCTGGCTTCATGTCTTCGGACAATGCTGCCACAACCCTTGGTTCTTCTTCCAGAACCACTCACTAGTATGGCTGAGAGGCAGCCCTTGGCTCCTCCATCACACCAAGATGGCTTTGGCTCTTGCCACCACAACCACAGCCTGCCCAGGCAGGCCAACGCAGGCTGTGGACACTCAGGTGTTTGGTCAGGAACTCCAACCTGCACCAGGCAACGGAGCAGACCACTGCGATCCCCTTCAGGGTGTGAGCGTATGGCGGGTGGTGGGCGTATGGCGGTGGGAGCCATGATCAAGGGCTCCCAGGAGCCTTGTTGTGCTCAACTGCCCATCAGGGGAGTCTTGTCCCCTTCCCTACCCAGTGCATCCTCAAGTGCCACAGGTTTAGGTCCCTCCCACTCCAGCCAGAGAGAATTCCTCTCCATGCCACCCACCCCTTGATTTGGTTTAGGCCAGGCCAAGGCGGGGCTTAGTAGGAAGATTCCATCCAGTCATCATAACATTCATTTTGTTGTCACTCAAATTCTAAAGCTGTCTAAACTGTTCAAACAGCTTTCATGGCCTATATTGGTCTTTGTGTTGCTTGCCTTTTGTTTTATTTTATTTTATTTTATTTTTTGGTTTTTTTTTGGCCTTTTGTTTTAGTGACTCAGTCCTTTCCCTGCCCTTGTACTCTCCCTATTTCCTCCTTCCTTGCTTTCTTCCTCCCTTCCTGGTTTTTCTCCTTTTCTTCTTCCTTCTTTTCTACCTACCTCCATCCCTCCAACTTTGCCTCCCTCCCTTCCAACTTTCTCTCTCCCTTCCGTCTTTTTTTTTTTCTTGCAAGTGTTTGGGGTGAAAATCCATGGCAGGCCAGCCCCAAGCTAGGCAAGGTCACTGCCAGTGAGCTGATACAACATCCCCAGACCTGCTGCCACTTCCTACGCAAGTAATTTGAATTTTCTCTAAAGAGAAACTCTCACATTAGTCTACTTTCAAAGTAATTTCAGAAGAGTTGCCAACATGGGCACAAATCAGTTATGACAAGTCATTTTTGAAAAGCACGGCACAGCTAAGGTTCCTAAAAAGAAGGAGTTGAAAACTTTAGTTGGTTTTCATGTCAGCATTTCTAGACTAGTATTTGTTGAAAATTCTTGAAACTCTTCTTTCAGATTTTTTTTTTTGGACTTTTATGGGCTTAAAAACATCTAAGGAAGCTGGCTGGACCTTATAAATATATAGCCAAGAGAAGGATGGATATGACACTCTGAAATGGATGTAACTCCTGAACATGAATTATATTGTTGATGTTAAGACAAAGAGGTCATGGCTTGATGTACAAAAAGGACATCCCAACATATTGTTTCCTCCCAAGTTACACTTGACTTGTTGATGAGTCACATATGAGGTTCGAAGGAGAAGATGCACAAGTAATCACTGGTTTTGTAAGCATGCAAGTTCCCAGCTCATAGGCCACCATGCATGATTAGACCTGTTGTTATTTACACTTACACGGCCAGAGCTGTATCACTGTTTAAAAGTTGCCAAATGAGAGTCGCTTGTTTTCCTCTCCAGCACCTGTATCGAATGACCAGCTTTCAAGTGGACTTCCCTGAGCCTTTTCCGTATCTGAACATGCGAGTCCAAAACACTTTAGTCCTACTACTAAGAAGGATACTCACTGTAACACTGTTTTTCTGACCATTAAATGGACAATAAGATGACCCTGGTGTGCAAAGAACAGGACTCAGTGAAGATGTACTGCCTGCTGGTGCATGACACTTTTCTAGGTTTTACGGGCCATGTGGAGGAATCAGCCCAAACACCTTGAAATAGCACTCAATTCATAGTTTACTTAAGGACACATGTGGCTTAGGGAGAACTTCTTTCCACTGAAAGTGTTTCTTCAAACGAGATGAGAGTCGAAAAGAAGGTATTGAGAACACTAAGTAAAATGGCTGTGCTTTGTGGAATTGGCAGGATTCATCAATACATGTAACAATGTTTGTCACTGCCTTTGGACCTAACACGTATCAGTATAGATGAACAGAGGCACAGTAAGAAAGATAGCTGGCATAAAACACCAAGGGGATGGGGCTAATCTGCCTTACTAGGTTTATTTTTTTCACTCTGGTGGCACTTTCTGTTGTCTGTATGAATAGAGTTTCCAAGTACTTTCCCACTTAGCCGGCCTCTCTGTTATTCATACAGTTGAACTACCAGGGAGAGATGGATCAGTTTACCACCTGTGAGGCCTTTTATTCCACATTTTCTGCCCATTGCATGCTTTTGTTTTTTTTCAGCTCTTCCTACAAGCCCCCCTAATCCTGATCTCTCCTTAGGCCTTATGATTTCTTTAAGTGTCCCCTTTCATGAAGTCATGTGTACAGATATTATACCTGGTTCTATTGAACTCTACTTAATTCTTTCTCACCTCTGTGCTCCTTTTACCAAGTCACTCCTCAACACTTACTGTAACCCTTTGAATTTTTTGTCCATTGTCCTTTTAAAAAACTCTTTGAAAATTGAACCATTTCGCATGCAGATACAGTCTTCTTGATCTGCTATTGATCCCCCACTACTGACATTGTAAGTTATTGAAATGTGCACTTGCAGACCGTTTTCAGATTTTTGATTTCTGTATATCTATCTGTCTATCTATTTACAAACATAACATGGTATTCTGAAAATATCGTTCTGCTTTTGGAGCCCGACTTTGTGTTTTTCAGAAGCAGGCCTATTACACAGAGATGAATCCATGTTACCTAGATTGAGTTAAAACTGGTATGGGCACTGTGATTCCCATTATATTGTTCTACCTACTAATGGACAGTTAAGTTATATCCAGACCTCACCCGCTCCCCCATTAAGTAAAACCCCTGTGGAGAGACATGTAGATGCCTTTATGAACATATTGATAATTATTCATGGCAGTGTTTTCCAAAAACCAGTTAGTAAAATCAATTTATTCCTTTGCAGCCTGAAATTACCTTCATTCCAGTTTACTGGTATAAGAACCGCAGTATATCAGCAACTATTCTCCAGTAGTAGTTCAGGCAGAAGTCATTCTAGATACCAATCAGGGCGGGATCCTCCATGTATTTTACACAGCCCATGGCAGGGGACATCCGTCCACTCGTTTAGAGCAACTGATGTTTTATGCTGGCAATTTAGGTTTATTTAAAGGACTGATTTGAAAACAGGTGAGACAGACTGATTAGATTTTTTATGTATGTTGGCTTTGTTTTTCTAGGCCTGAATTTTTCACATTTCAATTAATTGTAGGTCAAGTATCAGGCAGATTCTACTGGGCTTCAAATGTGATAAAGCTGCTTCTTACTTTTAAGAAGGCTGTTGCAATCCTGCATTTATTTTACTCCTCAGTGCATGTTTTAAACACAAGCACACACACACACACACACACACACACACACACAAACACATAATTAGAGCACATTTAACACTCAAATAAAGCTTTAACTACTAAATCATAACTAGGGTATTTTTTTAATAAGTATTGTGTCTTGGTCTCTACTGGGGAAACATTGTTCAATGTGAGTTTTCTGGTTTGTTGTAGGGCAGTGAAAGTTCACTTGTTGGCAATGATATAGAAATGGGGATTAAGAGTTTAAAAGTTTTTATAGTAGGTAGGCAGAGTCAGAGTATGGAATCTAAGAATAAGAAATTGGGGAATTTCCTCTTTGTTTCTTCATTTCAATCTCCTAATAATTCATATATATTTTCCTAAAGTCTCCCAGAAAACAAGGACTGAGTCAATCCACATATCAGTGAACCATAGCAGAATGCAATTCTGAATTTCATATAAAGAGTCATAAAATCAAAAAGACAGGTGCTGGGGTTTTGGCTGAGCACTAGAGTGCTGGCTGTGCACTTTCAAAGGTCTTGAGTTGGATCCCCAACACCATAGGTGAAAGGAATGAATGAACCAATGCATGAGCGTATGATGAATGAATTAAATGTATAAGGAGGAGGAGGAAGAGGAGGAGGAGGAGGAGAAATAGAAGAAGATGATGAGTAATTTGACAGAAGGGAAAAAGGGGAGCAGAGTGAGTTTAAAGTGTGGTTTCCAATTCCCAAACGTTAAATTACAGCAGATGGGATAGAGAGAGAAGATGGGAGGGCAGGAGAGGGGGGATAGTAGAGGATAGAAAAGGTAGCAGAATACAACAGTTACTAATATGGCATTTTGTAAAAATGTGGATGTGTAAACAATGTGATTGTGCAACCTGTATATGGGGTAAAAATGGGAGTTCATAGCTCACTTGAATCTAATGTAGGAAATATGATATCTCAAGAGCTATGTAATGTTTTCAGCAACGAATATAAAAAAGAGGTCTTCATTTTTCTTTGTAGTTGAGATCTCTTGTTTCCGTGACATGTTTAGTTGTGTTCTCTCCTTTAGTCATCCCATGCTCTAGTTATTCTGATATGGAGAAACTAGCTGATATGCCCAACCAGTCTGAAAATCAGTGACAATTTTTCATTAAGCCTAAAGTCACTTCACATTTGCTACAGTCATACTAAATACACTTCTTTGTTGGGAGTTTCAAATATGTTTCCATCAGCTAGATTACAAGTACCTAGAACACCCATTCTTGTTTATGTAATAGTGGCTTCATCAGATTAAATGCTGTACTCTGGAATAAAACAAAATAGGAATAATTTACTCATAAACTTCCTATGTAAACCATCTTTATTTACAAAATACTATCTTAAGAATTATAGTTTCATTGAGATTCAATTGGAGCCAAAGTATAGTCAATTACTGAAGTAAAAGCAGTTACTTAAAAAACAAAATGAGAGAAAAGTCAAATTACATTTGAAGAGAGCGCAACAGTATGAGGTTTCTTGATTGGTTCTGGATGTTGAGTAACAGGCTCATTTGCAGGTGGAAGGAACCCTTCAGGGAACTCACTTGTACTTTCAGAATGCAGGTGTAGAGGGCTGAATTCCAGCTCTTGGGGGAAGATTGAGAGGAAAACCCTCTCCCTGCAAAGACACTTCGCATTGGAAATGGAGTGGGTGGCGGGCCAGGTGGAAAATAATCTCCAGGTTCCCATACAAGTTTCCTCGGAGAGGTGGAGGAAAAAAAAGGTCCCCTCTCATGAACTGACTCCTTGGGTCAACTGGAAACAAGGCACCTGTTTGATTGCCAGCTTCAGTTCTTCCTCATTCACTTGAAAGAGTCTCCAGTTTGTTTTAGCTTCAGCTATTTGTGATCTGAGGGTTTCAGATTCACCTTGGAGGGACCGTATCCTTCTTGATAGATGCGCCATCGTTTCATCCTGTTGACCATGTTTAGCCTTCTGTGCTTTGAGCTCTTCTTCTAGAAAGAGCATTTCAATGCCATGGCTGGATTCGGACCAATGCAGCTTTTCGTAGGTTGCCTCCAGATGTTGTGCTTCCCTTGAACCCTTCTCAAACCTGCAATCCTTTAAAGATGAGGCTAAGCCTTCATGTTTTTTTTCAACAAGGCTCACTTTTTCAAGAAGTCCACACTTTTTTTCAATAAGTCCCGCAAGATTTAGAGCCAGCTTTTTTTCTCTTCCCACGTAAAGCCTGCTACTAACCGACTGAGTACATCTCCAGAAAAGTGAGAGAACAGCCAAAAATCTAAGAGCTGTACACATCACCAACTCCCAAGGAAAGCCATAAGGAAGATGGCCTGGCTTCATGTCTTCGGACAATGCTGCCACAACCCTTGGTGCTTCTTCCAGAACCACTCACTAGTATGGCTGAGAGGCAGCCCTTGGCTCCTCCATCACACCAAGACGGCTTTGGTTCTTGCCACCACAACCACAGCCTGCCCAGGCAGGCCAACGCAGGCTGTGGACACTCAGGTGTTTGGTCAGGAACTCCAACCTGCACCAGGCAACAGAGCAGACCACTGCGATCCCCTTCAGGGTGTGAGCGTATGGCGGGTGGTGGGCGTATGGCGGTGGGAGCCATGATCAAGGGCTCCCAGGAGCCTTGTTGTGCTCAACTGCCCATCAGGGGAGTCTTGTCCCGTTCCCTACCCAGTGCATCCTCAAGTGCCACAGGTTTAGGTCCCTCCCACTCCAGCCAGAGAGAATTCCTCTCCATGCCACCCACCCCTTGATTTGGTTTAGGCCATGCCAAGGCGGGGCTTAGTAGGAAGATTCCATCCAGTCATCATAACATTCATTTTGTTGTCACTCAAATTCTAAACCTGTCTAAACTGTTCAAACAGCTTTCATGGCCTATATTGGTCTTTGTGTCGCTTACCTTTTGTCTTATTTTATTTTATTTTTTTTGTTTTTTTTGGCCTTTTGTTTTAGTGACTCAGTCCTTTCCCTGCCCTTCTACTCTCCCTATTTCCTCCATCCTTGCTTTCTTCCTCCCTTCCTGGTTTTTCTCCTTTTCTTCTTCCTTCTTTTCTACCTGCATCCATCCCTCCAAATTTGCCTCCCTCCCTTCCAACTTTCTCTCTCCCTTCCGTCTTTTTTTTTTTTTTTTTGCAAGTGTTTGGGGTGAAAATCCATGGCAGGCCAGCCCCAAGCTAGGCAAGGTCACTGCCAGTGAGCTGATACAACATCCCCAGACCTGCTGCCACTTCCTACGCAAGTAATTTGAATTTTCTCTAAAGAGAAACTCTCACATTAGTCTACTTTCAAAGTAATTTCAGAAGAGTTGCCAACATGGGCACAAATCAGTTATGACAAGTCATTTTTGAAAAGCACGGCACAGCTAAGGTTCCTAAAAAGAAGGAGTTGAAAACTTTAGTTGGTTTTCATGTCAGCATTTCTAGACTAGTATTTGTTGAAAATTCTTGAAACTCTTCTTTCAGATTTTTTTTTTTGGACTTTTCATGGGCTTAAAAACATCTAAGGAAGCTGGCTGGACCTTATAAATATATAGCCAAGAGAAGGATGGATATGACACTCTGAAATGGATGTAACTCCTGAACATGAATTATATTGTTGATGTTAAGACAAAGAAGTCATGGCTTGATGTACAAAAAGGACATCCCAACATATTGCTTTCCTCCCAAGTTACACTTTACTTGTTGATGAGTCACATATGAGGTTCGAAGGAGAAGATGCACAAGTAATCACTGGTTTTGTAAGCATGCAAGTTCCAAGCTCATAGGCCACCATGCATGATTAGACCTGTTGTTATTTACACTTACACGGCCAGAGCTGTATCACTGTTTAAAAGTTGCCAAATGAGAGTCGCTTGTTTTCCTCTCCAGCACCTGTATCGAATGACCAGCTTTCAAGTGGACTTCCCTGAGCCTTTTCAGTATCTGAACATGCGAGTCCAAAACACTTTAGTCCTACTACTAAGAAGGATACTCATTGTAACACTGTTTTTCTGAACATTAAATGGACAATAAGATGACCCTGGTGTGCAAAGAACAGGACTCAGTGAAGATGTACTGCCTGCTGGTGCATGACACTTTTCTAGGTTTTACGGGCCATGTGGAGGAATCAGCCCAAACACCTAGAAATAGCACTCAATTCATAGTTTACTTAAGGACACATGTGGCTTAGGGAGAACTTCTTTCCTCTGAAAGTGTTTCTTCAAACGAGATGAGAGTCGAAAAGAAGGTATTGAGAACACTAGGTAAAATGGCTGTGCTTTGTGGAATTGGCAGGATTCATCAATACATGTAACAATGTTTGTCACTGCCTTTGGACCTAACACGTATCAGTGTAGATGAACAGAGGCACAGTAAGAAAGATAGCTGGCATAAAACACCAAGGGGATGGGGCTAATCTGCCTTACTAGGTTTACTTTTTTCACTCTGGTGGCACTTTCTGTTGTCTGTATGAATAGAGTTTCCAAGTACTTTCCCACTTAGCCGGCCTCTCTGTTATTCATACAGTTGAACTACCAGGGAGAGATGGATCAGTTTACCACCTGTGAGGCCTTTTATTCCACATTTTCTGCCCATTGCATGCTTTTGTCTTTTTTCAGCTCTTCCTACAAGCCCCCCTAATCCTGATCTCTCCTTAGGCCTTATGATTTCTTGAAGTGTCCCCTTTCATTAAGTCATGTGTACAGATATTATACCTGGTTCTATTGAACTCTACTTAATTCTTTCTCACCTCTGTGCTCCTTTTACCAAGTCACTCCTCAACACTTACTGTAACCCTTTGAATTTTTTGTCCATTGTCCTTTAAAAAACTCTTTGAAAATTGAACCATTTCGCATGCAGATATAGTCTTCTTGATCTGCAATTGATCCCCCACTACTGACATTGTAAGTTATTGAAATGTGGACTTGCAGACCGTTTTCAGATTTTTGATTTCTGTATATCTATCTGTCTATCTATTTACAAACATAACATGGTATTCTGAAAATATCGTTCTGCTTTTGGAGCCCGACTTTGTGTTTTTCAGAAGCAGGCCTATTACACAGAGATGAATCCATGTTACCTAGATTGAGTTCAAACCGGTATGGGCACTGTGATTCCCATTATATTGTTCTACCTACTAATGGACAGTTAAGTTATATCCAGACCTCACCCCCTCCCCCATTAAGTAAAACCCCTGTGGAGAGACATGTAGATGCCTTTATGAACATATTGATAATTTTTCATGGCAGTGTTTTCCAAAAACCAGTTAGTAAAATCAATTTATTCCTTTGCAGCCTGAAATTACCTTCATTCCAGTTTACTGGTATAAGAACCGCAGTATATCAGCAACTATTCTCCAGTAGTAGTTCAGGCAGAAGTCATTCTAGATACCAATCAGGGCGGGATCCTCCATGTATTTTACACAGCCCATGGAAGGGGACATCCGTCCACTCGTTTAGAGCAACTGATGTTTTATGCTGGCAATTTAGGTTTATTTAAAGGACTGATTTGAAAACAGGTGAGACAGACTGATTAGATTTATTATGTATGTTGGCTTTGTTTTTCTAGGCCTGAATTTTTCACATTTCAATTAATTGTAGGTCAAGTATCAGGCAGATTCTTCACTGGGCTTCAAATGTGATAAAGCTGCTTCTTACTTTTAAGAAGGCTGTTGCAATCCTGCATTTATTTTACTCCTCAGTGCATGTTTTACACAAGAGCACACACACACACACACACACACAAACACATAATTAGAGCACATTTAACACTCAAATAAAGCTTATCTACTAAATCATAACTAGGGTATTTTTTTAATAAGTATTGTGTCTTGGTCTCTACTGGGGAAACATTGTTCAATGTGAGTTTTCTGGTTTGTTGTAGGGCAGTGAATGTTCACTTGTTGGCAATGATATAGAAATGGGGATTAAGAGTTTAAAAGTTTTTATAGTAGGTAGGCAGAGTCAGAGTATGGAATCTAAGAATAAGAAATTGGGGAATTTCCTCTTTGTTTTTTCATTTCAATCTCCTAATAATTCATATATATTTTCCTAAAGTCTCCCAGAAAACAAGGACTGAGTCAATCCACATATCAGTGAACCATAGCAGAATGCAATTCTGAATTTCATATAAAGAGTCATAAAATCAAAAAGACAGGTGCTGGGGTTTTGGCTGAGCACTAGAGTGCTGGCTGTGCACTTTCAAAGGTCTTGAGTTGGATCCCCAACACCATAGGTGAAAGGAATGAATGAACCAATGCATGAGCGTATGATGAATGAATTAAAGGTATAAGGAGGAGGAGGAAGAGGAGGAGGAGGAGGAGAAATAGAAGAAGATGATGAGTAATTTGACAGAAGGAAAATAGGGGAGCAGAGTGAGTTTAAAGTGTGGTTTCCAATTCCCAAACGTTAAATTACAGCAGATGGGATAGAGAGAGAAGATGGGAGGGCAGGAGAGGGGGGATAGTAGAGGATAGAAAAGGTAGCAGAATACAACAGTTACTAATATGGCATTTTGTAAAAATGTGGATGTGTAAACAATGTGATTGTGCAACCTGTATATGGGGTAAAAATGGGAGTTCATAGCTCACTTGAATCTAATGTAGGAAATATGATATCTCAAGAGCTATGTAATGTTTTCAGCAACGAATACAAAAAAGAGGTCTTCATTTTTCTTTGTAGTTGAGATCTCCTGTTTCCGTGACATGTTTAGTTGTGTTCTCTCCTTTAGTCCTCCCATGCTCTAGTTATTCTGATATGGAGAAACTAGCTGATATGCCCAACCAGTCTGAAAATCAGTGACAATTTTTCATTAAGCCTAAAGTCACTTCACATTTGCTACAGTCATACTAAATACACTTCTTTGTTGGGAGTTTCAAATATGTTTCCATCAGCTAGATTACAAGTACCTAGAACACCCATTCTTGTTTATGTAATAGTGGCTTCATCAGATTAAATGCTGTACTCTGGAATAAAACAAAATAGGAATAATTTACTCATAAACTTCCTATGTAAACCATCTTTATTTACAAAATACTATCTTAAGAATTATAGTTTCATTGAGATTCAATTGGAGCCAAAGTATAGTCAATTACTGAAGTAAAAGCAGTTACTTAAAAACTAAAAATGAGAGAAAAGTCAAATTACATTTGAAGAGAGCGCAACAGTATGAGGTTTCTTGATTGGTTCTGGATGTTGAGTAACAGGCTCATTGGCAGGTGGAAGGAACCCTTCAGGGAACTCACTTGTACTTTCAGAATGCAGGTGTAGAGGGCTGAATTCCAGCTCTTGGGGGAAGATTGAGAGGAAAACCCTCTCCCTGCAAAGACACTTCGCATTGGAAATGGAGTGGGTGGCGGGCCAGGTGGAAAATAATCTCCAGGTTCCCATACAAGTTTCCTCGGAGAGGTGGAGGAAAAAAAAGGACCTCTTCTCATGAACTGACTCCTTGGGTCAACTGGAAACAAGGCACCTCTTTGATTGCCAGCTTCAGTTCTTCCTCATTCACTTGAAAGAGTCTCCAGTTTGTTTTAGCTTCAGCTATTTGTGATCTGAGGGTTTCAGATTCACCTTGGAGGGACCGTATCCTTCTTGATAGATGCGCCATCGTTTCATCCTGTTGACCATGTTTAGCCTTCTGTGCTTTGAGCTCTTCTTCTAGAAAGAGCATTTCAACGCCATGGCTGGATTCGGACCAATGCAGCTTTTCGTAGGTTGCCTCCAGATGTTGTGCTTCCCTTGAACCCTTCTCAAACCTGCAATCCTTTAAAGATGAGGCTAAGCCTTCATGTTTTTTTTCAACAAGGCTCACTTTTTCAAGAAGTCCACACTTTTTTTCAATAAGTCCCGCAAGATTTAGAGCCAGCTTTTTTTCTCTTCCCACGTAAAGCCTGCTACTAACCGACTGAGAACATCTCCAGAAAAGTGAGAGAACAGCCAAAAATCTAAGAGCTGTACACATCACCAACTCCCAAGGAAAGCCATAAGGAAGATGGCCTGGCTTCATGTCTTCGGACAATGCTGCCACAACCCTTGGTGCTTCTTCCAGAACCACTCACTAGTATGGCTGAGAGGCAGCCCTTGGCTCCTCCATCACACCAAGACGGCTTTGGCTCTTGCCACCACAACCACAGCCTGCCCAGGCAGGCCAACGCAGGCTGTGGACACTCAGGTGTTTGGTCAGGAACTCCAACCTGCACCAGGCAACGGACTGACCACTGCGATCCCCTTCAGGGTGTGAGCGTATGGCGGGTGGTGGGCGTATGGCGGTGGGAGCCATGATCAAGGGCTCCCAGGAGCCTTGTTGTGCTCAACTGCCCATCAGGGGAGTCTTGTCCCCTTCCCTACCCAGTGCATCCTCAAGTGCCACAGGTTTAGGTCCCTCCCACTCCAGCCAGAGAGAATTCCTCTCCATGCCACCCACCCCTTGATTTGGTTTAGGCCAGGCCAAGGCGGGGCTTAGTAGGAAGATTCCATCCAGTCATCATAACATTCAGTTTGTTGTCACTCAAATTCTAAAGCTGTCTAAACTGTTCAAACAGCTTTCATGGCCTATATTGGTCTTTGTGTCGCTTGCCTTTTGTTTTATTTTATTTTATTTTATTTTTTTGTTTTTTTTTGGCCTTTTGTTTTAGTGACTCAGTCCTTTCCCTGCCCTTCTACTCTCCCTATTTCCTCCTTCCTTGCTTTCTTCCTCCCTTCCTGGTTTTTCTCCATTTCTTCTTCCTTCTTTTCTACCTCCATCCATCCCTCCAAATTTGCCTCCCTCCCTTCCAACTTTCTCTCTCCCTTCCGTCTTTTTTTTTTTCTTGCAAGTGTTTGGGGTGAAAATCCATGGCAGGCCAGCCCCAAGCTAGGCAAGGTCACTGCCAGTGAGCTGATACAACATCCCCAGACCTACTGCCACTTCCTACGCAAGTAATTTGAATTTTCTCTAAAGACAAACTCTCACATTAGTCTACTTTCAAAGTAATTTCAGAAGAGTTGCCAACATGGGCACAAATCAGTTATGACAAGTCATTTTTGAAAAGCACGGCACAGCTAAGGTTCCTAAAAAGAACTAGTTGAAAACTTTAGTTGGTTTTCATGTCAGCATTTCTAGACTAGTATTTGTTGAAAATTCTTGAAACTCTTCTTTCAGATTTTTTTTTTTTTGGACTTTTCATGGGCTTAAAAACATCTAAGGAAGCTGGCTGGACCTTATAAATATATAGCCAAGAGAAGGATGGATATGAAACTCTGAAATGGATGTAACTCCTGAACATGAATTATATTGTTGATGTTAAGACAAAGAGGTCATGGCTTGATGTACAAAAAGGACATCCCAACATATTGTTTTCCTCCCAAGTTACACTTTACTTGTTGATGAGTCACATATGAGGTTCGAAGGAGAAGATGCACAAGTAATCACTGGTTTTGTAAGCATGCAAGTTCCAAGCTCATAGGCCACCATGCATGATTAGACCTGTTGTTATTTACACTTACACGGCCAGAGCTGTATCACTGTTTAAAAGTTGCCAAATGAGAGTCGCTTGTTTTCCTCTCCAGCACCTGTATCGAATGACCAGCTTTCAAGTGGACTTCCCTGAGCCTTTTCAGTATCTGAACATGCGAGTCCAAAACACTTTAGTCCTACTACTAAGAAGGATACTCATTGTAACACTGTTTTTCTGAACATTAAATGGACAATAAGATGACCCTGGTGTGCAAAGAACAGGACTCAGTGAAGATGTACTGCCTGCTGGTGCATGACACTTTTCTAGGTTTTACGGGCCATGTGGAGGAATCAGCCCAAACACCTAGAAATAGCACTCAATTCATAGTTTACTTAAGGACACATGTGGCTTAGGGAGAACTTCTTTCCTCTGAAAGTGTTTCTTCAAACGAGATGAGAGTCGAAAAGAAGGTATTGAGAACACTAGGTAAAATGGCTGTGCTTTGTGGAATTGGCAGGATTCATCAATACATGTAACAATGTTTGTCACTGCCTTTGGACCTAACACGTATCAGTGTAGATGAACAGAGGCACAGTAAGAAAGATAGCTGGCATAAAACACCAAGGGGATGGGGCTAATCTGCCTTACTAGGTTTACTTTTTTCACTCTGGTGGCACTTTCTGTTGTCTGTATGAATAGAGTTTCCAAGTACTTTCGCACTTAGCCGGCCTCTCTGTTATTCATACAGTTGAACTACCAGGGAGAGATGGATCAGTTTACCACCTGTGAGGCCTTTTATTCCACATTTTCTGCCCATTGCATGCTTTTGTCTTTTTTCAGCTCTTCCTACAAGCCCCCCTAATCCTGATCTCTCCTTAGGCCTTATGATTTCTTTAAGTGTCCCCTTTCATGAAGTCATGTGTACAGATATTATACCTGGTTCTATTGAACTCTACTTAATTCTTTCTCACCTCTGTGCTCCTTTTACCAAGTCACTCCTCAACACTTACTGTAACCCTTTGAATTTTTTGTCCATTGTCCTTTAAAAAACTCTTTGATAATTGAACCATTTCGCATGCAGATATAATCTTCTTGATCTGCAATTGATCCCCCACTACTGACATTGTAAGTTATTGAAATGTGCACTTGCAGACCGTTTTCAGATTTTTGATTTCTGTATATCTATCTGTCTATCTATTTACAAACATAACATGGTATTCTGAAAATATCGTTCTGCTTTTGGAGCCCGACTTTGTGTTTTTCAGAAGCAGGCCTATTACACAGAGATGAATCCATGTTACCTAGATTGAGTTCAAACCGGTATGGGCACTGTGATTCCCATTATATTGTTCTACCTACTAATGGACAGTTAAGTTATATCCAGACCTCACCCCCTCCCCCATTAAGTAAAACCCCTGTGGTGAGACATGTAGATGCCTTTATGAACATATTGATAATTTTTCATGGCAGTGTTTTCCAAAAACCAGTTAGTAAAATCAATTTATTCCTTTGCAGCCTGAAATTACCTTCATTCCAGTTTACTGGTATAAGAACCGCAGTATATCAGCAACTATTCTCCAGTAGTAGTTCAGGCAGAAGTCATTCTAGATACCAATCAGGGCGGGATCCTCGATGTATTTTACACAGCCCATGGCAGGGGACATCCGTCCACTCGTTTAGAGCAACTGATGTTTTATGCTGGCAATTTAGGTTTATTTAAAGGACTGATTTGAAAACAGGTGAGACAGACTGATTAGATTTATTATGTATGTTGGCTTTGTTTTTCTAGGCCTGAATTTTTCACATTTCAATTAATTGTAGGTCAAGTATCAGGCAGATTCTTCACTGGGCTTCAAATGTGATAAAGCTGCTTCTTACTTTTAAGAAGGCTGTTGCAATCCTGCATTTATTTTACTCCTCAGTGCATGTTTTACACAAGAGCAAACACACACACACACACACACACACAGACACACACACACACACACATAATTAGAGCACATTTAACACTCAAATAAAGCTTTAACTACTAAATCATAACTAGGGTATTTTTTTAATAAGTATTGTGTCTTGGTCTCTACTGGGGAAACATTGTTCAATGTGAGTTTTCTGGTTTGTTGTAGGGCAGTGAATGTTCACTTGTTGGCAATGATATAGAAATGGGGATTAAGAGTTTAAAAGTTTTTATAGTAGGTAGGCAGAGTCAGAGTATGGAATCTAAGAATAAGAAATTGGGGAATTTCCTCTTTGTTTTTTCATTTCAATCTCCTAATAATTCATATATATTTTCCTAAAGTCTCCCAGAAAACAAGGACTGAGTCAATCCACATATCAGTGAACCATAGCAGAATGCAATTCTGAATTTCATATAAAGAGTCATAAAATCAAAAAGACAGGTGCTGGGGTTTTGGCTGAGCACTAGAGTGCTGGCTGTGCACTTTCAAAGGTCTTGAGTTGGATCCCCAACACCATAGGTGAAAGGAATGAATGAACCAATGCATGAGCGTATGATGAATGAATTAAAGGTATAAGGAGGAGGAGGAAGAGGAGGAGGAGAAATAGAAGAAGATGATGAGTAATTTGACAGAAGGGAAATAGGGGAGCAGAGTGAGTTTAAAGTGTGGTTTCCAATTCCCAAACTTTAAATTACAGCAGATGGGATAGAGAGAGAAGATGGGAGGGCAGGAGAGGGGGGATAGTAGAGGATAGAAAAGGTAGCAGAATACAACAGTTACTAATATGGCATTTTGTAAAAATGTGGATGTGCAAACAATGTGATTGTGCAACCTGTATATGGGGTAAAAATGGGAGTTCATAGCTCACTTGAATCTAATGTAGGAAATATGATATCTCAAGAGCTATGTAATGTTTTCAGCAACGAATATAAAAAAGAGGTCTTCATTTTTCTTTGTAGTTGAGATCTCCTGTTTCCGTGACATGTTTAGTTGTGTTCTCTCCTTTAGTCCTCCCATGCTCTAGTTATTCTGATATGGAGAAACTAGCTGATATGCCCAACCAGTCTGAAAATCAGTGACAATTTTTCATTAAGCCTAAAGTCACTTCACATTTGCTACAGTCATACTAAATACACTTCTTTGTTGGGAGTTTCAAATATGTTTCCATCAGCTAGATTACAAGTACCTAGAACACCCATTCTTGTTTATGTAATAGTGGCTTCATCAGATTAAATGCTGTACTCTGGAATAAAACAAAATAGGAATAATTTACTCATAAACTTCCTATGTAAACCATCTTTATTTACAAAATACTATCTTAAGAATTATAGTTTCATTGAGATTCAATTGGAGCCAAAGTATAGTCAATTACTGAAGTAAAAGCAGTTACTTAAAAACTAAAAATGAGAGAAAAGTCAAATTACATTTGAAGAGAGCGCAACAGTATGAGGTTTCTTGATTGGTTCTGGATGTTGAGTAACAGGCTCATTTGCAGGTGGAAGGAACCCTTCAGGGAACTCACTTGTACTTTCAGAATGCAGGTGTAGAGGGCTGAATTCCAGCTCTTGGGGGAAGATTGAGAGGAAAACCCTCTCCCTGCAAAGACACTTCGCATTGGAAATGGAGTGGGTGGCGGGCCAGGTGGAAAATAATCTCCAGGTTCCCATACAAGTTTCCTCGGAGAGGTGGAGGAAAAAAAAGGACCTCTTCTCATGAACTGACTCCTTGGGTCAACTGGAAACAAGGCACCTCTTTGATTGCCAGCTTCAGTTCTTCCTCATTCACTTGAAAGAGTCTCCAGTTTGTTTTAGCTTCAGCTATTTGTGATCTGAGGGTTTCAGATTCACCTTGGAGGGACCGTATCCTTCTTGATAGATGCGCCATCGTTTCATCCTGTTGACCATGTTTAGCCTTCTGTGCTTTGAGCTCTTCTTCTAGAAAGAGCATTTCAACGCCATGGCTGGATTCGGACCAATGCAGCTTTTCGTAGGTTGCCTCCAGATGTTGTGCTTCCCTTGAACCCTTCTCAAACCTGCAATCCTTTAAAGATGAGGCTAAGCCTTCATGTTTTTTTTCAACAAGGCTCACTTTTTCAAGAAGTCCACACTTGTTTTCAATAAGTCCCGCAAGATTTAGAGCCAGCTTTTTTTCTCTTCCCACGTAAAGCCTGCTACTAACCGACTGAGAACATCTCCAGAAAAGTGAGAGAACAGCCAAAAATCTAAGAGCTGTACACATCACCAACTCCCAAGGAAAGCCATAAGGAAGATGGCCTGGCTTCATGTCTTCGGACAATGCTGCCACAACCCTTGGTGCTTCTTCCAGAACCACTCACTAGTATGGCTGAGAGGCAGCCCTTGGCTCCTCCATCACACCAAGACGGCTTTGGCTCTTGCCACCACAACCACAGCCTGCCCAGGCAGGCCAACGCAGGCTGTGGACACTCAGGTGTTTGGTCAGGAACTCCAACCTGCACCAGGCAACGGAGCAGACCACTGCGATCCCCTTCAGGGTGTGAGCGTATGGCGGGTGGTGGGCGTATGGCGGTGGGAGCCATGATCAAGGGCTCCCAGGAGCCTTGTTGTGCTCAACTGCCCATCAGGGGAGTCTTGTCCCCTTCCCTACCCAGTGCATCCTCAAGTGCCACAGGTTTAGGTCCCTCCCACTCCAGCCAGAGAGAATTCCTCTCCATGCCACCCACCCCTTGATTTGGTTTAGGCCAGGCCAAGGCGGGGCTTAGTAGGAAGATTCCATCCAGTCATCATAACATTCATTTTGTTGTCACTCAAATTCTAAAGCTGTCTAAACTGTTCAAACAGCTTTCATGGCCTATATTGGTCTTTGTGTTGCTTGCCGTTTGTTTTATTTTGTTTTATTTTATTTTTTGGTTTTTTTTTGGCCTTTTGTTTTAGTGACTCAGTCCTTTCCCTGCCGTTCTACTCTCCCTATTTCCTCCTTCCTTGCTTTCTTCCTCCCTTCCTGGTTTTTCTCCTTTTCTTCTTCCTTCTTTTCTACCTCCCTCCATCCCTCCAACTTTGCCTCCCTCCCTTCCAACTTTCTCTCTCCCTTCTGTCTTTTTTTTTTTTTTCTTGCAAGTGTTTGGGGTGAAAATCCATGGCAGGCCAGCCCCAAGCTAGGCAAGGTCACTGCCAGTGAGCTGCTACAACATCCCCAGACCTGCTGCCACTTCCTACGCAAGTAATTTGAATTTTCTCTAAAGAGAAACTCTCACATTAGTCTACTTTCAAAGTAATTTCAGAAGAGTTGCCAACATGGGCACAAATCAGTTATGACAAGTCATTTTTGAAAAGCACGGCACAGCTAAGGTTCATAAAAAGAAGGAGTTGAAAACTTTAGTTGGTTTTCATGTCAGCATTTCTAGACTAGTATTTTTTGAAAATTCTTGAAACTCTTCTTTCAGATTTTTTTTTTGGACTTTTCATGGTCTTAAAAACATCTAAGGAAGCTGGCTGGACCTTATAAATATATAGCCAAGAGAAGGATGGATATGACACTCTGAAATGGATGTAACTCCTGAACATGAATTATATTGTTGATGTTAAGACAAAGAAGTCATGGCTTGATGTACAAAAAGGACATCCCAACATATTGTTTTTCTCCCAAGTTACACTTGACTTGTTGATGAGTCACATATGAGGTTTGAAGGAGAAGATGCACAAGTAATCACTGCTTTTGTAAGCATGCAAGTTCCAAGCTCATAGGCCACCATGCATGATTAGACCTGTTGTTATTTACACTTACACGGCCAGAGCTGTATCACTGTTTAAAAGTTGCCAAATGAGAGTCGCTTGTTTTCCTGTCCAGCACCTGTATCGAATGACCAGCTTTCAAGTGGACTTCCCTGAGCCTTTTCAGTATCTGAACATGCGAGTCCAAAACACTTTAGTCCTACTACTAAGAAGGATACTCACTGTAACACTGTTTTTCTGACCATTAAATGGACAATAAGATGACCCTGGTGTGCAAAGAACAGGACTCAGTGAAGATGTACTGCCTGCTGGTGCATGACACTTTTCTAGGTTTTACAGGCCATGTGGAGGAATCAGCCCAAACACCTTGAAATAGCACTCAATTCATAGTTTACTTAAGGACACATGTGGCTTAGGGAGAACTTCTTTCCTCTGAAAGTGTTTCTTCAAACGAGATGAGAGTCGAAAAGAAGGTATTGAGAACACTAAGTAAAATGGCTGTGCTTTGTGGAATTGGCAGGATTCATCAATACATGTAACAATGTTTGTCACTGCCTTTGGACCTAACACGTATCAGTGTAGATGAACAGAGGCACACTAAGAAAGATAGCTGGCATAAAACACCAAGGGGATGGGGCTAATCTGCCTTACTAGGTTTACTTTTTTCACTCTGGTGGCACTTTCTGTTGTCTGTATGAATAGAGTTTCCAAGTACTTTCCCACTTAGCCGGCCTCTCTTTTATTCATACAGTTGAACTACCAGGGAGAGATGGATCAGTTTACTACCTGTGAGGCCTTTTATTCCACATTTTCTGCCCATTGCATGCTTTTGTTTTTTTTCAGCTCTTCCTACAAGCCCCCCTAATCCTGATCTCTCCTTAGGCCTTATGATTTCTTTAAGTGTCCCCTTTCATGAAGTCATGTGTACAGATATTATACCTGGTTCTATTGAACTCTACTTAATTCTTTCTCACCTCTGTGCTCCTTTTACCAAGTCACTCCTCAACACTTACTGTAACCCTTTGAATTTTTTGTCCATTGTCCTTTAAAAAACTGTTTGAAAATTGAACCATTTCGCATGCAGATACAGTCTTCTTGATCTGCTATTGATCCCCCTCTACTGACATTGTAAGTTATTGAAATGTGCACTTGCAGACCGTTTTCAGATTTTTGATTTCTGTATATCTATCTGTCTATCTATTTACAAACATAACATGGTATTCTGAAAATATCGTTCTGCTTTTGGAGCCCGACTTTGTGTTTTTCAGAAGCAGGCCTATTACACAGAGATGAATCCATGTTACCTAGATTGAGTTCAAACCGGTATGGGCACTGTGATTCCCATTATATTGTTCTACCTACTAATGGACAGTTAAGTTATATCCAGACCTCACCCCCTCCCCCATTAAGTAAAACCCCTGTGGAGAGACATGTAGATGCCTTTATGAACATATTGATAATTTTTCATGGCAGTGTTTTCCAAAAACCAGTTAGTAAAATCAATTTATTCCTTTGCAGCCTGAAATTACCTTCATTCCAGTTTACTGGTATAAGAACCGCAGTATATCAGCAACTATTCTCCAGTAGTAGTTCAGGCAGAAGTCATTCTAGATACCAATCAGGGCGGGATCCTCCATGTATTTTACACAGCCCATGGCAGGGGACATCCGTCCACTCGTTTAGAGCAACTGATGTTTTATGCTGGCAATTTAGGTTTATTTAAAGGACTGATTTGAAAACAGGTGAGACAGACTGATTAGATTTATTATGTATGTTGGCTTTGTTTTTCTAGGCCTGAATTTTTCACATTTCAATTAATTGTAGGTCAAGTATCAGGCAGATTCTTCACTGGGCTTCAAATGTGATAAAGCTGCTTCTTACTTTTAAGAAGGCTGTTGCAATCCTGCATTTATTTTACTCCTCAGTGCATGTTTTACACAAGAGCACACACACACACACACACACACACACACACACACAAACACGTAATTAGAGCACATTTAACACTCAAATAAAGCTTTAACTACTAAATCATAACTAGGGTATTTTTTTAATAAGTATTGTGTCTTGGTCTCTACTGGGGGAAACATTGTTCAATGTGAGTTTTCTGGTTTGTTGTAGGGCAGTGAATGTTCACTTGTTGGCAATGATATAGAAATGGGGATTAAGATTTTAAAAGTTTTTATAGTAGGTAGGCAGAGTCAGAGTATGGAATCTAAGAATAAGAAATTGGGGAATTTCCTCTTTGTTTTTTCATTTCAATCTCCTAATAATTCATATATATTTTCCTAAAGTCTCCCAGAAAACAAGGACTGAGTCAATCCACATATCAGTGAACCATAGCAGAATGCAATTCTGAATTTCATATAAAGAGTCATAAAATCAAAAAGACAGGTGCTGGGGTTTTGGCTGAGCACTAGAGTGCTGGCTGTGCACTTTCAAAGGTCTTGAGTTGGATCCCCAACACCATAGGTGAAAGGAATGAATGAACCAATGCATGAGCGTATGATGAATGAATTAAAGGTATAAGGAGGAGGAGGAAGAGGAGGAGGAGGAGGAGAAATAGAAGAAGATGATGAGTAATTTGACAGAAGGGAAATAGGGGAGCAGAGTGAGTTTAAAGTGTGGTTTCCAATTCCCAAACGTTAAATTACAGCAGATGGGATAGAGAGAGAAGATGGGAGGGCAGGAGAGGGGGGATAGTAGAGGATAGAAAAGGTAGCAGAATACAACAGTTACTAATATGGCATTTTGTAAAAATGTGGATGTGTAAACAATGTGATTGTGCAAACTGTATATGGGGTAAAAATGGGAGTTCATAGCTCACTTGAATCTAATGTAGGAAATATGATATCTCAAGAGCTATGTAATGTTTTCAGCAACGAATATAAAAAAGAGGTCTTCATTTTTCTTTGTAGTTGAGATCTCCTGTTTCCGTGACATGTTTAGTTGTGTTCTCTCCTTTAGTCCTCCCATGCTCTAGTTATTCTGATATGGAGAAACTAGCTGATATGCCCAACCAGTCTGAAAATCAGTGACAATTTTTCATTAAGCGTAAAGTCACTTCACATTTGCTACAGTCATACTAAATACACTTCTTTGTTGGGAGTTTCAAATATGTTTCCATCAGCTAGATTACAAGTACCTAGAACTCCCATTCTTGTTTATGTAATAGTGGCTTCATCAGATTAAATGCTGTACTCTGGAATAAAACAAAATAGGAATAATTTACTCATAAACTTCCTATGTAAACCATCTTTATTTACAAAATACTATCTTAAGAATTATAGTTTCATTGAGATTCAATTGGAGCCAAAGTATAGTCAATTACTGAAGTAAAAGCAGTTACTTAAAAACTAAAAATGAGAGAAAAGTCAAATTACATTTGAAGAGAGAGCAACAGTATGAGGTTTCTTGATTGGTTCTGGATGTTGAGTAACAGGCTCATTGGCAGGTGGAAGGAACCCTTCAGGGAACTCACTTGTACTTTCAGAATGCAGGTGTAGAGGGCTGAATTCCAGCTCTTGGGGGAAGATTGAGAGGAAAACCCTCTCCCTGCAAAGACACTTCGCATTGGAAATGGAGTGGGTGGCGGGCCAGGTGGAAAATAATCTCCAGGTTCCCATACAAGTTTCCTCGGAGAGGTGGAGGAAAAAAAAGGACCTCTTCTCATGAACTGACTCCTTGGGTCAACTGGAAACAAGGCACCTCTTTGATTGCCAGCTTCAGTTCTTCCTCATTCACTTGAAAGAGTCTCCAGTTTGTTTTAGCTTCAGCTATTTGTGATCTGAGGGTTTCAGATTCACCTTGGAGGGACCGTATCCTTCTTGATAGATGCGCCATCGTTTCATCCTGTTGACCATGTTTAGCCTTCTGTGCTTTGAGCTCTTCTTCTAGAAAGAGCATTTCAACGCCATGGCTGGATTCGGACCAATGCAGCTTTTCGTAGGTTGCCTCCAGATGTTGTGCTTCCCTTGAACCCTTCTCAAACCTGCAATCCTTTAAAGATGAGGCTAAGCCTTCATGTTTTTTTTCAACAAGGCTCACTTTTTCAAGAAGTCCACACTTTTTTTCAATAAGTCCCGCAAGATTTAGAGCCAGCTTTTTTTCTCTTCCCACGTAAAGCCTGCTACTAACCGACTGAGAACATCTCCAGAAAAGTGAGAGAACAGCCAAAAATCTAAGAGCTGTACACATCACCAACTCCCAAGGAAAGCCATAAGGAAGATGGCCTGGCTTCATGTCTTCGGACAATGCTGCCACAACCCTTGGTGCTTCTTCCAGAACCACTCACTAGTATGGCTGAGAGGCAGCCCTTGGCTCCTCCATCACACCAAGACGGCTTTGGCTCTTGCCACCACAACCACAGCCTGCCCAGGCAGGCCAACGCAGGCTGTGGACACTCAGGTGTTTGGTCAGGAACTCCAACCTGCACCAGGCAACGGAGCAGACCACTGCGATCCCCTTCAGGGTGTGAGCGTATGGCGGGTGGTGGGCGTATGGCGGTGGGAGCCATGATCAAGGGCTCCCAGGAGCCTTGTTGTGCTCAACTGCCCATCAGGGGAGTCTTGTCCCCTTCCCTACCCAGTGCATCCTCAAGTGCCACAGGTTTAGGTCCCTCCCACTCCAGCCAGAGAGAATTCCTCTCCATGCCACCCACCCCTTGATTTGGTTTAGGCCAGGCCAAGGCGGGGCTTAGTAGGAAGATTCCATCCAGTCATCATAACATTCATTTTGTTGTCACTCAAATTCTAAAGCTGTCTAAACTGTTCAAACAGCTTTCATGGCCTATATTGGTCTTTGTGTTGCTTGCCGTTTGTTTTATTTTGTTTTATTTTATTTTTTGGTTTTTTTTTGGCCTTTTGTTTTAGTGACTCAGTCCTTTCCCTGCCGTTCTACTCTCCCTATTTCCTCCTTCCTTGCTTTCTTCCTCCCTTCCTGGTTTTTCTCCTTTTCTTCTTCCTTCTTTTCTACCTCCCTCCATCCCTCCAACTTTGCCTCCCTCCCTTCCAAATTTCTCTCTCCCTTCTGTCTTTTTTTTTTTTTCTTGCAAGTGTTTGGGGTGAAAATCCATGGCAGGCCAGCCCCAAGCTAGGCAAGGTCACTGCCAGTGAGCTGCTACAACATCCCCAGACCTGCTGCCACTTCCTACGCAAGTAATTTGAATTTTCTCTAAAGAGAAACTCTCACATTAGTCTACTTTCAAAGTAATTTCAGAAGAGTTGCCAACATGGGCACAAATCAGTTATGACAAGTCATTTTTGAAAAGCACGGCACAGCTAAGGTTCATAAAAAGAAGGAGTTGAAAACTTTAGTTGGTTTTCATGTCAGCATTTCTAGACTAGTATTTTTTGAAAATTCTTGAAACTCTTCTTTCAGATTTTTTTTTTGGACTTTTCATGGTCTTAAAAACATCTAAGGAAGCTGGCTGGACCTTATAAATATATAGCCAAGAGAAGGATGGATATGACACTCTGAAATGGATGTAACTCCTGAACATGAATTATATTGTTGATGTTAAGACAAAGAAGTCATGGCTTGATGTACAAAAAGGACATCCCAACATATTGTTTTCCTCCCAAGTTACACTTGACTTGTTGATGAGTCACATATGAGGTTTGAAGGAGAAGATGCACAAGTAATCACTGGTTTTGTAAGCATGCAAGTTCCAAGCTCATAGGCCACCATGCATGATTAGACCTGTTGTTATTTACACTTACACGGCCAGAGCTGTATCACTGTTTAAAAGTTGCCAAATGAGAGTCGCTTGTTTTCCTGTCCAGCACCTGTATCGAATGACCAGCTTTCAAGTGGACTTCCCTGAGCCTTTTCAGTATCTGAACATGCGAGTCCAAAACACTTTAGTCCTACTACTAAGAAGGATACTCACTGTAACACTGTTTTTCTGACCATTAAATGGACAATAAGATGACCCTGGTGTGCAAAGAACAGGACTCAGTGAAGATGTACTGCCTGCTGGTGCATGACACTTTTCTAGGTTTTACAGGCCATGTGGAGGAATCAGCCCAAACACCTTGAAATAGCACTCAATTCATAGTTTACTTAAGGACACATGTGGCTTAGGGAGAACTTCTTTCCTCTGAAAGTGTTTCTTCAAACGAGATGAGAGTCGAAAAGAAGGTATTGAGAACACTAAGTAAAATGGCTGTGCTTTGTGGAATTGGCAGGATTCATCAATACATGTAACAATGTTTGTCACTGCCTTTGGACCTAACACGTATCAGTGTAGATGAACAGAGGCACACTAAGAAAGATAGCTGGCATAAAACACCAAGGGGATGGGGCTAATCTGCCTTACTAGGTTTACTTTTTTCACTCTGGTGGCACTTTCTGTTGTCTGTATGAATAGAGTTTCCAAGTACTTTCCCACTTAGCCGGCCTCTCTTTTATTCATACAGTTGAACTACCAGGGAGAGATGGATCAGTTTACCACCTGTGAGGCCTTTTATTCCACATTTTCTGCCCATTGCATGCTTTTGTTTTTTTTCAGCTCTTCCTACAAGCCCCCCTAATCCTGATCTCTCCTTAGGCCTTATGATTTCTTTAAGTGTCCCCTTTCATGAAGTCATGTGTACAGATATTATACCTGGTTCTATTGAACTCTACTTAATTCTTTCTCACCTCTGTGCTCCTTTTACCAAGTCACTCCTCAACACTTACTGTAACCCTTTGAATTTTTTGTCCATTGTCCTTTAAAAAACTGTTTGAAAATTGAACCATTTCGCATGCAGATACAGTCTTCTTGATCTGCTATTGATCCCCCACTACTGACATTGTAAGTTATTGAAATGTGCACTTGCAGACCGTTTTCAGATTTTTGATTTCTGTATATCTATCTGTCTATCTATTTACAAACATAACATGGTATTCTGAAAATATCGTTCTGCTTTTGGAGCCCGACTTTGTGTTTTTCAGAAGCAGGCTTATTACACAGAGATGAATCCATGTTACCTAGATTGAGTTCAAACCGGTATGGGCACTGTGATTCCCATTATATTGTTCTACCTACTAATGGACAGTTAAGTTATATCCAGACCTCACCCCCTCCCCCATTAAGTAAAACCCCTGTGG
Source organism: Callospermophilus lateralis (assembly GCF_048772815.1). NCBI lineage: Eukaryota > Metazoa > Chordata > Mammalia > Rodentia > Sciuridae > Callospermophilus > Callospermophilus lateralis. The sequence goes on from NW_027514285.1 coordinate 1,076,622, forward strand.
AGATACATGTAGATGCCTTTATGAACATATTGATAATTTTTCATGGCAGTGTTTTCCAAAAACCAGTTAGTAAAATCAATTTATTCCTTTGCAGCCTGAAATAACCTTCATTCCAGTTTACTGGTATAGGAACCGCAGTATATCAGCAACTATTCTCCAGTAGTAGTTCAGGCAGAAGTCATTCTAGACACCAATCAGGGCGGGATCCTCGATGTATTTTACACAGCCCATGGCAGGGGACATCCGTCCACTCGTTTAGAGCAACTGATGTTTTATGCTGGCAATTTAGGTTTATTTAAAGGACTGATTTGAAAACAGGTGAGACAGACTGATTAGATTTATTATGTATGTTGGCTTTGTTTTTCTAGGCCTGAATTTTTCACATTTCAATTAATTGTAGGTCAAGTATCAGGCAGATTCTTCACTGGGCTTCAAATGTGATAAAGCTGCTTCTTACTTTTAAGAAGGCTGTTGCAATCCTGCATTTATTTTACTCCTCAGTGCATGTTTTACACAAGAGCACACACACACACACACACACACACAAACACATAATTAGAGCACATTTAACACTCAAATAAAGCTTTAACTACTAAATCATAACTAGGGTATTTTTTTAATAAGTATTGTGTCTTGGTCTCTACTGGGGAAACATTGTTCAATGTGAGTTTTCTGGTTTGTTGTAGGGCAGTGAATGTTCACTTGTTGGCAATGATATAGAAATGGGGATTAAGAGTTTAAAAGTTTTTATAGTAGGTAGGCAGAGTCAGAGTATGGAATCTAAGAATAAGAAATTGGGGAATTTCCTCTTTGTTTTTTCATTTCAATCTCCTAATAATTCATATATATTTTCCTAAAGTCTCCCAGAAAACAAGGACTGAGTCAATCCACATATCAGTGAACCATAGCAGAATGCAATTCTGAATTTCATATAAAGAGTCATAAAATCAAAAAGACAGGTGCTGGGGTTTTGGCTGAGCACTAGAGTGCTGGCTGTGCACTTTCAAAGGTCTTGAGTTGGATCCCCAACACCATAGGTGAAAGGAATGAATGAACCAATGCATGAGCGTATGATGAATGAATTAAAGGTATAAGGAGGAGGAGGAAGAGGAGGAGGAGGAGGAGAAATAGAAGAAGATGATGAGTAATTTGACAGAAGGGAAATAGGGGAGCAGAGTGAGTTTAAAGTGTGGTTTCCAATTCCCAAACGTTAAATTACAGCAGATGGGATAGAGAGAGAAGATGGGAGGGCAGGAGAGGGGGGATAGTAGAGGATAGAAAAGGTAGCAGAATACAACAGTTACTAATATGGCATTTTGTAAAAATGTGGATGTGTAAACAATGTGATTGTGCAAACTGTATATGGGGTAAAAATGGGAGTTCATAGCTCACTTGAATCTAATGTAGGAAATATGATATCTCAAGAGCTATGTAATGTTTTCAGCAACGAATATAAAAAAGAGGTCTTCATTTTTCTTTGTAGTTGAGATCTCCTGTTTCCGTGACATGTTTAGTTGTGTTCTCTCCTTTAGTCCTCCCATGCTCTAGTTATTCTGATATGGAGAAACTAGCTGATATGCCCAACCAGTCTGAAAATCAGTGACAATTTTTCATTAAGCGTAAAGTCACTTCACATTTGCTACAGTCATACTAAATACACTTCTTTGTTGGGAGTTTCAAATATGTTTCCATCAGCTAGATTACAAGTACCTAGAACTCCCATTCTTGTTTATGTAATAGTGGCTTCATCAGATTAAATGCTGTACTCTGGAATAAAACAAAATAGGAATAATTTACTCATAAACTTCCTATGTAAACCATCTTTATTTACAAAATACTATCTTAAGAATTATAGTTTCATTGAGATTCAATTGGAGCCAAAGTATAGTCAATTACTGAAGTAAAAGCAGTTACTTAAAAACTAAAAATGAGAGAAAAGTCAAATTACATTTGAAGAGAGAGCAACAGTATGAGGTTTCTTGATTGGTTCTGGATGTTGAGTAACAGGCTCATTGGCAGGTGGAAGGAACCCTTCAGGGAACTCACTTGTACTTTCAGAATGCAGGTGTAGAGGGCTGAATTCCAGCTCTTGGGGGAAGATTGAGAGGAAAACCCTCTCCCTGCAAAGACACTTCGCATTGGAAATGGAGTGGGTGGCGGGCCAGGTGGAAAATAATCTCCAGGTTCCCATACAAGTTTCCTCGGAGAGGTGGAGGAAAAAAAAGGACCTCTTCTCATGAACTGACTCCTTGGGTCAACTGGAAACAAGGCACCTCTTTGATTGCCAGCTTCAGTTCTTCCTCATTCACTTGAAAGAGTCTCCAGTTTGTTTTAGCTTCAGCTATTTGTGATCTGAGGGTTTCAGATTCACCTTGGAGGGACCGTATCCTTCTTGATAGATGCGCCATCGTTTCATCCTGTTGACCATGTTTAGCCTTCTGTGCTTTGAGCTCTTCTTCTAGAAAGAGCATTTCAACGCCATGGCTGGATTCGGACCAATGCAGCTTTTCGTAGGTTGCCTCCAGATGTTGTGCTTCCCTTGAACCCTTCTCAAACCTGCAATCCTTTAAAGATGAGGCTAAGCCTTCATGTTTTTTTTCAACAAGGCTCACTTTTTCAAGAAGTCCACACTTTTTTTCAATAAGTCCCGCAAGATTTAGAGCCAGCTTTTTTTCTCTTCCCACGTAAAGCCTGCTACTAACCGACTGAGAACATCTCCAGAAAAGTGAGAGAACAGCCAAAAATCTAAGAGCTGTACACATCACCAACTCCCAAGGAAAGCCATATGGAAGATGGCCTGGCTTCATGTCTTCGGACAATGCTGCCACAACCCTTGGTGCTTCTTCCAGAACCACTCACTTGTATGGCTGAGAGGCAGCCCTTGGCTCCTCCATCACACCAAGACGGCTTTGGCTCTTGCCACCACAACCACAGCCTGCCCAGGCAGGCCAACGCAGGCTGTGGACACTCAGGTGTTTGGTCAGGAACTCCAACCTGCACCAGGCAACGGAGCAGACCACTGCGATCCCCTTCAGGGTGTGAGCGTATGGCGGGTGGTGGGCGTATGGCGGTGAGAGCCATGATCAAGGGCTCCCAGGAGCCTTGTTGTGCTCAACTGCCCATCAGGGGAGTCTTGTCCCCTTCCCTACCCAGTGCATCCTCAAGTGCCACAGGTTTAGGTCCCTCCCACTCCAGCCAGAGAGAATTCCTCTCCATGCCACCCACCCCTTGATTTGGTTTAGGCCAGGCCAAGGCGGGGCTTAGTAGGAAGATTACATCCAGTCATCATAACATTCATTTTGTTGTCACTCAAATTCTAAAGCTGTCTAAACTGTTCAAACAGCTTTCATGGCCTATATTGGTCTTTGTGTTGCTTGCCGTTTGTTTTATTTTGTTTTATTTTATTTTTTGGTTTTTTTTTGGCCTTTTGTTTTAGTGACTCAGTCCTTTCCCTGCCGTTCTACTCTCCCTATTTCCTCCTTCCTTGCTTTCTTCCTCCTTTCCTGGTTTTTCTCCTTTTCTTCTTCCTTCTTTTCTACCTCCCTCCATCCCTCCAACTTTGCCTCCCTCCCTTCCAAATTTCTCTCTCCCTTCTGTCTTTTTTTTTTTTCTTGCAAGTGTTTGGGGTGAAAATCCATGGCAGGCCAGCCCCAAGCTAGGCAAGGTCACTGCCAGTGAGCTGCTACAACATCCCCAGACCTGCTGCCACTTCCTACGCAAGTAATTTGAATTTTCTCTAAAGAGAAACTCTCACATTAGTCTACTTTCAAAGTAATTTCAGAAGAGTTGCCAACATGGGCACAAATCAGTTATGACAAGTCATTTTTGAAAAGCACGGCACAGCTAAGGTTCATAAAAAGAAGGAGTTGAAAACTTTAGTTGGTTTTCATGTCAGCATTTCTAGACTAGTATTTTTTGAAAATTCTTGAAACTCTTCTTTCAGATTTTTTTTTTGGACTTTTCATGGTCTTAAAAACATCTAAGGAAGCTGGCTGGACCTTATAAATATATAGCCAAGAGAAGGATGGATATGACACTCTGAAATGGATGTAACTCCTGAACATGAATTATATTGTTGATGTTAAGACAAAGAAGTCATGGCTTGATGTACAAAAAGGACATCCCAACATATTGTTTTCCTCCCAAGTTACACTTGACTTGTTGATGAGTCACATATGAGGTTTGAAGGAGAAGATGCACAAGTAATCACTGGTTTTGTAAGCATGCAAGTTCCAAGCTCATAGGCCACCATGCATGATTAGACCTGTTGTTTTTTACACTTACACGGCCAGAGCTGTATCACTGTTTAAAAGTTGCCAAATGAGAGTCGCTTGTTTTCCTGTCCAGCACCTGTGTCGAATGACCAGCTTTCAAGTGGACTTCCCTGAGCCTTTTCAGTATCTGAACATGCGAGTCCAAAACACTTTAGTCCTACTACTAAGAAGGATACTCACTGTAACACTGTTTTTCTGACCATTAAATGGACAATAAGATGACCCTGGTGTGCAAAGAACAGGACTCAGTGAAGATGTACTGCCTGCTGGTGCATGACACTTTTCTAGGTTTTACAGGCCATGTGGAGGAATCAGCCCAAACACCTTGAAATAGCACTCAATTCATAGTTTACTTAAGGACACATGTGGCTTAGGGAGAACTTCTTTCCTCTGAAAGTGTTTCTTCAAACGAGATGAGAGTCGAAAAGAAGGTATTGAGAACACTAAGTAAAATGGCTGTGCTTTGTGGAATTGGCAGGATTCATCAATACATGTAACAATGTTTGTCACTGCCTTTGGACCTAACACGTATCAGTGTAGATGAACAGAGGCACAGTAAGAAAGATAGCTGGCATAAAACACCAAGGGGATGGGGCTAATCTGCCTTACTAGGTTTACTTTTTTCACTCTGGTGGCACTTTCTGTTGTCTGTATGAATAGAGTTTCCAAGTACTTTCCCACTTAGCCGGCCTCTCTTTTATTCATACAGTTGAACTACCAGGGAGAGATGGATCAGTTTACCACCTGTGAGGCCTTTTATTCCACATTTTCTGCCCATTGCATGCTTTTGTTTTTTTTCAGCTCTTCCTACAAGCCCCCCTAATCCTGATCTCTCCTTAGGCCTTATGATTTCTTTAAGTGTCCCCTTTCATGAAGTCATGTGTACAGATATTATACCTGGTTCTATTGAACTCTACTTAATTCTTTCTCACCTCTGTGCTCCTTTTACCAAGTCACTCCTCAACACTTACTGTAACCCTTTGAATTTTTTGTCCATTGTCCTTTAAAAAACTGTTTGAAAATTGAACCATTTCGCATGCAGATACAGTCTTCTTGATCTGCTATTGATCCCCCACTACTGACATTGTAAGTTATTGAAATGTGCACTTGCAGACCGTTTTCAGATTTTTGATTTCTGTATATCTATCTGTCTATCTATTTACAAACATAACATGGTATTCTGAAAATATCGTTCTGCTTTTGGAGCCCGACTTTGTGTTTTTCAGAAGCAGGCCTATTACACAGAGATGAATCCATGTTACCTAGATTGAGTTCAAACCGGTATAGGCACTGTGATTCCCATTATATTGTTCTACCTACTAATGGACAGTTAAGTTATATCCAGACCTCACCCCCTCCCCCATTAAGTAAAACCCCTGTGGAGAGACATGTAGATGCCTTTATGAACATATTGATAATTTTTCATGGCAGTGTTTTCCAAAAACCAGTTAGTAAAATCAATTTATTCCTTTGCAGCCTGAAATTACCTTCATTCCAGTTTACTGGTATAAGAACCGCAGTATATCAGCAACTATTCTCCAGTAGTAGTTCAGGCAGAAGTCATTCTAGATACCAATCAGGGCGGGATCCTCCATGTATTTTACACAGCCCATGGCAGGGGACATCCGTCCACTCGTTTAGAGCAACTGATGTTTTATGCTGGCAATTTAGGTTTATTTAAAGGACTGATTTGAAAACAGGTGAGACAGACTGATTAGATTTATTATGTATGTTGGCTTTGTTTTTCTAGGCCTGAATTTTTCACATTTCAATTAATTGTAGGTCAAGTATCAGGCAGATTCTTCACTGGGCTTCAAATGTGATAAAGCTGCTTCTTACTTTTAAGAAGGCTGTTGCAATCCTGCATTTATTTTACTCCTCAGTGCATGTTTTACACAAGAGCACACACACACACACACACACACACACACACACACACACACAAACACGTAATTAGAGCACATTTAACACTCAAATAAAGCTTTAACTACTAAATCATAACTAGGGTATTTTTTTAATAAGTATTGTGTCTTGGTCTCTACTGGGGGAAACATTGTTCAATGTGAGTTTTCTGGTTTGTTGTAGGGCAGTGAATGTTCACTTGTTGGCAATGATATAGAAATGGGGATTAAGAGTTTAAAAGTTTTTATAGTAGGTAGGCAGAGTCAGAGTATGGAATCTAAGAATAAGAAATTGGGGAATTTCCTCTTTGTTTTTTCATTTCAATCTCCTAATAATTCATATATATTTTCCTAAAGTCTCCCAGAAAACAAGGACTGAGTCAATCCACATATCAGTGAACCATAGCAGAATGCAATTCTGAATTTCATATAAAGAGTCATAAAATCAAAAAGACAGGTGCTGGGGTTTTGGCTGAGCACTAGAGTGCTGGCTGTGCACTTTCAAAGGTCTTGAGTTGGATCCCCAACACCATAGGTGAAAGGAATGAATGAACCAATGCATGAGCGTATGATGAATGAATTAAAGGTATAAGGAGGAGGAGGAAGAGGAGGAGGAGGAGGAGAAATAGAAGAAGATGATGAGTAATTTGACAGAAGGGAAATAGGGGAGCAGAGTGAGTTTAAAGTGTGGTTTCCAATTCCCAAACGTTAAATTACAGCAGATGGGATAGAGAGAGAAGATGGGAGGGCAGGAGAGGGGGGATAGTAGAGGATAGAAAAGGTAGCAGAATACAACAGTTACTAATATGGCATTTTGTAAAAATGTGGATGTGTAAACAATGTGATTGTGCAACCTGTATATGGGGTAAAAATGGGAGTTCATAGCTCACTTGAATCTAATGTAGGAAATATGATATCTCAAGAGCTATGTAATGTTTTCAGAAACGAATATAAAAAAGAGGTCTTCATTTTTCTTTGTAGTTGAGATCTCCTGTTTCCGTGACATGTTTAGTTGTGTTCTCTCCTTTAGTCCTCCCATGCTCTAGTTATTCTGATATGGAGAAACTAGCTGATATGCCCAACCAGTCTGAAAATCAGTGACAATTTTTCATTAAGCGTAAAGTCACTTCACATTTGCTACAGTCATACTAAATACACTTCTTTGTTGGGAGTTTCAAATATGTTTCCATCAGCTAGATTACAAGTACCTAGAACTCCCATTCTTGTTTATGTAATAGTGGCTTCATCAGATTAAATGCTGTACTCTGGAATAAAACAAAATAGGAATAATTTACTCATAAACTTCCTATGTAAACCATCTTTATTTACAAAATACTATCTTAAGAATTATAGTTTCATTGAGATTCAATTGGAGCCAAAGTATAGTCAATTACTGAAGTAAAAGCAGTTACTTAAAAACTAAAAATGAGAGAAAAGTCAAATTACATTTGAAGAGAGCGCAACAGTATGAGGTTTCTTGATTGGTTCTGGATGTTGAGTAACAGGCTCATTTGCAGGTGGAAGGAACCCTTCAGGGAACTCACTTGTACTTTCAGAATGCAGGTGTAGAGGGCTGAATTCCAGCTCTTGGGGGAAGATTGAGAGGAAAACCCTCTCCCTGCAAAGACACTTCGCATTGGAAATGGAGTGGGTGGCGGGCCAGGTGGAAAATAATCTCCAGGTTCCCATACAAGTTTCCTCGGAGAGGTGGAGGAAAAAAAAGGACCTCTTCTCATGAACTGACTCCTTGGGTCAACTGGAAACAAGGCACCTCTTTGATTGCCAGCTTCAGTTCTTCCTCATTCACTTGAAAGAGTCTCCAGTTTGTTTTAGCTTCAGCTATTTGTGATCTGAGGGTTTCAGATTCACCTTGGAGGGACCGTATCCTTCTTGATAGATGCGCCATCGTTTCATCCTGTTGACCATGTTTAGCCTTCTGTGCTTTGAGCTCTTCTTCTAGAAAGAGCATTTCAACGCCATGGCTGGATTCGGACCAATGCAGCTTTTCGTAGGTTGCCTCCAGATGTTGTGCTTCCCTTGAACCCTTCTCAAACCTGCAATCCTTTAAAGATGAGGCTAAGCCTTCATGTTTTTTTTCAACAAGGCTCACTTTTTCAAGAAGTCCACACTTGTTTTCAATAAGTCCCGCAAGATTTAGAGCCAGCTTTTTTTCTCTTCACACGTAAAGCCTGCTACTAACCGACTGAGAACATCTCCAGAAAAGTGAGAGAACAGCCAAAAATCTAAGAGCTGTACACATCACCAATTCCCAAGGAAAGCCATAAGGAAGATGGCCTGGCTTCATGTCTTCGGACAATGCTGCCACAACCCTTGGTGTTTCTTCCAGAACCACTCACTAGTATGGCTGAGAGGCAGCCCTTGGCTCCTCCATCACACCAAGATGGCTTTGGCTCTTGCCACCACAACCACAGCCTGCCCAGGCAGGCCAACGCAGGCTGTGGACACTCAGGTGTTTGGTCAGGAACTCCAACCTGCACCAGGCAACGGAGCAGACCACTGCGATCCCCTTCAGGGTGTGAGCGTATGGCGGGTGGTGGGCGTATGTGGTGGGAGCCATGATCAAGGGCTCCCAGGAGCCTTGTTGTGCTCAACTGCCCATCAGGGGAGTCTTGTCCCCTTCCCTACCCAGTGCATCCTCAAGTGCCACAGGTTTAGGTCCCTCCCACTCCAGCCAGAGAAAATTCCTCTCCATGCCACCCACCCCTTGATTTGGTTTAGGCCAGGCCAAGGCGGGGCTTAGTAGGAAGATTCCATCCAGTCATCATAACATTCATTTTGTTGTCACTCAAATTCTAAAGCTGTCTAAACTGTTCAAACAGCTTTCATGGCCCATATTGGTCTTTGTGTTGCTTGCCGTTTGTTTTATTTTGTTTTATTCTTTTTTTTGGTTTTTTTTTGGCCTTTTGTTTTAGTGACTCAGTCCTTTACCTGCCCTTGTACTCTCCCTATTTCCTCCTTCCTTGCTTTCTTCCTCCCTTCCTGGTTTTTCTCCTTTTCTTCTTCCTTCTTTTCTACCTCCCTCCATCCCTCCAACTTTGCCTCCCTCCCTTCCAACTTTCTCTCTCCCTTCTGTCTTTTTTTTTTTCTTGCAAGTGTTTGGGGTGAAAATCCATGGCAGGCCAGCCCCAAGCTAGGCAAGGTCACTGCCAGTGAGCTGCTACAACATCCCCAGACCTGCTGCCACTTCTTACGCAAGTAATTTGAATTTTCTCTAAAGAGAAACTCTCACATTAGTCTACTTTCAAAGTAATTTCAGAAGAGTTGCCAACATGGGCACAAATCAGTTATGACAAGTCATTTTTGAAAAGCACGGCACAGCTAAGGTTCCTAAAAAGAAGGAGTTGAAAACTTTAGTTGGTTTTCATGTCAGCATTTCTAGACTAGTATTTGTTGAAAATTCTTGAAACTCTTTTTCAGATTTTTTTTTTTGGACTTTTCATGGGCTTAAAAAAATCTAAGGAAGCTGGCTGGACCTTATAAATATATAGCCAAGAGAAGGATGGATATGACACTCTGAAATGGATGTAACTCCTGAACATGAATTATATTGTTGATGTTAAGACAAAGAAGTCATGGCTTGATGTACAAAAAGGACATCCCAACATATTGTTTTCCTCCCAAGTTACACTTGACTTGTTGATGAGTCACATATGAGGTTTGAAGGAGAAGATGCACAAGTAATCACTGGTTTTGTAAGCATGCAAGTTCCAAGCTCATAGGCCACCATGCATGATTAGACCTGTTGTTATTTACACTTACACGGCCAGAGCTGTATCACTGTTTAAAAGTTGCCAAATGAGAGTCGCTTGTTTTCCTGTCCAGCACCTGTATCGAATGACCAGCTTTCAAGTGGACTTCCCTGAGCCTTTTCAGTATCTGAACATGCGAGTCCAAAACACTTTAGTCCTACTACTAAGAAGGATACTCACTGTAACACTGTTTTTCTGACCATTAAATGGACAATAAGATGACCCTGGTGTGCAAAGAACAGGACTCAGTGAAGATGTACTGCCTGCTGGTGCATGACACTTTTCTAGGTTTTACAGGCCATGTGGAGGAATCAGCCCAAACACCTTGAAATAGCACTCAATTCATAGTTTACTTAAGGACACATGTGGCTTAGGGAGAACTTCTTTCCTCTGAAAGTGTTTCTTCAAACGAGATGAGAGTCGAAAAGTAGGTATTGAGAACACTAAGTAAAATGGCTGTGCTTTGTGGAATTGGCAGGATTCATCAATACATGTAACAATGTTTGTCACTGCCTTTGGACCTAACACGTATCAGTGTAGATGAACAGAGGCACAGTAAGAAAGATAGCTGGCATAAAACACCAAGGGGATGGGGCTAAGCTGCCTTACTAGGTTTACTTTTTTCACTCTGGTGGCACTTTCTGTTGTCTGTATGAATAGAGTTTCCAAGTACTTTCCCACTTAGCCGGCCTCTCTGTTATTCATACAGTTGAACTACCAGGGAGAGATGGATCAGTTTACCACTGTGAGACCTTTTATTCCACATTTTCTGCACATTGCATGCTTTTGTTTTTTTTCAGCTCTTCCTACAAGCCCCCCTAATCCTGATCTCTCCTTAGGCCTTATGATTTCTTTAAGTGTCCCCTTTCATGAAGTCATGTGTACAGATATTATACCTGGTTCTATTGAACTCTACTTAATTCTTTCTCACCTCTGTGCTCCTTTTACCAAGTCACTCCTCAACACTTACTGTAACCCTTTGAATTTTTTGTCCATTGTCCTTTAAAAAACTGTTTGAAAATTGAACCATTTCGCATGCAGATACAGTCTTCTTGATCTGCTATTGATCCCCCACTACTGACATTGTAAGTTATTGAAATGTGCACTTGCAGACCGTTTTCAGATTTTTGATTTCTGTATATCTATCTGTCTATCTATTTACAAACATAACATGGTATTCTGAAAATATCGTTCTGCTTTTGGAGCCCGACTTTGTGTTTTTCAGAAGCAGGCCTATTACACAGAGATGAATCCATGTTACCTAGATTGAGTTCAAACCGGTATGGGCACTGTGATTCCCATTATATTGTTCTACCTACTAATGGACAGTTAAGTTATATCCAGACCTCACCCCCTCCCCCATTAAGTAAAACCCCTGTGGAGATACATGTAGATGCCTTTATGAACATATTGATAATTTTTCATGGCAGTGTTTTCCAAAAACCAGTTAGTAAAATCAATTTATTCCTTTGCAGCCTGAAATAACCTTCATTCCAGTTTACTGGTATAGGAACCGCAGTATATCAGCAACTATTCTCCAGTAGTAGTTCAGGCAGAAGTCATTCTAGACACCAATCAGGGCGGGATCCTCGATGTATTTTACACAGCCCATGGCAGGGGACATCCGTCCACTCGTTTAGAGCAACTGATGTTTTATGCTGGCAATTTAGGTTTATTTAAAGGACTGATTTGAAAACAGGTGAGACAGACTGATTAGATTTATTATGTATGTTGGCTTTGTTTTTCTAGGCCTGAATTTTTCACATTTCAATTAATTGTAGGTCAAGTATCAGGCAGATTCTTCACTGGGCTTCAAATGTGATAAAGCTGCTTCTTACTTTTAAGAAGGCTGTTGCAATCCTGCATTTATTTTACTCCTCAGTGCATGTTTTACACAAGAGCACACACACACACACACACACACAAACACATAATTAGAGCACATTTAACACTCAAATAAAGCTTTAACTACTAAATCATAACTAGGGTATTTTTTTAATAAGTATTGTGTCTTGGTCTCTACTGGGGAAACATTGTTCAATGTGAGTTTTCTGGTTTGTTGTAGGGCAGTGAATGTTCACTTGTTGGCAATGATATAGAAATGGGGATTAAGAGTTTAAAAGTTTTTATAGTAGGTAGGCAGAGTCAGAGTATGGAATCTAAGAATAAGAAATTGGGGAATTTCCTGTTTGTTTTTTCATTTCAATCTCCTAATAATTCATATATATTTTCCTAAAGTCTCCCAGAAAACAAGGACTGAGTCAATCCACATATCAGTGAACCATAGCAGAATGCAATTCTGAATTTCATATAAAGAGTCATAAAATCAAAAAGACAGGTGCTGGGGTTTTGGCTGAGCACTAGAGTGCTGGCTGTGCACTTTCAAAGGTCTTGAGTTGGATCCCCAACACCATAGGTGAAAGGAATGAATGAACCAATGCATGAGCGTATGATGAATGAATTAAAGGTATAAGGAGGAGGAGGAAGAGGAGGAGGAGGAGGAGAAATAGAAGAAGATGATGAGTAATTTGACAGAAGGGAAATAGGGGAGCAGAGTGAGTTTAAAGTGTGGTTTCCAATTCCCAAACGTTAAATTACAGCAGATGGGATAGAGAGAGAAGATGGGAGGGCAGGAGAGGGGGGATAGTAGAGGATAGAAAAGGTAGCAGAATACAACAGTTACTAATATGGCATTTTGTAAAAATGTGGATGTGTAAACAATGTGATTGTGCAACCTGTATATGGGGTAAAAATGGGAGTTCATAGCTCACTTGAATCTAATGTAGGAAATATGATATCTCAAGAGCTATGTAATGTTTTCAGCAACGAATATAAAAAAGAGGTCTTCATTTTTCTTTGTAGTTGAGATCTCCTGTTTCCGTGACATGTTTAGTTGTGTTCTCTCCTTTAGTCCTCCCATGCTCTAGTTATTCTGATATGGAGAAACTAGCTGATATGCCCAACCAGTCTGAAAATCAGTGACAATTTTTCATTAAGCGTAAAGTCACTTCACATTTGCTACAGTCATACTAAATACACTTCTTTGTTGGGAGTTTCAAATATGTTTCCATCAGCTAGATTACAAGTACCTAGAACTCCCATTCTTCTTTATGTAATAGAGGCTTCATCAGATTAAATGCTGTACTCTGGAATAAAACAAAATAGGAATAATTTACTCATAAACTTCCTATGTAAACCATCTTTATTTACAAAATACTATCTTAAGAATTATAGTTTCATTGAGATTCAATTGGAGCCAAAGTATAGTCAATTACTGAAGTAAAAGCAGTTACTTAAAAACTAAAAATGAGAGAAAAGTCAAATTACATTTGAAGAGAGAGCAACAGTATGAGGTTTCTTGATTGGTTCTGGATGTTGAGTAACAGGCTCATTGGCAGGTGGAAGGAACCCTTCAGGGAACTCACTTGTACTTTCAGAATGCAGGTGGAGAGGGCTGAATTCCAGCTCTTGGGGGAAAATTGAGAGGAAAACGCTCTCCCTGCAAAGACATTTCGCATTGGAAATGGAGTGGGTGGCGGGCCAGGTGGAAAATAATCTCCAGGTTCCCATACAAGTTTCCTCAGAGAGGTGGAGGAAAAAAAAGGACCTCTTCTCATGAACTGACTCCTTGGGTCAACTGGAAACAAGGCACCTCTTTGATTGCCAGCTTCAGTTCTTCCTCATTCACTTGAAAGAGTCTCCAGTTTGTTTTAGCTTAAGCTATTTGTGATCTGAGGGTTTCAGATTCACCTTGGAGGGACCGTATCCTTCTTGATAGATGCGCCATCGTTTCATCCTGTTGACCATGTTTAGACTTCTGTGCTTTGAGCTCTTCTTCTAGAAAGAGCATTTCAACGCCATGGCTGGATTCGGACCAATGCAGCTTTTCGTAGGTTGCCTCCAGATGTTGTGCTTCCCTTGAACCCTTCTCAAACCTGCAATCCTTTAAAGATGAGGCTAAGCCTTCATGTTTTTTTTCAACAAGGCTCACTTTTTCAAGAAGTCCACACTTGTTTTCAATAAGTTCCGCAAGATTTAGAGCCAGCTTTTTTTTCTCTTCCCACGTAAAGCCTGCTACTAACCGACTGAGAACATCTCCAGAAAAGTGAGAGAACAGCCAAAAATCTAAGAGCTGTACACATCACCAACTCCCAAGGAAAGCCATAAGGAAGATGGCCTGGCTTCATGTCTTCGGACAATGCTGCCACAACCCTTGGTGCTTCTTCCAGAACCACTCACTAGTATGGCTGAGAGGCAGCCCTTGGCTCCTCCATCACACCAAGATGGCTTTGGCTCTTGCCACCACAAACACAGCCTGCCCAGGCAGGCCAACGCAGGCTGTGGACACTCAGGTGTTTGGTCAGGAACTCCAACCTGCACCAGGCAACGGAGCAGACCACTGCGATCCCCTTCAGGGTGTGAGCGTATGGCGGGTGGTGGGCGTATGGCGGTGGGAGCCATGATCAAGGGCTCCCTTGAGCCTTGTTGTGCTCAACTGCCCATCAGGGGAGTCTTGTCCCCTTCCCTACCCAGTGCATCCTCAAGTGCCACAGGTTTAGGTCCCTCCCACTCCAGCCAGAGAGAATTCCTCTCCATGCCACCCACCCCTTGATTTGGTTTAGGCCAGGCCAAGGCGGGGCTTAGTAGGAAGATTCCATCCAGTCATCATAACATTCAGTTTGTTGTCACTCAAATTCTAAAGCTTTCTAAACTGTTCAAACAGCTTTCATGGCCTATATTGGTCTTTGTGTTGCTTGCCGTTTGTTTTATTTTGTTTTATTTTAGTTTTTTGGTTTTTTTTTTGGCCTTTTGTTTTAGTGACTCAGTCCTTTCCCTGCCCTTGTACTCTCCCTATTTCCTCCTTCCTTGCTTTCTTCCTCCCTTCCTGGTTTTTCTCCTTTTCTTCTTCCTTCTTTTCTACCTCCCTCCATCCCTCCAACTTTGCCTCCCTCCCTTCCAACTTTCTCTCTCCCTTCTGTCTTTTTTTTTTTCTTGCAAGTGTTTGGGGTGAAAATCCATGGCAGGCCAGCCCCAAGCTAGGCAAGGTCACTGCCAGTGAGCTTCTACAACATCCCCAGACCTGCTGCCACTTCCTACGCAAGTAATTTGAATTTTCTCTAAAGAGAAACTCTCACATTAGTCTACTTTCAAAGTAATTTCAGAAGAGTTGCCAACATGGGCACAAATCAGTTATGACAAGTCATTTTTGAAAAGCACGGCACAGCTAAGGTTCCTAAAAAGAAGGAGTTGAAAACTTTAGTTGGTTTTCATGTCAGCATTTCTAGACTAGTATTTGTTGAAAATTCTTGAAACTCTTCTTTCAGATTTTTTTTTTTTTTGGACTTTTCATGGGCTTAAAAACTTCTAAGGAAGCTGGCTGGACCTTATAAATATATAGCCCAGAGAAGGATGGATATGACACTCTGAAATGGATGTAACTCCTGAACATGAATTATATTGTTGATGTTAAGACAAAGAAGTCATGGCTTGATGTACAAAAAGGACATCCCAACATATTGTTTTCCTCCCAAGTTACACTTGACTTGTTGATGAGTCACATATGAGGTTCGAAGGAGAAGATGCACAAGTAATCACTGGTTTTGTAAGCATGCAAGTTCCCAGCTCATAGGCCACCATGCATGATTAGACCTGTTGTTATTTACACTTACACGGCCAGGGCTGTATCACTGTTTAAAAGTTGCCAAATGAGAGTCGCTTGTTTTCCTCTCCAGCACCTGTATCGAATGACCAGCTTTCAAGTGGTCTTCCCTGAGCCTTTTCAGTATCTGAACATGCGAGTCCAAAACACTTTAGTCCTACTACTAAGAAGGATACTCAATGTAACACTGTTTTTCTGACCATTAAATGGACAATAAGATGACCCTGGTGTGCAAAGAACAGGACTCAGTGAAGATGTACTGCCTGCTGGTGCATGACACTTTTCTAGGTTTTACAGGCCATGTGGAGGAATCAGCCCAAACACCTTGAAATAGCACTCAATTCATAGTTTACTTAAGGACACATGTGGCTTAGGGAGAACTTCTTTCCTCTGAAAGTGTTTCTTCAAACGAGATGAGAGTCGAAAAGAAGGTATTGAGAACACTAAGTAAAATGGCTGTGCTTTGTGGAATTGGCAGGATTCATCAATACATGTAACAATGTTTGTCACTGCCTTTGGACCTAACACGTATCAGTGTAGATGAACAGAGGCACAGTAAGAAAGATAGCTGGCATAAAACACCAAGGGGATGGGGCTAAGCTGCCTTACTAGGTTTACTTTTTTCACTCTGGTGGCACTTTCTGTTGTCTGTATGAATAGAGTTTCCAAGTACTTTCCCACTTAGCCGGCCTCTCTGTTATTCATACAGTTGAACTACCAGGGAGAGATGGATCAGTTTACCACTGTGAGGCCTTTTATTCCACATTTTCTGCCCATTGCATGCTTTTGTTTTTTTTCAGCTCTTCCTACAAGCCCCCCTAATCCTGATCTCTCCTTAGGCCTTATGATTTCTTTAAGTGTCCCCTTTCATGAAGTCATGTGTACAGATATTATACCTGGTTCTATTGAACTCTACTTAATTCTTTCTCACCTCTGTGCTCCTTTTACCAAGTCACTCCTCAACACTTACTGTAACCCTTTGAATTTTTTGTCCATTGTCCTTTAAAAAACTCTTTGAAAATTGAACCATTTCACATGCAGATACAGTCTTCTTGATCTGCTATTGATCCCCCACTACTGACATTGTAAGTTATTGAAATGTGCACTTGCAGACCGTTTTCAGATTTTTGATTTCTGTATATCTATCTGTCTATCTATTTACAAACATAACATGGTATTCTGAAAATATCGTTCTGCTTTTGGAGCCCGACTTTGTGTTTTTCAGAAGCAGGCCTATTACACAGAGATGAATCCATGTTACCTAGATTGAGTTCAAACCGGTATGGGCACTGTGATTCCCATTATATTGTTCTACCTACTAATGGATAGTTAAGTTATATCCAGACCTCACCCCCTCCCCCATTAAGTAAAACCCCTGTGGAGATACATGTAGATGCCTTTATGAACATATTGATAATTTTTCATGGCAGTGTTTTCCAAAAACCAGTTAGTAAAATCAATTTATTCCTTTGCAGCCTGAAATTACCTTCATTTGAGTTTACTGGTATAAGAACCGCAGTATATCAGCAACTATTCTCCAGTAGTAGTTCAGGAAGAAGTCATTCTAGATACCAATCAGGGCGGGATCCTCGATGTATTTTACACAGCCCATGGCAGGGGACATCCGTCCACTCGTTTTGAGCAACTGATGTTTTATGCTGGCAATTTAGGTTTATTTAAAGGACTGATTTGAAAACAGGTGAGACAGACTGATTAGATTTATTATGTATGTTGGCTTTGTTTTTCTAGGCCTGAATTTTTCACATTTCAATTAATTGTAGGTCAAGTATCAGGCAGATTCTTCACTGGGCTTCAAATGTGATAAAGCTGCTTCTTACTTTTAAGAAGGCTGTAGCAATCCTGCATTTATTTTACTCCTCAGTGCATGTTTTACACAAGAGCACACACACACACACACACACACACACACACAAACACACAAACACATAATTAGAGCACATTTAACACTCAAATAAAACTTTAACTACTAAATCATAACTAGGGTATTTTTTTAATAAGTATTGTGTCTTGGTCTCTACTGGGGAAACATTGTTCAATGTGAGTTTTCTGGTTTGTTGTAGGGCAGTGAATGTTCACTTGTTGGCAATGATATAGAAATGGGGATTAAGATTTTAAAAGTTTTTATAGTAGGTAGGCAGAGTCAGAGTATGGAATCTAAGAATAAGAAATTGGGGAATTTCCTCTTTGTTTTTTCATTTCAATCTCCTAATTACTCATATATATTTTCCTAAAGTCTCTCAGAAAACAAGGACTGAGTCAATCCACATATCAGTGAACCATAGCAGAATGCAATTCTGAATTTTATATAAAGAGTCATAAAATCAAAAAGACAGGTGCTGGGGTTTTGGCTGAGCACTAGAGTGCTGGCTGTGCACTTTCAAAGGTCTTGAGTTGGATCCCCAACACCATAGGTGAAAGGAATGAATGAACCAATGCATGAGCGTATGATGAATGAATTAAAGGTATAAGGAGGAGGAGGAAGAGGAGGAGGAGGAGGAGAAATAGAAGAAGATGATGAGTAATTTGACAGAAGGGAAATAGGGGAGCAGAGTGAGTTTAAAGTGTGGTTTCCAATTCCCAAACGTTAAATTACAGCAGATGGGATAGAGAGAGAAGATGGGAGGGCAGGAGAGGGGGGATAGTAGAGGATAGAAAAGGTAGCAGAATACAACAGTTACTAATATGGCATTTTGTAAAAATGTGGATGTGTAAACAATGTGATTGTGCAACCTGTATATGGGGTAAAAATGGGAGTTCATAGCTCACTTGAATCTAATGTAGGAAATATGATATCTCAAGAGCTATGTAATGTTTTCAGCAACGAATATAAAAAAGAGGTCTTCATTTTTCTTTGTAGTTGAGATCTCCTGTTTCCGTGACATGTTTAGTTGTGTTCTCTCCTTTAGTCCTCCCATGCTCTAGTTATTCTGATATGGAGAAACTAGCTGATATGCCCAACCAGTCTGAAAATCAGTGACAATTTTTCATTAAGCCTAAAGTCACTTCACATTTGCTACAGTCATACTAAATACACTTCTTTGTTGGGAGTTTCAAATATGTTTCCATCAGCTAGATTACAAGTACCTAGAACTCCCATTCTTGTTTATGTAATAGTGGCTTCATCAGATTAAATGCTGTACTCTGGAATAAAACAAAATAGGAATAATTTACTCATAAACTTCCTATGTAAACCATCTTTATTTATAAAATACTATCTTAAGAATTATAGTTTCATTGAGATTCAATTGGAGCCAAAGTATAGTCAATTACTGAAGTAAAAGCAGTTACTTAAAAACTAAAAATGAGAGAAAAGTCAAATTACATTTGAAGAGAGAGCAACAGTATGAGGTTTCTTGATTGGTTCTGGATGTTGAGTAACAGGCTCATTGGCAGGTGGAAGGAACCCTTCAGGGAACTCACTTGTACTTTCAGAATGCAGGTGTAGAGGGCTGAATTCCAGCTCTTGGGGGAAGATTGAGAGGAAAACCCTCTCCCTGCAAAGACACTTCGCATTGGAAATGGAGTGGGTGGCGGGCCAGGTGGAAAATAATCTCCAGGTTCCCATACAAGTTTCCTCGGAGAGGTGGAGGAAAAAAAAAGACCTCTTCTCATGAACTGACTCCTTGGGTCAACTGGAAACAAGGCACCTCTTTGATTGCCAGCTTCAGTTCTTCCTCATTCACTTGAAAGAGTCTCCAGTTTGTTTTAGCTTCAGCTATTTGTGATCTGAGGGTTTCAGATTCACCTTGGAGGGACCGTATCCTTCTTGATAGATGCGCCATCGTTTCATCCTGTTGACCATGTTTAGACTTCTGTGCTTTGAGCTCTTCTTCTAGAAAGAGCATTTCAACGCCATGGCTGGATTCGGACCAATGCAGCTTTTCGTAGGTTGCCTCCAGATGTTGTGCTTCCCTTGAACCCTTCTCAAACCTGCAATCCTTTAAAGATGATGCTAAGCCTTCATGTTTTTTTTCAACAAGGCTCACTTTTTCAAGAAGTCCACACTTGTTTTCAATAAGTCCCGCAAGATTTAGAGCCAGCTTTTTTTCTCTTCCCACGTAAAGCCTGCTACTAACCGACTGAGAACATCTCCAGAAAAGTGAGAGAACAGCCAAAATCTAAGAGCTGTACACATCACCAACTCCCAAGGAAAGCCATAAGGAAGATGGCCTGGCTTCATGTCTTCGGACAATGCTGCCACAACCCTTGGTTCTTCTTCCAGAACCACTCACTAGTATGGCTGAGAGGCAGCCCTTGGCTCCTCCATCACACCAAGATGGCTTTGGCTCTTGCCACCACAACCACAGCCTGCCCAGGCAGGCCAACGCAGGCTGTGGACACTCAGGTGTTTGGTCAGGAACTCCAACCTGCACCAGGCAACGGAGCAGACCACTGCGATCCCCTTCAGGGTGTGAGCGTATGGCGGGTGGTGGGCGTATGGCGGTGGGAGCCATGATCAAGGGCTCCCAGGAGCCTTGTTGTGCTCAACTGCCCATCAGGGGAGTCTTGTCCCCTTCCCTACCCAGTGCATCCTCAAGTGCCACAGGTTTAGGTCCCTCCCACTCCAGCCAGAGAGAATTCCTCTCCATGCCACCCACCCCTTGATTTGGTTTAGGCCAGGCCAAGGCGGGGCTTAGTAGGAAGATTCCATCCAGTCATCATAACATTCATTTTGTTGTCACTCAAATTCTAAAGCTGTCTAAACTGTTCAAACAGCTTTCATGGCCTATATTGGTCTTTGTGTTGCTTGCCGTTTGTTTTATTTTGTTTTATTTTATTTTTTGGTTTTTTTTTTGGCCTTTTGTTTTAGTGACTCAGTCCTTTCCCTGCCCTTGTACTCTCCCTATTTCCTCCTTCCTTGCTTTCTTCCTCCCTTCCTGGTTTTTCTCCTTTTCTTCTTCCTTCTTTTCTACCTCCCTCCATCCCTCCAACTTTGCCTCCCTCCCTTCCAACTTTCTCTCTCCCTTCTGTCTTTTTTTTTTCCTTGCAAGTGTTTGGGGTGAAAATCCATGGCAGGCCAGCCCCAAGCTAGGCAAGGTCACTGCCAGTGAGCTTCTACAACATCCCCAGTCCTGCTGCCACTTACTACGCAAGTAATTTGAATTTTCTCTAAAGAGAAACTCTCACATTAGTCTACTTTCAAAGTAATTTCAGAAGAGTTGCCAACATGGGCACAAATCAGTTATGACAAGTCATTTTTGAAAAGCACGGCACAGCTAAGGTTCCTAAAAAGAAGGAGTTGAAAACTTTAGTTGGTTTTCATGTCAGCATTTCTAGACTAGTATTTGTTGAAAATTCTTGAAACTCTTCTTTCAGATTTTTTTTTTTTTTTTGGACTTTCATGGGCTTAAAAACTTCTAAGGAAGCTGGCTGGACCTTATAAATATATAGCCCAGAGAAGGATGGATATGACACTCTGAAATGGATGTAACTCCTGAACATGAATTATATTGTTGATGTTAAGACAAAGAAGTCATGGCTTGATGTACAAAAAGGACATCCCAACATAGTGTTTTCCTCCCAAGTTACACTTGACTTGTTGATGAGTCACATATGAGGTTCGAAGGAGAAGATGCACAAGTAATCACTGGTTTTGTAAGCATGCAAGTTCCCAGCTCATAGGCCACCATGCATGATTAGACCTGTTGTTATTTACACTTACACGGCCAGGGCTGTATCACTGTTTAAAAGTTGCCAAATGAGAGTCGCTTGTTTTCCTCTCCAGCACCTGTATCGAATGACCAGCTTTCAAGTGGTCTTCCCTGAGCCTTTTCAGTATCTGAACATGCGAGTCCAAAACACTTTAGTCCTACTACTAAGAAGGATACTCACTGTAACACTGTTTTTCTGACCATTAAATGGACAATAAGATGACCCTGGTGTGCAAAGAACAGGACTCAGTGAAGATGTACTGCCTGCTGGTGCATGACACTTTTCTAGGTTTTACAGGCCATGTGGAGGAATCAGCCCAAACACCTTGAAATAGCACTCAATTCATACTTTACTTAAGGACACATGTGGCTTAGGGAGAACTTCTTTCCTCTGAAAGTGTTTCTTCAAACGAGATGAGAGTCGAAAAGAAGGTATTGAGAACACTAAGTAAAATGGCTGTGCTTTGTGGAATTGGCAGGATTCATCAATACATGTAACAATGTTTCTCACTGCCTTTGGACCTAACACGTATCAGTGTAGATGAACAGAGGCAAAGTAAGAAAGATAGCTGGCATAAAACACCAAGGGGATGGGGCTAAGCTGCCTTACTAGGTTTACTTTTTTCACTCTGGTGGCACTTTCTGTTGTCTGTATGAATAGAGTTTCCAAGTACTTTCCCACTTAGCCGGCCTCTCTGTTATTCATACAGTTGAACTACCAGGGAGAGATGGATCAGTTTACCACTGTGAGGCCTTTTATTCCACATTTTCTGCCCATTGCATGCTTTTGTTTTTTTTCAGCTCTTCCTACAAGCCCCCCTAATCCTGATCTCTCCTTAGGCCTTATGATTTCTTTAAGTGTCCCCTTTCATGAAGTCATGTGTACAGATATTATACCTGGTTCTATTGAACTCTACTTAATTCTTTCTCACCTCTGTGCTCCTTTTACCAAGTCACTCCTCAACACTTACTGTAACCCTTTGAATTTTTTGTCCATTGTCCTTTAAAAAACTCTTTGAAAATTGAACCATTTCGCATGCAGATACAGTCTTCTTGATCTGCTATTGATCCCTCACTACTGACATTGTAAGTTATTGAAATGTGCAATTGCAGACCGTTTTCAGATTTTTGATTTCTGTATATCTGTCTGTCTAGCTATTTACAAACATAACATGGTATTCTGAAAATATCGTTCTGCTTTTGGAGCCCGACTTTGTGTTTTTCAGAAGCAGGCCTATTACACAGAGATGAATCCATGTTACCTAGATTGAGTTCAAACCGGTATGGGCACTGTGATTCCCATTATATTGTTCTACCTACTAATGGACAGTTAAGTTATATCCAGACCTCACCCCCTCCCCCATTAAGTAAAACCCCTGTGGAGAGACATGTAGATGCCTTTATGAACATATTGATAATTTTTCATGGCAGTGTTTTCCAAAAACCAGTTAGTAAAATCAATTTATTCCTTTGCAGCCTGAAATTACCTTCATTTGAGTTTACTGGTATAAGAACCGCAGTATATCAGCAACTATTCTCCAGTAGTAGTTCAGGCAAAAGTCATTCTAGATACCAATCAGGGCGGGATCCTCGATGTATTTTACACAGCCCATGGCAGGGGACATCCGTCCACTCGTTTAGAGCAACTGATGTTTTATGCTGGCAATTTAGGTTTATTTAAAGGACTGATTTGAAAACAGGTGAGACAGACTGATTAGATTTATTATGTATGTTGGCTTTGTTTTTCTAGGCCTGAATTTTTCACATTTCAATTAATTGTAGGTCAAGTATCAGGCAGATTCTTCACTGGGCTTCAAATGTGATAAAGCTGCTTCTTACTTTTAAGAAGGCTGTTGCAATCCTGCATTTATTTTACTCCTCAGTGCATGTTTTACACAAGAGCACACACACACACACACACACACACACACACACACACAAACACATCATTAGAGCACATTTAACACTCAAATAAAGCTTTAACTACTAAATCATAACTAGGGTATTTTTTTAATAAGTATTGTGTCTTGGTCTCTACTGGGGAAACATTGTTCAATGTGAGTTTTCTGGTTTGTTGTAGGGCAGTGAATGTTCACTTGTTGGCAATGATATAGAAATGGGGATTAAGAGTTTAAAAATTTTTATAGTAGGTAGGCAGAGTCAGAGTATGGAATCTAAGAATAAGAAATTGGGGAATTTCCTCTTTGTTTTTTCATTTCAATCTCCTAATAATTCATATATATTTTCCTAAAGTCTCCCAGAAAACAAGGACTGAGTCAATCCACATATCAGTGAACCATAGCAGAATGCAATTCTGAATTTCATATAAAGAGTCATAAAATCAAAAAGACAGGTGCTGGGGTTTTGGCTGAGCACTAGAGTGCTGGCTGTGCACTTTCAAAGGTCTTGAGTTGGATCCCCAACACCATAGGTGAAAGGAATGAATGAACCAATGCATGAGCGTATGATGAATGAATTAAAGGTATAAGGAGGAGGAGGAAGAGGAGGAGGAGGAGGAGAAATAGAAGAAGATGATGAGTAATTTGACAGAAGGGAAATAGGGGAGCAGAGTGAGTTTAAAGTGTGGTTTCCAATTCCCAAACGTTCAATTACAGCAGATGGGATAGAGAGAGAAGATGGGAGGGCAGGAGAGGGGGGATAGTAGAGGATAGAAAAGGTAGCAGAATACAACAGTTACTAATATGGCATTTTGTAAAAATGTGGATGTGTAAACAATGTGATTGTGCAACCTGTATATGGGGTAAAAATGGGAGTTCATAGCTCACTTGAATCTAATGTAGGAAATATGATATCTCAAGAGCTATGTAATGTTTTCAGCAACGAATATAAAAAAGAGGTCTTCATTTTTCTTTGTAGTTGAGATCTCCTGTTTCCGTGACATGTTTAGTTGTGTTCTCTCCTTTAGTCCTCCCATGTTCTAGTTATTCTGATATGGAGAAACTAGCTGATATGCCCAACCAGTCTGAAAATCAGTGACAATTTTTCATTAAGCGTAAAGTCACTTCACATTTGCTACAGTCATACTAAATACACTTCTTTGTTGGGAGTTTCAAATATGTTTCCATCAGCTAGATTACAAGTACCTAGAACTCCCATTCTTGTTTATGTAATAGTGGCTTCATCAGATTAAATGCTGTACTCTGGAATAAAACAAAATAGGAATAATTTACTCATAAACTTCCTATGTAAACCATCTTTATTTACAAAATACTATCTTAAGAATTATAGTTTCATTGAGATTCAATTGGAGCCAAAGTATAGTCAATTACTGAAGTAAAAGCAGTTACTTAAAAACTAAAAATGAGAGAAAAGTCAAATTACATTTGAAGAGAGAGCAACAGTATGAGGTTTCTTGATTGGTTCTGGATGTTGAGTAACAGGCTCATTGGCAGGTGGAAGGAACCCTTCAGGGAACTCACTTGTACTTTCAGAATGCAGGTGTAGAGGGCTGAATTCCAGCTCTTGGGGGAAGATTGAGAGGAAAACCCTCTCCCTGCAAAGACACTTCGCATTGGAAATGGAGTGGGTGGCGGGCCAGGTGGAAAATAATCTCCAGGTTCCCATACAAGTTTCCTCGGAGAGGTGGAGGAAAAAAAAGGACCTCTTCTCATGAACTGACTCCTTGGGTCAACTGGCGTGTCCGCCGGGTCCCTGCTGTGGAGGTGCTGGTGTGGTTCTGGCCTCTCTGATCTCCTTGCCCACCCCCAGACCAGTGCTCCGGGACCTGCCAGTTCAGTGCCATTTGCCTGTCCCGCCGTGGCCGACCCCGCTGTTCCTATGACCGTGTCACCTGTGATGGAGCCTACAGACCGGTGTGTGCCCAGGATGGGCACACGTATGACAACGACTGTTGGCGCCAGCAGGCTGAGTGCCGGCAGCAGTGAGCCATCCCTCCCAGGCACCAGGGCTCGTGTGGTGAGCACCCTGTGGTCCCTGCCATCAGTCCTTGCCCACCATCACATGCCATCTTCATTCCTTGGCACCCACCTCCCAGGGTCTTGGGCCAGGGTGGGTCCCCTGGGAGGGTCAGGGTGTGGAGGGTAGAGGCTGCGAGAGGGTGCCTGGATATGTGGGGAGGCGGTCAGAGATGGGCCTGCACTTGGCTGTGCAAGTCCTGGCTGCAGGTCCTGTAGTCTGTCTGCCCACCCATCTCTGTTCTGCCTGAGGGTACAGATAGCTTGGGTGGGCAGGAATTGGATACAGCGGCGGGGTCCCTCACTCTTGGGACATGACTGTCACCAGCCCCTTCAGAGGCAGGATCTCAGTTGATTTCAAGGAGTCATTGGAGGGTGGAGGCAGCTGGGAAGTGGCCAGCATGTCCCATGGGGACCAGGGCTGCAGTGACCCTGTGACCATCTGGGTCAATCCTCTGTCCATCTCTCTGGTCTGTCTTTCTGCGTCTGTCTTCTCCTCGGTCCTTCCCTCTAGGCTCCTCCTCTTGTGTCTTCCAGCCTGACCTGCTGGCAGGATGAGGTGCCGCGCCTGCCCACCAGGAGCCCACAGCCCGAGGTCTGCCCCTGGTGCGGCTGCGGGGGGGTGGCTCGCTACTGCCTGGCCTGTGGTTCTCAGAGCAAGTGGACAGACACCTCCTCCCCGTGCAGCCCTGGGTGTGACTCTAGGGTGCAGACTCCTCTTAGCCTGGAGAGAGCCCCCACATGCATGGGTGTCCCAGGGCTGCTGGTGGTCGGGGTCAGTGGCCTGTTGTGGGCAGTCAGGAGGCTCCTGTGTCCCCATCTGCCTCTGTCGTGTGTCTGTCCCTTTCTTTGCTATGTCCTGCACATCTAGCTCTTCCTTGACCACCCCACCCTGGGAGAGGGCCTGCTGCGTGGGGCTGGGGGCTCTGCCCAGTATGGGGGGTAGCAGGTGGGCTGAGTGCCCTGTCCTTCCCAGACCAGGCTCCGTCCCCGTGCCGTGGGGTGCAGTGCGCATTCGAGGCGACGTGCGCGGTGAAGAACGGGGAGGCTGCGTGCGAGTGCCAGCAGGCGTGTGCAAGCGCCTACGACCCCGTGTGCAGCAGTGACGGCGTCACATATGGCAGCACCTGCGAGCTGGAGGCCATGGCCTGTGCCCTTGGGCGGGATATCCGGGTGGCCCGCAGAGGACCCTGTGGTCAGTAGTGGACAAGCAGGCCTGGGGGGTATGGCCTTCCTGACACAGTGGTGACAGAGCCCCCTTCCCAGACCGATGCGGGCAGTGCCGTTTTGGAGCCCTGTGTGAGGCCGAGACCTGGCGCTGTGTGTGCCCCTCTGAGTGTGTGGCCTCAGCCCAACCCGTGTGCGGTTTTGATGGGTACACGTATGCCAGCGAGTGTGAGCTGCATGTCCACGCCTGCACGCACCAGATAAGCCTGCATGTGGCATCAGCTGGACACTGTCGTGAGTGGGGCCATGGGGGCCAGCGGGCTAGGGTCCCACCACTCTCCGGCTGGGTCTGCTGACCCCTGCTGGCTCCATATGTTTCAGAGACCTGTGGAGACACAGTGTGTGCCTTTGGGGCTGTGTGCTCAGCCGGCCAGTGTTTGTGTCCTCGTTGTGAGTGCCCCCCGCCTGGCCCCGTGTGTCGCAGCGATGGTGTCACCTACTGCAGTGCGTGTGAGCTACGGGAGGCTGCCTGCCAGTAGCAGATACAGCTTGAGGAAGCCCGGGCAGGGCCCTGTGAGCAGGGTAGGCTTGGGCAGCTGCCTGAGCTGTGGGGCACCAGCCTCAGGGGAGAACCTGTGGGTGAACTGCCCTTCTTCCCCACAGCTGAGTGTGGCTCAGGAGGCTCCGGCTCTGGGGAGGACAGCGAGTGTGAGCAGGAACTCTGCCGGCAGCGTGGCGGGGTGTGGGATGAGGACTCAGAGGATGGACCATGCGCCTGCGATTTCAGCTGCCAGGGTGTTCTCAGGAGACCGGTGAGCCCCCACCTCCCCGAGCTGTAGGGGGGCAGTGAGGAAGGGGCCAAGGCTGCCCACGCTGACCCCACCCCTCCAGGTGTGCGGCTCAGATGGGGTCACCTATGGCAGTGAGTGTGACCTGAAGAGGGCCAGGTGCGAGTCTCAAGGAGAGTTGTACGTCGCAGCTCAGGGACCCTGCCGTGGTGAGTGGGCCGGAGCACATTCTTGTAGGCTTGTGCAACAGCCTCTGCACTTCTGTGTGTGCATATTCAAAGGTGTATGCCTGCACTGGTGTGGACACATGGGCATCCATGTGTGCTGTGGTAGGCTTGTGGTCTTGTGTGTTCTTCTGAGTACAAAGCACTGATACGTGCACTGTGGACACAAGCCCGTCTGTCAAAGTATGCACCACACTCAGGAGGGTGGGCAGGAGGATTGTGAGTTTGAGCCCAGCCTGAGCCATGCAGTGAGATACTGCCTCATAAAAGCAAGTGTATGC
This sequence comes from Callospermophilus lateralis, assembly GCF_048772815.1. Taxonomy (NCBI): domain Eukaryota; kingdom Metazoa; phylum Chordata; class Mammalia; order Rodentia; family Sciuridae; genus Callospermophilus; species Callospermophilus lateralis. The sequence goes on from NW_027514285.1 coordinate 1,104,293, forward strand.
CAACTTCCTACTGCAGGTCAGGCCAGGCTTCTATGCAGGAGGCAGCAGGAAACCACAGGGCACCTTCTGGGCCCTTTTGCTCTTCTGGGCAGGAACTGACAGTGGTCTGTAAATGCCACATGTCACACACGAGTGCTCACGGTATGCTCATGCACGTTCACAGATGTGTCTGTACAGTTGTATATAAATGTGCATGGTTTGGAGGAATGTGAGTGCATGTCCGTCTTCATGTGTGTGTGCTGCCTTTACACTTATCTGTGTGTCCATAGCTCTGTGTACACACAAGGCTGTGTCCGTGACTTTGGGTATTCTGTGTGTATGTGGACCTGTATGTTTCCTGTGTGCTGGGTCCTACATGTGGCACTTGCATGTCCTTGTATGATTATGGTGGCCTCACCCAGGGCCTTAGCCTCAGATTCCAGACCTGAGGGGCATGGTGTCAGGCTGAGTAGTGGTGTGGAGGAGGTTGAGGCAGAGGGGTGGGCATAAGCACTGCCTCAAGTCTGACCCCACACCCCTCTCTGCAGGCCTCACCTTGGCCCCACTGCTGCCTGGAGCCCCTGCTCACTGTGCCCAGACCCCCTACGGATGCTGCCAGGATAATGTCACTGCTGCCCGGGGTATGGGCCTGGCCGGTTGCCCCAGTGAGTACCTGAGTACCCTCACCCTGGCCTGGCACAGCTGTGTGACTGTGCTGACCCTGTCTCTCCCCTTCCCTTGCAGGCACTTGCCAGTGCAACCCGCACGGCTCCTACGGAGGCACCTGTGACCCAGCCACAGGCCAGTGCTCTTGCCGGCCAGGCGTGGGCGGCCTCAAGTGCGACCGATGTGAGCCTGGTTTCTGGAACTTCCGTGGCATTGTCACTGACAGCCGGAGCGGCTGTACTTGTGAGTGACAGGGCCCCAGGGCTGGCTGCCAGTCAAGTCCTCCTGCCTGTCCACCCCCATCCCTGTGCTCAGGCCCTGGCCTGCACTGCACCTGGCAGGCTCTGCAGCAGGTGGAGAAGACTGTCTAGGTACAGACTCAGGCTCCCCTCCCCGCAGCCTGCAGCTGTGACCCCCGGGGCGCTGTGCGGGATGACTGTGAGCAGATGACTGGGCTGTGCTCCTGTAAGCCAGGCGTTGCTGGTCCCAAGTGTGGGAAGTGTCCTGATGGCCACACCCTGGGCCCCACCGGCTGTGAGGCAGGTGAGGACAAGATCTGGGCTGGCCTGGGGTTTGCTGTGCAGAGGGACAGCCTGAGCTGGTGGAGATTCTGTGTCCACCCCAGATCCCTCAGCACTGGTGACCTGTGCAGAGATGCACTGTGAGTTTGGCGCTTCCTGTGTGGAAGAGGCAGGTTCTGCCCACTGCATCTGCCTAGCCCTCACCTGCCCAGAGGCCAGTGCCACCAAGGTGAGCAAGGTGAGGGTGGAGAGTGTGAAGGGCAGTGGGTGGGGGAACCGCCTGAGTGCCCTTGCCTTGCGCCTCAGGTCTGTGGATCAGATGGCATCACCTACGGCAGCGAGTGCCAACTGAAGACCATCGCCTGCCGCCAGGGCTTGGACATCTTCACCCAGAGCCTCGGCCCGTGCCAGGGTAGGGTCTGGGAGCCACCACCCAGCACTGACAGGAGGGCCTTGCCCTCCCCGACTCCAGCCCCAGCTTCCCTCTCCTTACAGAGGCTGCTGTTCCTGGCGCTCACCCAACCCCCAGGGCCACGACAGCCCCGGGGCACTTGCCAAGTGAGCCTCTGCTGCCTCCACCCAGTGCCCTCCCCCTGGCTCTCAGCAGTACCCCCCAGAGCCGGCCCACCCCTCCACCCACCTTACGACCTCGGACCACAGCCAGCCTCCCCAAGACCACAGCTCAGCCCGCGCTGACCATGCCCCTCATAGAAACCTCCACTGCAACCAGTCTCTCCGCGTCTGCCTTTGGAGAATCTGGCAGCACTGATGGGAGTGGCAATGAGGAACTAAGTGGGGACCAGGAGGCCAGTGGGGGGGCTCTGGGGGTGAGCAGGGGCTCGGGGACATGGGTGGGCCTGGGGTGAGCAGGGGCTCGGGGACATGGGTGGGCCTGGGGTGAGCAGGGGCTCGGGGACGTGGGTGGGCCTGGGGTGAGCAGGGCTCTGGGGTGTGGGGCAGGCCTGGGAGGTGAGTAGGGGCTCAGGGACATGGGACAGGCCTGGGGAGTGAGCAGGGCCTTGTTGGGGCAGGGCCCAGAGAGGCTCCCACCTGTGGCTGGACTCAGACTTCGCATCCCTAGGACTGGAACTCTCCATGGACAGCAGTGTGGTGACACCTGGACCACCCATTGAGAGAGCCTCCTACTACAACTCACCTTTGGGCTGCTATTCGGATGGCAAGACACCTTCACTGGACGCAGAGGGCTCCAACTGTCCTGGTGAGTGGGTGGCAGGGCAGGTGGAGCTTGAGGAGCAGCCTGGGCAGCCATGGGTGCTGCTCCTACCCGCTGGCAGCAGGTGGGTCCAGGTTTTATGGTCTTTGGTCTCAAATGTGTATGAGATCTTGGGGATCCGGCACCCATGTGCACACGTGTGGTCTCAGCCCTAACACTTGTGCGTGCCCAGGACCGTGTACCTAACCCGTCTCTCTCCTTGCAAGCAAGCCTGGGGCAACTGCTCTGAGGAGTCTGCCTGGTAACTGACGCCAGCCCTGGTCACTAACCTCATGACCATCTGACTAACATCCACCTGCCCCTGTACCCTATGTGGCTTGCTCCAGGGGCCTGCACCAGGCCGGTACCAGGCAGGGCCTCACCGCCCCTTCTCCCACAGCCACCAAGGCGTACCAGGGCGTGCTGGAGCTGGAGGGGGTCGAGGGGCAAGAGCTGTTCTACACACCCAAAATGGCCGACCCCAAGTCAGAGCTGTTTGGGGAGACAGCCAGGAGCATCGAGAGCACTGTAAGTGGGGGCGTCCCCCCAGGTCAGACCCAGAGGGGGCCAGGGCAGGAACCCCACAGTGTAAGGGGACTGATTTCAGTGCGTTGAGCGGTGCCCAGTATCCTCACTCACTCCCTGCCCACAGCTGGACAACCTTTTCCGGAACTCAGACGTCAAAAAGGACTTCCGGAGTGTCCACCTGCGGGACCTGGGGCCTGGCAGATCAGTCCGTGCCACTGTGGATGTGCACTTTGACCCCAGTGAGATCCCCACGCTAAGTCTCTCCCAGGAGGTGATGGGTAGGGGCTGCACAGGGCCAGGCCATGCTCAGTACCCCCTCTTCCCCAGCCACAGCCTTCAGGGCACCTGACGTGGGCCGGGCCCTGCTTTGGGAGATCCAGGCCTCCAGGCCCCGGGCCCTGGTGGTGAGGAGGCCTCTGCAAGAGCACGTGCAGTTCATGGACTTTGGTGAGCACCAGGCCGGGCCTCCTTGTCTGTTCCCATCCTCCACTGCCCCGCCCCCTGCTCCTTGCAGACCCTGACCACTCCCTGCCCCACAGACTGGTTTCCTGCATTCTTCATGGGAGCCACCATAGGAGCCACCGCTGCAGTGGCCACAGCCAGAGCTACCACTGTGGGCCAACCACCTTCCTCCGTGATCCCTCGGGTCCACCCCAGTCACACCAGCAGGCCCATTGGAAGGACCACGGCCCCCCAACACACACACCGGCCCCCCACCACCGCTCCCGGCCATGTGGCTGGACACCAGCCTTTGCTCCCCAGTCCCAAGCAGCACCCAAGGTCCTGTGATTCTCAGCCCTGCCTGCATGGGGGGACCTGCCAGGACCAGGACTCTGGCAGGGGCTTCACCTGCAGCTGCCCGGCAGGCAGGGGAGGCACCTTCTGTGAGGACGGTAGGCGCTTCTGTCCACCTCTCTGGAAGGACAGGGAGGCTGATGGGGGCAAGGAGGGAGGGCAGAGATAAGCCACCAGCAGGAGGTGGTAGGGGCAGGGTCCTGGGTACTCTTCCAGCTCACCCTCCCTATCCCCTGCAGTGCTACGCCCCTCTGTCTCTGTTCCTGCCTTTGGGGATACCTCCTTTCTGGCCTTCCCCACCCTCCGTGCATATCACGCTGCACCTGGTGCTGGAATTCTGATCCCTGTAGCCTCAGGGACTGCTGCTATACAATGGCAACACACGAGGCAAGGACTTCCTGGCACTGGTGCTGCTGCTTGGTGGGCGCCTTCAGCTCAGGTGCAGAGAGGGTGGGGCCTCCTGACTGTCTGGTGGGTGGGCAGGGCTAATGCTCAGTGGTGGGGCCAGGGCCTTCCAGGGAGGAATTTGTGGGTGGTTCCTGACCAGACTGTGGATGGAGCCAGGCCAGTGCTCTAAGCACCTGCTTGGGTCTCCAGGTTTGACACAGGTTCTGGACCAGCAATACTGACCAGATCAGTACCTGTGGAACCAGGCCGGTGGCACCACCTAGAACTATCACGGCATTGGCGCCAAGGCACACTGTCTGTGGATGGCGGGACCCCAGTTCTGGGCGAGAGCCCCAGTGGCACAGATGGCCTCAACCTAGATACCTACCTCTTTGTGGGCGGAGTCCCAGAGGACCAGGCTGATGTGTGAGCAAGAGGGTGGAGCATGCATCAAACTGGGTCTCTGACCTTGATCTTGCCTGGGACTCCACCAGAGCAACCTCCATTGGATAGCAAATAGGATCAGAAGAATGGTGTGGGTGTGGCTAGGACCCTGAGCTCAGCTGGGGCTCCTGGCCCTTCCCTGTCTCATCTGGGTGGCTTACCTTTGGTGCCAGAGTGAGGAGGGCCTGGGCTGACCCTTACCTCCAGTCCTAACCCTTAACCTCGGCCCCACCCTCTGGTTGGTCCTCTTTGTGGGACTTGCTGCTTTGTCTAAAGGGTGATGGGATGGAGCAGCTCTGACTTCTGACCCTAACTGTAACCCTGTGACTCTGGCCGCGAGAAGGAGGCCTCTGCCTGAGCTTACTCTGACCCCCTTCCTGTGGCAGGGCCCTGAGCGGACCTCCGTTGGCGTGGGCCTGAAGGGCTGCATCTGCCTGCTGGATGTCAACAATCAGCGCCTGGAGCTGGGCCCCTGGCAGGGGGTTGTGTCCCACAGCTCCAGTGTGGGAGAGTGTGGAGAGCACCCCTGCGTGCCCAGCCCCTGCCATGGTGGGGCACCATGCCAGGCCCTGGGAGACGACATGTTTCACTGCCAGTGTCCACCTGGCCGCTTTGGTGAGGGCAGGTTGGGATCCGGGTGAGGGCTAGGAACCGGGTGTCAGGGGGCCTGCCTTCTTGGAACTCATCTCCATCTCCCTCCAGGCCCAACCTGTGCAGAAGAGAAGAGCCTCTGCCAGCCGAACCCCTGCCGCATGCTACCCAAGGGCGGGGCCAAGTGCGAGTGCCCCGCAGGACGTAGAGGCATGCTCTGCCAGACAGGTAGGGGCACCAGGCTGTCGGGAGGGGACAAGAAGTCAGGGTCAAATATTCAGTTTGAATTGTGGCCCAGTCTTCGGGTCCAGGAAGAGCTGGGATTCGGGTCCTGTGGGTTTCGGTGGAGTTAGGCAGGACAGTGGGGTACACGGCATGAGTGAGCCCTGTCCTCCCTCTGCAGTGTCTGAGATGGACGGTAGTGCCCAGCCCTTCCTGGCAGACTTCCATGGCTTTTCCTACCTGGAGCTGAGAGGCTTGCACACCTTTGAAAGAGACCTGGGGTCAGTAGGGTAGGTGAGGCAGAGGAGGGGAGGCAGCCTGTAGGGAAGGGGCAGTGAGACACGCTGACCCACGTGACCCAGGGAGAAGATGGCCCTCGAAGTGGTGTTCTTGGCCCAAGGACCCAGTGGTCTGCTCCTGTACAATGGGCAAAAGACCGATGGCAAAGGGGACTTCGTGTCACTGGCCCTGCATGACCAGCACCTGGAATTCCGCTATGACCTGGGCAAAGGGGCAGCAGTCATCAGGTGGGCAAGCATGAGGGCTGGAGGCTCTGTCCTGGGCTGCCCACGGGGCGGGCCTGGAAGCCTGGGACTGGACAGGGGTAAGGCTGGGGCTCCTGACACTGTCACTCAGTGGGTAGGCAGAGCCCACAGCCGGCTCACTCAGCCTCTTCCTCACAGGAGCAAGGAACCCATAGCCCTGGGCTCTTGGATTAGGGTCTTGGTGGAGAGAAATGGCCGTAAGGGTGCCCTGCGTGTGGGTGATGGGCCCCGCGTGCTGGGAGAGTCCCCGGTGAGTGTCCAAGGTGTGCGGAGGGCCCAAGTGTCCCCCCACCCTGCCCTGCTCCTCCGCCTCCTCCTCCTCCTCCTCCTGGGGGCTTGGCAGCCCCCATGCCAGTTCTTACAAAACTCTTTTCTCTCGTCTGTCCTGTGCCTGGTCTGTCTCCTCTCTGCCCTGCTCTCTGGCTCTTACTCTGCACCCCCATGCTCTCCGGTTATTGTCTGCTGCTCATACCGCTCATTGTCTGACACCACCCTAGAGTAGCTCCTCCCCATTAAGGCCCCTGTCCACCATTTCTGTGTGGTTAATGCTGCCTGCTGGTTAGCTAGGGGCTGGGGTGTGGGTGTCAGGCAGTTGGGCACCCTGGTCTGGGACTCAGACCTGCCCCTGCCTAGTGGGTAGGCCCTGCACACCCTCATCCAGCGCCTTCTGCAGGTGCCGCATACCATGCTCAATTTGAAGGAACCACTCTACTTCGGGGGTGCCCCCGACTTCAGCAAGCTTGCCCGGGCAGCTGCAGCATCCTCTGGCTTCGACGGTGCCATTCAGCTGGTGCGAGGCATGGGGTGGGGCCCTCCTGCCAGGGCTCTCCACAGTGGGGGAGGAGGGGCTGCCCCGGGCTGACTGCAGGGCAGGGAGGGCGCACCTGCTGAGACACAGGCTCTCACCCTGTGCCCTGCAGGTCTCCTTGGGAGGCCGCCAGCTGTTGGCCCAGGAGCACGTGGTGCAGGCGGTGGACGTCTCATCCTTTGCAGACCACCCTTGTACCCAGGCCTCAGGCCACCCCTGCCTCCATGGCGCCTTGTGTCTCCCAAAGGAAGCCACCTACACATGCCTGTGCCCCATGGCTTCTCGGGGCTACACTGCGAGAAGGGTGAGCACCTGTGGCTAGGCCGGGGCTGCACCTGCACCTGCAGCCCACCTCACCCTGCCTGTCTCCCAGGGCTGGTTGAGAAGTCAGCAGGGGACCTTGAGGCACTGACCTTCGATGGGAGGACCTACATCGAGTACCTCAATGCTGTGACCGAGAGGTAATGCATCGCCCAGGAGCCAGCACATGGTGCACCCTCCGCTGTCTATCTGATCCTGTCTGTACACACCACACAAGGCAGGACACCATGCTCTGACCAGGCGGGAAGCCCCAGTGTCCACCCCTCCTCCCCCTCCTTCCTTCTCACCTCTCTGTCTCTTTGTTTCCAAGCGAACTGACCAATGAGATCCCAGTGTAAGTAGCCCCTCGGCCCCCACCTGCACCTTCCCCTCATCCATGCCCATCTGTGCTTCCCTGACCCTGCCACAGCACAGTCCTGAGCCCCTCGAAGGGCAAAATGTCCCTCCTGGATGGAGGTGGGGGTTAGGGCCTTTAGTGCTGTGTGAGGCTCAGCTTCTTTCCTGGGAAATGGTACCCCCTCCCAGGACACGTGCCTCATCCACCCTGCAGCCACCACCCTACCCCAGGCCGGCGTGAGTGTGTGCCTGTGCCTGTGCCTGTGGGTGCGTGCACACACTTAGACATATCTGTATGTGTGAGTAAAGGTGTTCCTGTGTATGCCTGTGTGTGCATGCAGAGATGTAAGGCGTGTTCGTGTGGATCGTGTGTGAGTTCAAGTGTGTATGAGCATGTCTTTGCTTGTGTGTCCATGTTCTGTGCACATGCATGTGTGCTGGGCATCAGGGCCACCCCCAGGCAGATGAGCCCTCTGCTTCCATCTGCCATTCACGTCTAATTCCTTGAACTCTGCACTAGCTTGGGCCATGCCACCAGCTGTGTCTGCACACGCGTGTTGCACACATGTCACTTCTATGGCTCTCTGGAGGGTCATCAGTGGGGCCCAGGGCCACACGCGTCCAGGTGTATGCTTGCTTTTCCCAGTGCTGGAAATGGGACTTGGGCCTGTGCTTGGCCTGTCTGTCCCTGGCTCACTGCTTCCCTCTCTTCCTGTTTCTAAGCCCCGAAACTCCGGATTCTGGGGCCCTAAACAGGTGAGCATGTGGCAGTGCCTGAGGGGCAGAGTGGCTGTCACCCCACGGTGTGCCTGCCTGTCATTCTCGATCTCTGATCACCTCTGCCAGTCCCTCCATCTGTCTGTCTCTCCTCCGCCCACCATTGGTGTTTCCCTCACCCAGCCACCAGCCCCCATGGCCTGTGAAGTCCAGGCTCTGTCCTCCTGCCCTCCCCATCCACCCTGCCGCCTTCCTGGAGGCCTGACCCACCCCTTCACCCTCCAGCGAGAAAGCACTGCAGACCAACCACTTTGAGCTAAGCTTGCGCACTGAAGCTACACAGGGGCTGGTGCTGTGGAGCGGCAAGGCCACCGAGCGTGCAGACTACATGGCGCTAGCCATTGTGGATGGACACCTTCAGCTGGCCTATGACCTGGGCTGTCAGCCCGTGGTGCTGCGCTCCACTGTGAGGGTCAACATCAACCGCTGGTTGCGAGTCAGGGCTCACAGGTCAGTGGGGCCCCCTGAGAACAGCAGGCAGTGCCTGCACTTTCCCAGCCACTCCTTGTCACCAACTGCCTGACCCAGGGTCACTGTCATGGGGAGGAGAGGAAGGAAGGACAAGAAGATGCAGGAGAAGCAGTGTGGCAGGAGGCTTGTTACTGCCACCATCCTGGGCTCCAGGGTGACCTGGTGTGGGCCCAGCCTGCAGCACTGTAAGGCATGGAGGGGGCTCTGATCTGGAGGAGGTGGGGAGGACCCCTGATAATCTTGCCCCACCTGCACCCTCAGGGAGCAGAGAGAAGGTTCCCTTCAGGTGGGCAATGAGGCCCCTGTGACCGGTTCCTCCCCACTGGGTGCCACACAACTGGACACAGATGGAGCTCTTTGGCTCGGTGAGTGCTCGAGGGAGGTCAGGCCAGGGGCCATCCAAGGGCCTCAGTTTATCTAAGGGACAGACTCCATCTGTCCATCTGCGTCCTCTCCCATCTTGGCCCCAGGCCCAAGGCCAGAGGACAGGGTCCTATGGGTGGGCATGCCTACTACCCACCTGTTCCCTGGGCAGTGGTGGCCCTCTGCCCTCTAGCCACAGCTGTGTGATCTCCTGCTGTCTGTCCTGTAGGGGGCCTGCAGAAGCTGCCTGTGGGCCAGGCCCTGCCAAAGGCCTATGGAACAGGTTTTGTGGGTTGCCTCCGGGATGTGGTGGTAGGCCAGCGTCCACTGCACCTGCTGGAGGATGCCCTCACCAAGCCAGAGCTCGGCCCTGCCCAGCCTCCTAAACTGACACCGGAGCACCCCCATCTGCCCACCCTACTGTAATTATTTTCTATTTTTGTAAACTGTTGCTTTTTGATATGATTTTCTTGCCTGTGTGTTGGCCAGAAGGACTGCTGGCCTGTCCTCCCTTCCGTCCAGGCAGCTGTGCTGCAGAGACAGACTGGTATCAAGAGGCTCCCAGGGGTGGTGTGGCAGCTTCAGGACGTGCCCCTTGGCCTCAGGGCACCACACCAGCCCTTTGCACTGTGTGTCCCCGTGTGTCGGCCCCCACACTTCCCTCCTGTACCCGGTCCACTGGCAGACCCTGCTCCCGACCTCACCCTTGCTGCATTTGATGAAGCCTGTTGTCCCAGGGCAGGAGGGGCTTGAGGGGCCTTCCACTGAGTACCCCCATGGGACCTTTCTTGGTCCTTACTTAAGCTGATGTTTCTTCCTTTGTGCTGTGGATAGCCTTGCCCCAGGCTAGCCTGGACCCCAGGACTCCTGTGCCAATACTGTGACTTAGAAATGACATTACCATTGATGTCATATTCTACCATGGACATGGCCTCCACACACACACTCCAGGCCCTGTGAGCAGCCCCTGAGAGGGAATGGGCCACTGTGCATGATATGGTTGACCTCTGTTGCCTGTGTCCTCCTCTAGAGTGATGGATGTCCAGGCCTGGCCACCAAACATGTTCTGGGACCATTGGTTTTATTTGGTGCCCAAAGCAGAAGAGCTGTTATCTTTCCTGTCCTGACTCCAGAGCATTTAAGCATCCTCATCAGGGTCAGTATGAGAAGTGATCATCTTTATCTGAAAGTGACTGGGGTCTAGCCAGTGTCTGAGCAAGACCAAAGTGTAGGTGCAGGGGTGGCAGAGGTGGCCACAGAGTCAGAAATGCCTTAAACTGCAACGTCCACCCCCCACTCCCCGCCTGGATGCCCTTCCCAGTCCTCTTGGGAGTAAGACCAGACAACGGTGGTGGGGTTGGCAGCCTGGCCATCCTCTGCTGGGGGTGGGGGGCTGCAGGAAACTGCCCTGGTGTGTCCTTACTAACTCCAGTATGTGTCTTGTCAAGCACCGTGAAATAAAGTTTGGAAACTTTAAAAGAAGGGCCATGTCTGTCCTCCCCAACTGCCAGCCCTACACCCTGGCGGCGCCCTGCTTGGCTTCATGGTGGGGACACAGGCTTCCAGCTCCCTTAGGTGGCCTTGCACTGAGAGCTGGGGCTCCAGGCTCTTTTTGGTGAGGAGCCCCGTGTGTGGATGAGCACAGTGCTGTGCAGTGTGGGGACAAGGTGGGGTCACAGACAGTATCCAGGTGGCCCCCCAGGTGTGGGCTCGGTGGGGTCACAGAGACTAGTCCAGGTGGCCTGGGGGTGTGAGGTGGAGTTCTGGGAGGCCTGTGGACTAAGCCCATGCCCATCTGCACTTACACAGCAGCCTCCCTTCATCCCTCCAGGATGTGCAATGGGCTGAGGGGGCCTGCCGACTGCCCTGGGGGCAGTCACGCTTGTGGAGGCCAGAACCAGGGCGAGTGGGTGTAGGAGGGTCTTGTGTGGTGAGTTGGGTGGCAGGCAGTTGCTGAACTGGCTCCAGTGTGCAGGGCCACCCATTAGCACTTCTGGGAGACACTGACAGGTGGCCCAGACCAGGGTGCTGTATATGCAGGAGCTTCTGCAGACGCAGCCCCATTCCTGGCAGAAGTCTGAGCTTAGAAAGGAAAGGGAGATGAAGGGGGGCTGTGTGGTCACATAGGTGACCCCCTCCCTCAAACTCATGACTTTAATTGAAGATAATAAGTGCGCCTGTTTGATTTTGTATTAATGAGCACCCCCTCCCAACAAAAAGACCCTCGAATTCAGACCCAGGGACCCAGGGAGTCCTCGGGTATTCACTTCCTACCCCCTCACTAACTTGTTCTTTAAGGAGTGTTGGCTGCTGAACACCAGGCAAGTCAGATGCTGGGTTGGGGGAGGCAGGTGCTGGGGGTTGCAAGAGGCAGTGGTGCTGGTGGGGGCTGCCCTAGTTTAGGCTTCAGGGAGGGTGGGGAGTACCCTACCAGCTAAAGATATCAACCCTTACCCAAGCACAGGGATTGCAAGGCACATCTGCACCATGGGTGGCACATGTAAGTGTCCCGAGTCTGGACAGAGGTTCTTGGGGCAGAAAGGAAGCATAGGAACGGCCAGAGGCCAGGGCCAGGTCAGAGAAGCCATGGAGGGTGAAGCTGTTGGGGCTTGGGGAGGACTTTAGGGATGAAATATTCAGGCTTCATGAGAAGGCCTGCCCTGGGACGCAGGGTGCTTGGGAGAGCCCTGTGGCCCAGCTGGATGGGGTTTGGGTCATTTACGCTAGGAAAGACAGGCCCTGGTTGGCAGCACCTGGCCAGGACCCCTGGCTTGGGGAGCTCGGGCCCCTCATGGACTCCAGCATTTACATGGCCTGCTGCAGGGTGAGCCAAGGTGGAGGAGAGGACCACAGGGAAGGTGAGGACCCAGAAGGGAAGCCCAGGAGAGGGAGAGGGTGACATGCCCTTCTGGGATCTGGGTGAGTCAGAGAGGAAGTCAGGACAGCACTGACCCTGCTCTCTGGGGCGACAGTGCATTGGGTGCAGGAGCAAAGGCTGAAGTCAAAGACCCCAGGGGAGATGGTTCCAGGCCACAGTGGACCCTTCTTGAAAGTCTGCATGACCCCAGAAGAGTAGTGGCTGTGAACCCCAGGACACAAGCAGGCTTGACCACAGCTAGGGTGCCCCTGTGGCAAGGAAGTGAAGAGACTGCAGCAAGGAAGGGGATGACCTGGTGTCCACCTCCCACCTCTGCCTGGAATTCCGGGGCTGCGGTGGGGGAGCGGGGTTCTACTCCGCCCTCCTCTGGCTTGGCCGCCCCTAATCGGAGCGAGCACAGGAGATTCTTGGAAGGAGCAGCTTCCAGCCTAGGGCTGATCCCTTAGTAATCGTGTAGACTGAGTGGCAAGGCCATAGGCCACTAGGGCCGTGGGGCCGTGATACGCCTTAACATTCGGAACCCGGAATCCCGTGCGCATCCCTTTGCTCTGAAGTGCGGATACCCTGGGAAACTTTAGCACCTTTATCCGGAGTTCCCGGGCTCCAAGGCCGATGGGGCGGTTGCAGGGGCGGGGGTTTGCATTTTAATGAAGCCGGCAGGGGTGGGGCCTCTGTGGGACTGGTTAGCCGGAGGGCACAGCTGCGGAGTTCGGGGGCTGGCCGGGGGCTGGCGCATCGGAGAGCGGCTCTGGTGCTGACGTGACCTCGCAAAGATGCGCCTAGCCTGCGTGCAGCCGGATACGTGCATGCCAAGAGATGCGCTGCAGCTCCGACCAGCTCTCACCAGTGGGCGCGGGATTCTTGCCACCCAGGACTTCCCTGTGCTTCCAGCCTGTGGCCTCCAGGCCCAATGTTCTGCACCTAGCCTCCCCAGAGATGTGGGAGGGAGGCTCTTCACTAACTGCAGAGGCTTGGCCTGGATGGAGATCAGCTGTTCCCCACCCTAGGGAAGGTGCCCTGCAGGTAGCCCAGGTGTGGGGGGTGGCTGTGGAAGGACAGTGGCACCTCCTCCTGCTTAAGTGTGGCAGGCCCTGCTCCTGCTCCCTTTTGCCACCAGAGATGCAGCCTGTTAGAGGGCACTGAAGGCATGTGGGCAGGGGTAGGGATCAGCAAAAGCACATGATCCACATAGCCCTATGCCCTGGCATCTGGCATATCACCCAGAGTGCCCATCTCTGGTGCTTGGTCAGGCTGGAGTTCACAGGAGAGGTCCCCAGTGGTACTGAGCAACCGTCCCCAGATCAGGGTCCTGGGATCTCTGGGTAGAGAGTGAGGTGTGGGATGCAGGCAGGACAGGCCTGGCACAGTCTCGGGCCCTCACAGGCTGAGGAACTGTGAAAGTGAGTTGGATCACAGAACTTGCAAGCCAGCAGCCTCGTGATTCCAAGGTATAATGTCCAGTTGGATACCAAGAAACAGAGCTACATGTGTATGATCCATCTCAGAAACTGGCTGGAGTGGCCCCTGGGTCCCCTGGACCTCATTCTTACTTGTCCTTTGAGTACAGGACTGGTTCTCAGAGAGGGTCATGTCTGTGTCATGTGCGTGTGACCCAGGTTGGTCTGGGAAAGCCCCAGGTGGGGCTCTGCTCACCTGCTCCCCCTCCCTCCCTCACCTGTGATGACTGTTCGTCCTCTGGTCCTGGGCCCCTGCCCACAACCCTATCAGGCCTGACAGGCCCCACCAAATTGTAGAGCCACGCCCTCCCCCTGCCCTCTCACCATGGTTTGTGGGTCAACAGGCACCACTCACCCCCCCCCACTCAGCATAGCGAGGCAGGATGGGGACAGGACTGGTTCTGTGCCCATGCTAGAGCCTGGGAGGATCTGCACCCCATGGGGACAAGCCTACTGTACCCCCCTGAGTTGGAGAGGAAGCACATCTCGGTCCACTTGGTCCTGTATAGTCGGGACAGATCCTGGTTGGATTTTTCTGGAATAGGAATAGCTGGGGCCAGGGAAGGGCTGGGATAAAGACCTCCAGGTGCTCTGGGGAACTGACCCCCATCCCTGGAGTCTGGCCTGGAATACTTTCCCACCACCACAGACAGGCATGTCTGCACCCAAGTGTGCTTAATCCCTTTGAACCGAAGTTCCTGCTCTGGGTGTGTGCAGGTGTATTGATGAGCTGTGGTGTGTCCCCTGACCCATATTTGTGGGGTAATGTCCCTGGGTCCATATCTACAAGGGACATCAAGGCCAAGGCTGTGAGGGGATCTGGGCCCACCATGGCCAGTATGGGTTCAGGCTGACCTCTTGGGTGTCCTTGACTGTCCCTGGGTTCCTGAGTAGCCTAGGCCCAGTATGCTCTGCCCCCGGGTCCCCTCAGGAGGCCTGGTGTCGCCAGTTAGACTTAAGCCACCGCCATACCATGGAGCTGGCTAGCCCCTGAGCAGCATCAAGGGCAGCAGGGCTCTGAAATGGGCACCTGTGGCCTCCCTTCTTCCCTCCCTCTTCCTACCAGCCTCGGCCAGATGCAGATGCACACTGGCCTACTGGGTACCCCACTCCACCATCAGACCCTGCCTCAGACTGGTGGGAGCCACTGCAGCTAGGGAGCCCCCCATTGGAGGTTTCTACCTGATAGACTCTTGGCAGCCTGGTGGGAGGACAGGGGATTAAAAGTATGATTTAGAGTCCCCAAAAGGACAAACAGGGGCCCTTCACCCCTGTGGCTTTGAAGCTGGACCTTGGCACTGCCCTTGCCCCCAGCTCTGTATCGCCCATCTGGGGCTGTTGGACAGCACCTGGGTTCAGGATATGGGTCAGCATAGTGGGCAGCCCAGGTAGGGGCAGGAAGGCACCTCTGGTTCCGTCCCTCTTCCTCTGCAGTGTCAGTACTATGCAGGGACATGGAACCTTTGCCTGCCTTTTTCCTGTGGCCTTGCCTGCTGTCCTAGACTGGCCCCTGGGGTCACCATATAGCATCTCCTCCTGCAGAAAGCCCTCCTTGGTTCCAACCTGGCCCCCTTAGTGGGAATTGCCCAAGGTCTGCCAGCGTGGGAGGGAGCTCAGGCACCAAGCCCAAACTATGCCCAGAAACCCCTTCTTCCCCACAGGAAGGTGGCACCAGAGTGTACTGCTGGACCACCCTGGAGCAGCCCCTTGAGCTCTTGGTCCCTCTGAACTGAAGTGTATGCTCTGGGTAGCCATCAGGTTCAGAACAGAGCTGCCGATGGGTTCACGCCTGGGCAGAATCCACAGGGCGGCAGGTCAACACTGAGGTGTATAGGGGGACACTTGTTCCTCACACATGCCACAAGCTCCTGTGACGTACAGAGGGGCAGTCATGGAGGCACAATGGCATTGGGGTGGGCCTCTCAGGCAGTGTGGATGCCTGTATCCATGGGGCACACCTGCTGGCAGGGGGACTGCTTTGCAGGACTCTTGGTGCTTCCCAACAGCCGAAAGGCCGATGACCAGCAGTAGGCAGGTCCAACTGGATGTTCTGAGAACACAGCCATCTGCCATGGGGCCGCGCGGTGGGCGGGGAGAGAAGGGAGTGACTCTGGGCATGTTGCAAAGGTGTGACCAGAGAGTGCTGGTGGATCATTGCTGGGGTTGAGGCCCAGGCAGTGGGTGCACAGTGGCTTGCTTTGCTGAGAGGGAAGATGGAGAACGGGAGACAAATCCTGCAAATATTGCGAAAGATGCTGCTCTCTTTACAAATGGAGATGCTGAGGTGTCTATGAGCTTGCAGCTCCATGCAGGGCTAGGGCTGGAGGTGAATGGCAGGTGGACTCAGTGGGACCCCACATGAGGAGCCAAGCACCATGGCCAGGCCCCGGAGGTGGGAGACAAGCATGGACTCCTGAGGAAGAGCAGGACCTGGGGCCAGAGGTGGGGAGCAGCCTGGAAGGAGGTCTCAGTGGGGTTGGGGAGCGGGAGGCAAGCCCAAGGACATCTGGAGGGACACAGGGTCTGCAGAAGAGCCTCCCTGCCTGCACTTACTTGGAGGCTCATGTTCAGTGGACGACAGCAAGGCCCTGACAGGAGTCCTGTTGGGAGGGGGCAGAGGCCTGCCATGTCGGGGCCTGCTGCTCCTCCCTACCAGCACTTGCCTCTGTCCTGCTGTGCCCTGTAGTCAGTGAACTCATGGCCTCTGGCTTTCTCAATGGTTCCTGCTAGCTGCTGGGCTTCCACCCACCCATCCACCCATCCACCCATCCACCCATCCACTGACAGCCCCTGCCATCTACCGCCTGCCATTCTTAGTCATTCACTTCTTCTTTTAGTGGAGCTTTAAGGTTACACATGGTAGTTGGGTTTATATCAACCAACTCCTAGACGCACGGAATTCGTCTCCAGTTGCTTATCCCCCTTTTCCTCCTGTCCTCCCTGCCCTCTCCCTCCTCTGCTCTGCTGGACTTCCTTCACTTTCATTGATTTGTATTTGGTTCTTTATGTTATCCTCTCCTTCCCTCCCCCTCTCCTTTATTTTACTGTAGCTTCCACAAAGGAGAGAAAACATTTGACCTTTGGGTTTCTGAGTTTTGCCAATTTCACTTTGTGTAATATTCTCCATTTCCATGGATTTACTGGCAAATGCCATAATTGTATTCTTTTTTTTTTAAAGAGAGTGAGAGAGGAGAGAGAGAGAATTTTTTAATATTTATTTTTTAGTTATCGGCGGACACAACATCTTTGTTTGTACGTAGTGCTGAGAATCGAACCCGGGCCACACGCATGCCAGGCGAGCACGCTACCACTTAAGCCACATCCCAAGCCCTGTATTCTTTTTTTATGGTTGAGCAGAACTCCATTGTGTGTGTGTGTGTGTATCACATATCACATTTCCTTTCTTTAATATTTATTTTTTAGTTGTAGTTGGACACAATACCTTTATTTATTTATTTTTATGTGGTGCTGAGGATTGAACCCAGGGCCTCGTACATGCTAGGTGAGCACTCTACTGCTGAGCCACAATCCCAGCCCACAATTTCTTAATCCATTATCTATTGACAGGCATCTGGGTCAATGTCATAATTTACCTATTGTGAGTTGTGCTGCTATGAATGTTGATGGTAATTCACTTATTTTTTTCAAATATTTATTTTTTAGTTGTTTAGGTGGACACAATATCTTTATTTTATTTTTATGTGGTGTTGAGGATCAAACCCAGCACCTGGCGCATGCCAGGTGAGCACGCTACCGCTTGAGCCATATCCCCAGCCCAGGTCATTCACTTCTTGATTCAAATGTGATTATTTTCTGGTCCCAGGCACTGTTTTCAGCCCTGGAAAATGGCAGCACACAGAGTGGCACTTATGGAACTTAATTTTTGAGTAGGAGACATTCAGCAGGCTACTCAGTGTGGTGCCTGTGATGGGGGCTGAACAGCAAGTGCACAAGCCAGAAGGGCACATCAGCTGCTGGCCTCTGTCAGCCAGGGCAGCCACCCCAGAGCTGGGCAAAGCCTTCCTTCCTGCAGCCAGGAAGCTGAAGTCTTCCAAGACCAAGGGGCCAGTGGGGTGGCTCTAGGGGGTCTGAACAAGGGCTCATGCTTGTGGCAGGACCCAGCTCCACCCTGAGAAGCTGGGTCATGTAGAAGGGTGCTTCTGATGGCTGTCCTCTGGACGAGCTGGAAGGGTCTCCCTCACCCACCTGGCCCCCGCCTCCTTCTTCATCATGGCCCATCAAAAGCTTTGAGCAGGGGAGGCCCACTTGGCAACTGTGGGTGTTAGCTGCAGAGATGATGCAGGGGCTGGGGCAGGACTGGTCTGCAGTCTCCAACGTACTGTCCCCATACCAGGTGGCTTCACCCCAACGCCAGTGGGGTGGAGGCAGAGATGCTGCTTCTGTCCCAGGGCCCCAGGGGAGCTTCCCAGGCAGGCCCAGCAAGAGCAGCCCAGGAGGCTCCACACTGTCTGCGGAGGGTGGGCCTGGCCAGGCAGGGTTCTGAACACCTGAGGATGCTCCCAGAGGGTAGTGGCCAGTAGCTGAGGGAAACTGGGTGCTGTGGGGCAGCTGCTATGCCCCTGGGCAGGACTCTGTTGGGGTGGCTCAGGGATTGAGGGAAAGCTGGTCCCACTGCCTGCCGTCTGGGGGCCAGCTCCTGGGGATTGTGTGGGAGGAGAGGCAAGGGAGGAGTTGTGACAGCAGAGTAGACAGCTGGACCCATGTCTGCCTGGATGAGGAGGCATCAGTCTGTGAGGAGAAGTGGCCGCTGGGGCGCTAACAGGCTTCAGATCTGCCTAGGTTCTCTCCTGAGGCAGCAGGCTCACTCCCCAGAGCTCCCCAACTGTAAGGTGGCACCTGGGACACTGACTTGAGCACATTGAGGGGGGGGGTAGGGGACTGAGCCTGATTGTTGAGCTCCTGGGCAGGACCACTGGTGGTGGGCTGCCCCAGCCTTGGCCTCCAGGTTAAGGAACTTGGGCCTGGGGTCCCAAAGCCTAGTCCTGGGCAGGGGGTGGGAGGAGTGCCCACACTGACTGGACAAGAGCTGCAGTGGGGAGGGTCCTGGCCCCATCTATTTCTGGCAGGAAAAGCCCAGAGACTGTCCTGGAGGCTGAGTGAAGATGGGAGGCGGGGGATGGTGGGAGCCAGGCTCCCTTCCCATAGCTGCCCTTGAACCTGCCCTCCAGGTGGCACAAGGAGGGACCCACATCATGATCCAGAACATGGGTGACAACTGTGACCTGTATGGGGGGAAGAAGTTTGCCACGCTGGCTGAGCTGGTGGAGCATTGCACGGGCCAGTGTGGGTGGCTGCTTCACGATCACAGCAGGGCCCACTGGGCTGCCTGGACCCCATGTCAGAGTGATGAGCCTGGGCTAATGGCACCTGTATGTGTGTGCAAGTGTGTGAGTCTGCTGGGAACCACCTCTCACCTACTCTTCAGTCACCCAGGTGCAGCGGCCGCCAAACTGAGAGTGTTGGCAGCCCTGCCCCCGTGTGCTATGAGGCCCGTGTCCCCCAAATCCAAAGCACAGGTGCAGGGGTGAGAGAGCAGGGAACTGGGCCCTGATGCCACCACTACCCTCCTGGCTAGTGACTGGGGTGAGCCAGCTCCTGCAATCTGTTTCCCCACTACAGGAAGCTGGTTGTGCCAGGGACCCGGTGGGCTGGTCTGGGAGGCCACTCTGCTTCTTGTTGCTGAGGACCAGGCTGCCACCTGGTGGCCACCCCGCACCCTGCTCAACACAGCTGTCTTGTCTTTTAGCACTGCTGGGGGAGAGAGGGTCAGAGGGTTGGGCCAGAGGTCTGATGCTTGTCTGTCTCTGTCTCCATATCTGTTTCTGAAGTGTCAGCTTCACACGAGTCTCTCCCAGGCTAGGGCCTCCAACCACATCTGTGCTTCACCCTGGGCCAGGTGGTACCACAGGCACCTGTCTGGCAAGGAGGCTGAGAAGCTGCTGATGGAGAAGGGCATCCGGGCAGCTTCCTGGTACAGGAGAATCAGAGCAACCCTGGGGAGTTTGTGCTCACAGTGCTGATTCAGGAGCCAGAGGAGGCACCAGGCACCGACCGCAGCCCCGCATCACCTACATGATGGTCTGCGTCCAAGCTGTAGGCGGCATGAGAGGGCTGTGACTCTGGGAAGAGCGGGCTTCACAGCCAGGCCCCTCACTGCCACCCCACAAACAGATGGGAAGTGTGGCGGGAGGTAGGGAGCAGTTCTACATCCTGAGAGAACTGGTGGGACCCGACAGGAAGGCTTCTCCGACCCCTGGGTGGAGAAGTCGGGGCCGTCATGCAGCTCCAGCAGGTAGGCTGCTGCAGGAGCCCCGGGGCCCAAGGAATGCCACATTGACCCCTCCACGAAAAAGGCCAGGGGTAAGACTTCCTGCAGGCCTGCCCTGGGAATCTGAAGGACCAAGAGAAGGGAGGAATAGGCAAGGCCCCTGGCAGATGGCCCCAGTGTCCTCCCCAGAATGAGGGTCCTGGGCCTGGTCAGGGCGTGGTGGCCACCTTGGTGAAGGGTGCTGGGGGCTCTGCCTGGAAGCCCTGCAAGGCCACAGGAATCAGTGCCGAGAGCCACGTGCAGAAGCTCACCCAGGCTGCCGATGCCCGTGGGAAGACAAGCAGGGTCTCTGGGAGGAGTCTGAGGTGCTCCCTTCCTGCTGCCTACCTCTGACTCCATCCTCCAGGGCTGGGGCGGGGTGGTGGCACTGAGGGCTCTGCAGAGGGACAGAGCCCTCACTCTCTGAAGCCTCCACTCTCCCAGGTGTTGCAACAGCAGGAAAGCTGGCTCCTATAACCCTGGAAGAAGGCACAGAGGCCAAGCCTGATAACCTCTGCAAGAACGTCCTTCCCCGTGATCAAGTGCTTCACTGTCATGGGCACGTGGAGACCACCTGGCAGGGGTCCTGGGGGAGGCAGGGAGCGCCCACCACCAGATTTGGCTCCCTCTTACACACAAGGCCCCAGACCTCCCCACCTCTGCTCACCACAGGTCAGTGGGCAAGGAGACAGGGTGGTGGAGCTTCCCACCTCTCCAGGAGACCCGAATGGCCTCTTTACCTTCCCAGTTGATACCACCCATGTCACCCCGCATGACGTGGACACCTGCATGCCTGGAGCCGACTCCGTCAAGGCTAACTGCATCAGGTGGGTGTGTGAGGGAGCAGGTAGGTGTGCATGACATCCTGCCCTCAAGGCCTGTCTGGATCGCACAGGAGACCCTGACCTGTGTCTGCCCCCCAAGTCATCCGGGCTCCATCTTGGGCACCAGAGACCATGCTGGGAGGTCCCAGAGAGCCAGGTCCAAGGGGTGGAGAGCAAAGTGCGGACCCTGGCAGGGCTGAAAGCCAGCCAGCAGGGTCTTCAGAGCAAGCTGGACTGAGTGTGACTCCTCAGCCCTCCCCTGGCCTTAAGTGTGAGGAACCATGAACCACCTAGGCTCTTTTGCACACTTGCATAAACTTAGATCTGTCCTCTCAGCTTTAATTTTGACATTCACCCTCTTTCAGAGTGACCCAGAGGAGAAGTCAGACTTGGGAGTGGGCAAAGTGGACATTGCTACACAGGGCTCCCTGCAGACCACGTCAGCTGCCTTCGGGGCACGATGTGCCAAGAGAACACACATGTCCCTGTCATGACCATCAGACAGGTGGAGCAGGGGTGGGTAGGAGCCCGGAGTCCTACCTGTACTGTGAGGTCCAGGCTTCCCTCTTAACTGGTCAAGGAAGCAGCTCCTCCTCCGGGACAAAAAGCTGTGGGGCACTGGGGCGGAGGGAGGAAGAAGAGCCCATGACCGCACCTGTGTGCGTGTGCTTGCCAGGCAAGGCGTCACAGGCTGACCTCCTTCAGAACAAGTGTTTCTGGTATTGGCCAGAGCTTCGGGGCCACCAAGAGTAAGGCCATCCACAGAGAGAAGTTGAAAAGGACAGGCAAAAATGTATCCTTCACATGAGTCTCATAAACAAGCAGAGGTTTCTACTCTCATATTCAATAAAATAGACTGTAAGCCAAAGTTAACAGAAGAGACAAAGAAGGCCATTTTATACTGCTTAGGGGAGTCATAAAACAGCAAGAAATAACAGTCATAAATATTTATGCCCTAAACAATGGAGCATCTATTCACATCAAACAAACCCTTCTTTAATATCAAGAATCAAATAGACCACAACACAAATTCTGGGTGACTTTAGCACACGTCTCATCACTGGATATATTATTCAAATAAAAACTAAAAATGCTATGGAACTAAAACATACAATTAATAAGTTAGATGTAATGGACATACAATATTTCATCCATCAGTGACTGAGTAAACTTCTCAGGTACACATGGAGCATTTTCTAAAATAAACAATATTTTAGGACACAAAACAACTCAGCAAATACAAAAAAATGGACATATACCATGCATAATATCAGATTATAATGTAATAAAATTATAAATCAATTATAAGATAAAAATAGAAAGTAATATATCACCTGGAGACTAAATAAATCACCATTGAATAATAAATGATTAAGACATCAGGGATGAAATTTAAAAATATATAGAGGTAAATGAGAATAATGATACAATATCAAAATCTCTGATACAATATGAAGGTGGTTCTAAGAGGAAAGTTCACAACATTGAGCTCATAGAACAACAGAATAGAAAGATACCAAATAAATAATCTAACATTACAACTCAAGGCCCTACAAAACGAAGAACAAATCAACACCCAAATCAGTAGAAGACAAGAAGTAATTGAAATCAAAGCCAAAATTAATAAAATTGATACTTTAAAAGTTTTTAAAAGTTAATGAATCAAAAAATTGGTTCTTTGAAAATTGATAAGCCCTTAGGGAAAAAGATATGATAAAAATGGAAATATCACTACAGACACTACTGTAATACAGTAATACACTATTGTAATAAGATCATAATCGGAAGCTATTTTGAAAGTCTTTAATAAACTAGAAAATCTTGAAGATCTTGATAAGTTCCTGATATGACCTACCCAAATTGAACAAGGAGGATATAGAAAATTTATATAGATCAATTTCGAGTAATGAGATTGAAAAAGTCATCAAGCGCCTACCAACAAAGAGAAGCCCAGGACCAGATGGATTCTTAGCTGAGTTCTACCAGACCTTTAAAGAAGAACTAATATAAATATGTCTCAAATCATTCCACAAAATAAAAAAGAAGTCTTTCAAATGCATTTATGAAGCCAATATTGATACAAAAACCAAAGACACATAATGAAAACTTCAGACCAATATACTTGATGCACATGGATGCAAAAATCTATGGCAAAGCACATACAAAAACACAAGGTCAGAATCGTCCCAGAAACAAACCCACTTCTTGTTACCAATTTCTGTTTTAGCCAGATTTTTGTCACTATGACCAAAAGACCTGAAAAGAACAATGTAGAGAAGGAAACTTTTATTGTGACTCATGGTTTTAGAGGTTCAGTTCATGATTGGCTGATTTCGTAGCTCTTGACCTGAGGTGAGGCAGGACATCATGGTGGCTGGGCATGGCAGTGGAAAGAACTCAGGACATGGAAACCAGGTAATAGGGTTTGCTCTCCAAGGACAAAACATAAGCCTCCGACACCTCCCTAGTGATCTGCTTCCTTAGTTACATCCTACCGGCATACATTTATCACCCAGTAAATATGTATTAGTGGATTAATTCACTTATTAGGTTCAAGTTTTCATGATCTAATCATTTCACATCTGAACATTCTTGTCTCACACAAGAGCTTTTGGGGGAAACACCATCTCTAAACTATAACTCTTATTTTTTGTATTGTTTCATTTTTAAAAATTTTTAGTGTTTTAATTAGCTATACATTACAGTAGAATGCATTTATGCACTATGATATCTCATACATAGATATAATATCTCATACATAGGTATAATACCTCATTTTTCTGATTGTACATTTTGTAGAATGAGATTGGTCATGTAGTCACATATATACATACAGTAATAATGTCTGTTTCATTCTACTATTTTTCCTATCCCCACATCCCCTACCCCCATCCCATCACTTCCCTCTACCTAATCCAAGGTAACTATTCTTCCCTAGGGCCCCCCACCTTATTGTGAATTAGCATCCACATATTAGAGAAAATATTTGGCCTTTGCTAGTGGAATTGGTTTATTTTGCTTAGCATGATAGTCTCCAAAACCACTTTCTTATTAGTTTATATGCTGATATACCCCAGAGATGTACATATACAGGAATAAGTACCAATATTTTATATATGTAAATATTTATATGATTTACTATGTACTTAGATGTGTTCAATCAACAGCTATATTGACATCTGTGTGTAGATGTAATTAATTAGCTTATAATTGTAGCTGAGTTCGCCCCAGTGGTTTCTGGATGGCCTTTAGAAACTCTCCAGTTGCATCTGATCAAAGTAATTGTCCAACCAGTCAACCATGAGAAATATTCTAGGTCAATTACGAGTGGCCAGAACTGGCTAGACCAGCAAAGTGTAGCCTTTAGCATCTGAGGCAATTTGCCTGATGCAAAGGTTTCCTCATATATCTGCAGAGCATCACGTCTCTCCAGCCTCTCAACTATAAAATGTAATGGCACAAAGGAGCCAAATCCCCAGCCTGTGTGAGTCAGCTTTCTGTCAGTGTGACACAACATCTAACAACTTATAAGAAGTGAAGGTTTATTTTTTCTCACAGTTTCAGAGGTTTCAGTCTCGGTTGGGTTGGCTCCATTGATTTTGGGCCTTTGGCAAAGTAGAACATTATAGTGTGGAATGTGTCATGCAGAAAAGCTGTTCACCTCATGGTGGCTGGGAAACAGGGAGAAAAGGGCTGAGATACCAATGTCCCCTTCAAGGGCATTCCCTCATTGACCTAACTTCCTCCCACTAGACCCCACCTCCTAAAGGTTCCACCACCCCTAACTGGACTAACTTGGGGACCAAGACATCAACACATGGGCCTTTCGGGAACAGGCAAACTACAGCACAGCCTAACTCTCAGAGGCTTTTCATCATTGGTAATAGAGGCAAATGTGTCCTTAGGGTCCACAGCTCTGAAGAGTGCCATGATCCACCGTCATCACCCAGGCTGAGAACCAGAATAACGGCCTCACAGATCTCAACCACAAAACACTGTGGCAAAGGGAGCCAAATCCCAGTGCAGGGCACAAAGGAGAACAGGCAAAACTGAGGGTGGTGTTAGGTGTTGCCCTGACTGAGGACCTGGGGAGAGTTTCTCATTTCAGGAAAACTTAAGAATTGATGGTAAAAAAATACATGTTTCATGCTCCCTCTGAATTATCCATGTTGCATCAGCCTTAGGTAAATTTCTTTCTGTGATAATAGAGTTTTCTCTGTGGCTTTTCATAACTTGCTTAACAGTTGCTAATAAGTCTAGAGTAGAATATCTTGTGGGAAAAAAACTAATCTGAAGATGATACCAACCCAGAGGAATCCAGAGAGAGATGGCGTACAGAGAGATGCTGTTCAGAGGGCCGGTGGGCCACTCAAGCCAATTAGAGACACATAGATAGATGGCTTCCTGTTTTTCTCTGCCTCATCTCTGGTATCTTAAAAACTCTTGATTTGCTCATTTTGCCTAATTTCAGGGGATTTGTTTTGGGATTTGCTCAAGAGGTACAGTAAACCTGGTCTTTGTTACTCGATCATCACCAGAAGCACAGGGCCCCAACCTGAACATAAAATCCCAAGTAATGTGGGGTGGTGAGTGTTGTGATTGTTCTCAAATGCTTTATACTACTGGTCTTTGGCCAATTTTATATACTTCTTAATATGCATGCAGAACTGTTGGCTCCATTCATTACTTACATTCTTGCAGAGAGTTTGTATACACACACACACACACACACACACACACACACACGTACCTTTTTAAAGGATCTGATTATAAAAGTCCTTGAACTTGTTTCTCTTTATGGCCTTTTACTTGCAGAACCATGGTTACTCCAAGCCAGGTTTCTCCAGGATGCCAAGGAGACCACAAGATTGGGGTTCCAGTGCTCAAGAGTGATGGCCAGGAGGCATAAGCTGGACATGTTGTCTGTCTGCCAGTATGAACAACTTTCCCATGTGAGGGTCCATCCCACTGGTCACAGGACTGACAACTAGGTGTTAGGTTTTTCACCAGGTTAAAGAAGTATTTTGTGGAAGGTACACTGTAAATACCCACAGGCAACCCCTTCACTTCCTGTTAGGTAGCAACTAAAGAAATCACAAGTCATTGTGCTCTTTGAGCCATCCACAGAGGTTTACAGAGAGTGATGTGGGACCAACAAAGGGCATTTAAAGCAGCTGTGAAGGCAGACTAGCCAGAGGCATTTTGGCTAAGACTTAAGAGAAAGAGGAGGATAAGCCCAGGGTGGAGGAGGGAGGCAGAGGACAATAAGAAGCACCAGAATGGGAGATGGGGTCAAACTCCCGCACACAGAGACAGTGGAGTCCTTTAGGGCATAAAGAGTGTGAGTGGCCTATAGGGGAAAATGAAAGGAGAAGTTTGCAGTAGAATCCCTGTGCTCTGGTGAATCACAAGTATTTCAATGGTATCTGAAGTCACAGAGTCAGATAAAATCACTTAGGTTTCAGAGAGCAGGCACAGACATAGGGCTTACGAAGGAGCAGGTGTAAGAACCAAGACCCAGCCAATCATTCACAATGGAGGATTTCAGAGAGAGTTATGTCTGAACATCCTGAAGTGATAATATTTTATATTGAACATGCATTCAAATCACCTGCACAGCCTGTTAAAACAGAGGTTCCTGGGCCCCACAACCATAGCTCCTGACCCACAGCATCCAGGTCTTCCTGAGAATGTGCACGTCTAACATTGTTAACATTTTCCTATGTGATGTCTATGCTGCTGGTCTAGGGACCCATTTTGAGAAATAACCCTTATGATATCCATTTTGTGCCATGAAGTGACTTCTATTCTCTGTAGCAGAGAAGGTACTAGTTATGTGCCATCCTGAGAATTTTGTGAGATAGACTCTCAAATCCTTCATTATCTCTGCTCTGAGGCTCAGATATAGGAGCTCAAGAGGGAAGGGACTATGTGAAGAGGACAAAGGGCAGGAGGAGAATCAGGGTGGATCAGTGAAGGTCAACACTGAAGGCATTCAAGGAGGAGAGGACCTTAGAGGACACAGAATGCCAGAAGTAAGTAGAAAAGAATAATTGTTTATTTTTATTTAAGCAAATTAGGAGAATTATGCCAGTCTCATGCATCTTCCAGGGTTTTTGCAAGAGCTCAGTGAGATAATCATTAAATATAAAGTATTAGGTAACCACCCATAGGCAAATATAGATTATGATTATCTCTCTGCATTGGTAACTGTCTCATCATTTGTGCTGCTTTTCATTCACAATGAATCTCCATGGCATCAGATAATGATGCATGCCAATCTTCTAATGCCCCTCATTAATTTTCAAATCACTCTCTGTAACCTCTGTCCATTACTCAATAACACTTCATGAGAAAATGTAATTTCTTATTTTTGTAGTAACTAATATCACAAATAAAACATTTTCATGGTTATCCTTTGAATGGATATTAAAAATAATCCCTAATTCAAGAAGTTGACTTATTTTCTGGCCTGGGGAATTCTGAGAATTGGGTATCTTTTTCCAGAGTGCACCCTTTGCTATCTGTGGCTTCTCTGTAACCTCAGGAAAGTTAACTTTGAAATAACAAACTGTGGTGGAACAAACTGGAAATTTTAGCAGCTTAAGAGCTGACTGGCTGTGGTTTCACACATTGCATTTAGCCACAGAGACTTGCAGAGACTGACAGGTAGCTGTGACAAGATGGCCACAGTAGCAGAAGCAGAAAACAAAATAACTGGGATAAAAGACCCCCCCCCTAGGCTTAATGACCTAAAATTCCCCAAGCTGTATGAGCTGAAAGCCCCTATGCTGTTGATGTATAAGGAATGTAAGATGCACTCTCCAGTAGAATTGCACCAATGCCCTTGCCGCAGTGTACTCCAAACTTGCTTACTTATAAAAGTAAAAGCCCTTCTGTGCTTGGGGCTCAGACTTTGGGAATCATGCCTTTGGGCTGTGTCCACTAACAAAGTGTTGCTTCCAGATCTCAGTGTCCTGGCCTTGATTTCTTATTTCAAGTCTGCCTGAGTGCTTAGTAGCCAGGCGGCTTCAGCTACCTAAGACTACAGAAGAGTAGTCGCTTGTTGAAGGAGGAGCTTCCTGTGGTTGCCTGGCCTGCTGGGCTCCTGGACAGGCCTGCTCTGTGAACTGGTGAAAGGGTCTGCTGCAGTGGTAACACTCACCTTGGAGAACATAACCCAGTAATTCACTTCTGCCCTCCTGGCTGACCAGGGCTCAGCAACCTTCCCCAAGCTGAGCTTGTGGGCTGATTTTATCCAGTCTAGAAGCTGCTGTTTGTTCTTCTATTCTACATACAAAGTGCTCAGCCTTCTAAACTGGGCTCCTGGTAGTCTCAAATCACACACTGATGTGCTTAATAGGGGTCTTTCCAGAGTTTCATCAGGAAGGAGGATTATCTTTCCAACTCTATCTTCTGCCACGGCTCATCTGAGACCTGCCTATGCAGAGTCTCACGATTCCTACAGAATTTCCTCCTGGCCCTGAATCTTATCCTTAAGGAGTTTGGAGCTGGACCTCTTCTGAAATAAATAAAAAGTTTTTCCTCAGTTCAAAACTGGTCTAATTTTTATTCTTCATGACATTATTTTTAATGATGAAGTACACATTTATGGAAATACTTAATCTAGTATATTTCATTACATACAAAATTATGCTTGATGCAACAGCCCTATAAAGCAATTATATCATTACTCTGTGTCTCAGATGAAAACGCTGTGGCTTGGAAAGATGAAGAGATACTCAGTATCACAGTGATGAACAGTCTGAATCTCAGTTCTGGACAGCCAGGCTGAGCTGAGCTTTCAAGAGCACGTTTTCTTTCCTTTCTCCTAGCTCCACTGCTCAGATCAGAAGCACAAAGACCTGACAAATCTCCTGTCCTGATTGATTTCAGCCAATCAGTTCCATGTCTCATTCAGGATGGAGTGTTACTCTGCTCTCGGGAAAGCTCTGACCTCCAACCTTGGCCAAAGCCTACTTGAAACAAGTGTTATCTGTAAATCTCAAATAAAATGAGCATGTATATTTGACAAATTGTTTTCCCTGCAGATGTCCATATCCTAATCCCAGAGCCCAAGAATATGTCACTTTGCATGGCAAAAGAGACTCTGAAGATGTAATTAGATTAAAAATTTTGAAGTGGGGTGATTTTCCCAGATCCTACATGGGACCTATGTAATCACAGATCCCTATTTGAAGAGAGGCAGAGGATTCAGAGAAGGGAATGTACTTATAGAAACAGGTCAGAGAGAGATAAAGGGATCTGATGATGCAGTGCTGTTGGTTTTGAAGACAGAAGAATGAGGCCACAAGCCAAGGAATGCAGGCAGTTCCCAGAAGCCAAACAGGTAAGGAACAGATATTTCCCTATAGCCTCCAGAATTGACACAACCCTGCCAACACCTTGATCTGAGTGTTTCTGACCCCCAGTACTGCGAGATAATAAATTTAGTCTTAAGCACTAACTTTTAGTAACTTGTTACAGCAGCCATAGAAAACTAACACAGGCCCAGGGCAGGTCTCAAGATCCTTTGAGGAGCTGACAATAATCTGTCTGTCATGACCAAAGGGTATAAATATTATGTCCTAAATGTCCAAATTTACTTTTCCCCCTAATCTCCCAAACTTGCACTTTTAGGGTGGATAAAGCTGAATTTTTGAAAGCAGGAAGGAGCAGGAACCTGCCTGCTAAATCCTGGTGGATGGTCCTGGTCAAAATAGGAATGAGAACCTGATTGTCACATGCTGAGGATGCTCTGTGCAAAAAACAGGTTCAAAGTCTAATGTAGGCCAGGGCAAGAACTAGAATCTGGTTTCTTGGGAGCAGCAGCCAGTAGATGTGCAGGAACAAGAAGGAATGTCCTTGATCCATCATCATGCCCTGTGGTACTACAGAGCCAGACAAGGCATCCCCAGAATGCTAGCCTCTGCTTCAAAGACTTCCCAGGTTCTGAAGCTGTGAGTCCTCCTCCTGTCCTCCTCCTAACAGATTTAGGTTGGTCTCTTTTGTAAACATGAGCTCAGATTTCTTTTTTTCTCAATATGCTGCTTGGCTTCTGTTTTTTTTTCCATTAAAGAGTGTGATTACAACTGTTTAAAACTGAATTTTACAAACCTTAATTTATCTCTCAATGTCTGACTTGGCTGAGTCTCTTGGATTGTACTAAAAGTTGCTATTTAAAAAAATCCAACTTCCGATATTGAACACTTGAATAATTAGTTCTTTCTCTGTGTGGCACTGGCTCACCTGAACATATCCTGTGTCTAGAATGTGCTTAATGTAAAATATGTTTTAGGCAGCCATGATGTTGAAAACAAAGGCCATGGTTTTCTGCCATTTCTTATTTTGTAATCAGCCCAAGAATGTCGGAGATATTTGCATTGCAGTACAAATGCTCATGGTGGTATATGGTAATGCACAGAAACCCTTTGGTTGAATGTAATCATAATATTTAAATGAACTGTCAGTCCATCACTTGCTCATTGGACTGTATGTGATTTCATGTCTTCTCTAAGAGGAACCCATATTGCTTCTTGGTTATTTTATTGTCAGCTTAGTTTATTATTATTATAAGAGTAAGATTTTAAAAATAATTGATATGTGGAGAAACTTCATTGTTATTTTTAAGACTATAATAATAAATGATTGTTTTTTAGCTTTTATTATATTCCACAAACATTTATTGAACAACTGTCAGCACCAGATATTTTCTAAGTTCTTAAATCTTATAAGTGGGGAAAGTCCCTGCCAAAGAAGTGCACGTTAAGCCATGGTTCAAGGCTAGGATTGTAATTAAGTCACTTTATTTTTAAAAAAATACATTTGCAAATAAATAATTTCCATGTTGTGTCTCTGTGCTGATAATAGAGTTCTCACAGTCAACCCTGAGAAACTCTTAAGGAGCAATCTAAAACTAGCTCCTGAAAAATCAGGCATTTATTTTGTAACTTGAAAAGTCTGGCCATAAGGTATGGCTGCTAAGGTGAAATTGGTGTGCCTATTGCCTAAGAGGTTAAAGGTCATATTATTGTCCTTAGAGACTCCCTCAAGAACCACACATTCAATTGACTATGGTGAAAAAGTTTGTTTGTTGGCCACTCCGCCCTTCCAAGGCACACTCCTCCTGAAGGGCTCCACTTCAGATTCATCCATGACCTAGGCATCCAGCACAAGCCTCCAGGGCAGTAGGATTCTGAGATTAGGTCCACTGGCCGCACAGGGGATGACTTGAATGCTGTCTTTACTCACCATCTCCAGACCCAGACCTGTGACTCCTGGGCAGAGGGTGAGAAGGTGCTTCCTGGAGCCTACACTGCAGGAGGCCAGGTAATCCTACTGAGTCACCTACAGAGTGAGTTAGAAGAGGGTATGTATGATGGAAAAACTAGAGTGGAATAAGGGGAATGAGTGGGATAAAAAGTCCATAAGTAGACTGGTTGGGGAGACCACAGTGACGTGAGGTTTCCAGCCAAGACTTGAAGATGGTGAGGAGTGAGTCCTGAGGCATAGAGAAGAGCCAGGGCAGATCTCTAAGGCAGGAGCGTGCTGGCTGAATTCAAGGAGTGTAGAGAATCTACAGGGTCTTAAGAGGAGAGAGCAGTGGGGGAGAGATTGTCCAGATAGGGACCCCAGCAGCAGATGGAGTAGGACCTTGGAGCCATCAGACAGTTTGGCTTTTATTCTTACAGGGAAGATGAGCAGCTGCAGACTTCCAGTCCGCAGGGTGATGGGTTCTGCTGTGAGGGGATCCATTAAGAATGATCATGTAGTGGCTGGACTGAGCAAAACCAGGAGGACTAGTCAAAAGTGAAAGGAGGGGGATGAGGATGCTCTTGCAATTCTCCAGGAAGGGATGTCAGTGGCTCAGATGAAGGAGCGAACAGCAGTATTGGTGAAAAGCATTTAAATCCTGGTATATGTTGAAGGCAGACCCAAATGGATTTCTTATGATTGGAGTGTGGTGTACCAGAGACAGGAATAAGATGATTCAATAGTTTTGTCTGAGTGACTGAAAAGATAGAATTGCCATAAACTGAAATGAGGAAGGCCACAGGAGATCAAATTTGGGGGTCCAATCCTCTATTAAAGTCTCAATTTTTTTTCCTTTTTTATTGGTTGTTCAAAACATTACAAAGCTCTTGACATATCAGTTTTTTGGTTAGAAGTGTATATTTGACATGCAGATAGATGAAGTCAAAGTTGGGCAGACAACTGAAGAACTCAGGGTTAAGATCTGAGACGGTGATTTGAGTCCAGGTGATGGAATCATGTAGAAGGAATTTGAATCCATGAAATAAAATGAGATATGGTCCAAGGAGCCAAGGGTGGGCTAGAAAACAAGAGAAAGAAGAGATATAAAACATGGAACTTTGATATTTTCACCTACATTTTAATGTGCTTTTATGAGGACCATTTTTTAAAAGTTTTTTTGTTACATTCTTTTTTCTTTCATTTTTAAAACACATTAGAATTTTTCAGTATCTTCTACCACTCTATCTCCCAGCTTTTAAAAAGTACCCTTGACCGTCAAAAGAAAAGTTCTTTTCTTGCTTTTTAAAAAGGAAAAGCTTAAAGAAACTTGGAGCTAGTAGAGAAACAAATATTTGGTTTATATTTGGAAATAATAAAATACTTTAAATAATCACAAAATTATCTATGAAGGGCGTTGGATGCTTTCACAAACATTTGCCCTACATTCAAAATTCTAAATGGTATTTGAGAATATGCAAATACCTCAATTATTTTAAATTTCAGCCAATTATTAATTTTATAAAAATATAATCAAATCTATATGAAACATTAAGGAAGTATCACAAATAAAAGCTTATTCAGTATTTTAATATATGCATTCTGTGTTCAACAAGGAGAGAGAAATCATACTGATTTGAGCAGGGAAAATTTACTATAAAAAATTATTAACTCGGGGCTGGGGATGTGGCTCAAGCAGTAGTGGGCTTGCCTGGCATGCGTGTGGCTCAGGTTCGATCCTCAGCACCACATACAAACAAAGATTTTGTGTCCGCTGAAAACTAAAAAATAAATATTAAAAAATTCTCTCTCTCTCTCTCTCTCTCTCTCTCTCTCTCTCTCTCTCTCTCTCTTAAAAAAAATTATTAAGTCTAACAAGTGTTTGGAGTAATGAGGGCTTGGCTATTAAAATTAAATAAACTCTGAAGAATATAGGAATAGCTGACTAAAGGAGATTTACTACCCCAGAGGCTGAAATGAATTCTGGAGCCTTACCAGAACTAGGACTGAGATCCTGCTCATATAGGAGAGGGCATGGCTATGTCTCCAGGGATAACAGAAATTTGGTGTAGCTCTGGAAGAACTTGCTGCTCTACCCCTTGGAATGTGCAAGAAATCTCCCTCTAGTGAGCAGGGGAAGCTGTTCACAAAGATGTGTCTCCCTGGAGGCACTCCAGCAAGACCACTCTGGGAGGAAGCTGCTGGATGCCCACGCTGCAGGGGCTGGATACCAGGAAAGCCAGGAGTGCTTCAGGAGCCAGACCTGGAGATGCTGCCCACAGTGGCAAAGGACAGCAGCAGGCTGGACAGTGAACACAATTAGCCTGGAAGCAGAAAACTTCCTCCTGCAATGTCTCTCCAGTGCCCTCTACTGGCAGCATTAACATGATATCATTTACAATGAGATCATTTATTTTTTATAATATTATCGGAGCCCATAGAGAACGAATTTTAAAAGACATATATGGTTAAATAACAGAGCATTTCAATTACTGTCCAATATTTCTTTACATTTATATGTTCCAACAAACACACAATTATTGCCATGGTTGTATTGAAATACAGTATTTTGCAGGAGCAAACATAAAACCCAAGAGAGCAAAACATTATACTTTTTTGGAAGTGCATATATGTTTTTGTATTCTTCAAGAGCAGTAAAAAACCACAAATATTACATATGTTATAAAAATTGTAGAAAAAATATTCATAAGATTTATTATTCTAACCATTTTAAATATGCAATTGATTCATTAAATACATTTGCAATGTGATGTAATCATTATTACTATCCATTTTCAGAATGTTTTTCTTATCCCAAACAGAAATCCTGTACTTATTACAAAATAGCTCCCTATTTTCCTTATTCCATTGGCTGGTAACCTTAATTCTATTTTCTGGTACTAAACATTTGAATACCCTGTAATTAACAGGATTGCAATCTTGTAATATTCATGATTTTATGCCTGGCTTATTTAATATAGCATATCATTTTCTACATTTGTACACATAATAGCATCCATCAGAATTTCCTTCTTTATTATGGCTGAACAATATTTTATGGCATATATAGTGTACATTTATCTACCCATTTGTATGTTGATGAACCCTTGGGTTTTTCCAACCTTTTGGCTATCATGAACAACACTGCTAGGAATATCAGTTTACAAGTATGTGTTTGAATCTCTGTTTTCAAGTCTTTTGGGTACACAAGTAAGACTGGGATTTCTAGATCATATGGTAATTATGTATTTAACTTTCTGAGGAATTACCAAACTTCTTTCCACAGCAGCTGTACCGTTTTACATTCCTACCAAACCAGCCATGTACAAGTCTTTCAATTTCTCTACATCCTTGCCAATACTTGTTGTTTTCAATTTTTTAATGATGACCTTCCTAATGCATATGAAGTAATATCTCATTGTGGTTTTTATTTGCATTTCCTTAACAACTAATAATATTACATTAGTCAGCCTCTCATCACTGTGATAAAATACCTGACATAAACAACTTATGAAGAGGAAAGATTTATTTTTGCTCACAATTTCAGAAGTTTCAGTTCACTGACACAGTTATTTGATTTAGTTGCTTTGTACTTGTGGTGGTAAGTACATTATGAACTTTAAAAATTAAAAATATTATTTTTAAAAAATCTATTTTAGTACATATAATCTCTAATAAGTATCTGTTTAATTTAGATCAATATGTGCATAAGAAGAGGGGTAAAATGTCATTAGACTTATCTCAGAGTGTTAGTCACCTTTAGTTTTACATCTCTGGGACGAAAAGACAAGAGAAGAACAACTTTGGAGAGGAAAAGTTCACTTTGAGCTCATGGTTTCAGAGGTTCGGTCTGTGGTTGGCCTTCTCCATAGCTCTGGCCCACATGAGGCAGAACTTGAGGCAGACACTCACGGCAGAGGAATCTGCTCAGTTCATGACATCCAGGAAGCAGAGAGAGCTCTGCTTGCCAAGGACAAAATGTACCCATAAAGGACTCCTCAGTGACCTTCTTCCCTGGCCATGCCATACCTGCGTGTAGTTACCGCCGATTAATCTATTCAAATTATTAATCCATCAAATAGATTCAGCTACTGATGAGGTCATAGCTCTCATGATCTAATCATATCATCTCTGAACATTCCTGAATTGTCTCCCACATGAGATTTTGGAAGCCACCTTGTATCCAAACCATGACAATCAATATATACATGACCTCCTGTAGCTGTATTTTAAAAACATCTCTGTATTAATCTAAAAAGATAGGAATGATAGAAATTCAGATAATCTACAGAAGGAAATTCCCTGGAGAGCATCTCCTAAAGTGATTATTAGAAATTGCCAAAGGCAAACGATGCCAGCTAGTTAAATAAGAATAAGCAACTGTTCATTGCTGGCACAGTGGTGCACACCTGTGATCCCAGAGGCTGGGGAGGCTGAGGCAGAAGGATTGTGAGTTCAAAGCCAGCCTCAGCAAAAGCGAGGCACTAAACAACTCAGTGAGACCCTGTCTCTAATAAAATACAAAATAGGGCTGGGGATGTGGCTCACTGGTTGAGTGCCTCTGAGTTCAATCCCAGGTACCCACTAAACCCACAAAAATAGAAAAAGAGACAGTTTGTTGATTGTGCTCAAACTCATTCCAGTAAAGTACCAGTAAAAATTTTGTAACTGTATGTGTTTACTTAATGTTTTACTGGATTTCATCTCAAAACTCTAATATATGTGTATGTATATTCCTACATAATTTTACCCATTTATCTTAAGTAATTACAAGGGAGTTGGAATATTCATTATAAACAAATGACTGATACCACTAAAAAATAGCTGATACTTGAAAAAAATGTGTAACAAAATATTGATGAGATGCATTTAGAGATGGTCACATTAAAACAATTGATCATGGGAGGCCAAATTGGTGTAATTATTTTATAAATAATTGAGCATTGGAGACTTGATAAATTTAAGCTCATTGACCCAGTAATCACATACATACAGATGTAGTTTTGCATTGTTACATAAAACCATCAAAATTGAAAAACTATCTCATTGTGAGGCACTGTTAAATGAATCAGCCCATGTTTATGATGAAACATTAATCAGTCACTAAAAATTATATGTACAAACAATTATTTATAAAAATGTAATAACTAATAAGTTAGTATTGAGTATTTTTATGTTTTGTCACTGGATAAACATTTTACATGGGTTATTGCCAAAAAGCCTATTAAGAAATTTATCATACTGATGCTATTATAGTATATTTATAGATGAGGAAACACAGGTATAATGCTATCAAGTAATTTGCAGCTGATAGGATTGAGACAATGGTGCCTGGACTCAACCTCTGTATTTAGTTTCTCCCTCATTCAGAGACCCTAGATGTTTTAGCAACAGGGCTATTAATTAATTAACCAGGTGCTGTGTCCCAAACAATATGAGCACAGATCTTCTATGTGAAGAAGAATAATATAGAAGATGGAGTAGACGGGCTCTAGTAACTATTAAGAGTAAAATTACTATGTGTATATTGATGTGCGCATTAGTATATGTAACTCATATTCAACTGAATTTCAACAAATTGCATGCAATTTAGAAAAGTTAAAAATTAGAACTATTTAGCTGTTAGGCAAAAAAAGTCATAAAAGAAGTATAATGAAAACATTTTTACCAGAAGCAAAAAGTCTTCTCAAGGTATTTTACTAGGAATTTTGGCACTGATAGTCTATTTTTAAAATTCTAGGCACAAATGCCAGAATTTGTCCTTAAAATTATATCCCACACATAAATGTTAGAAACATTATTTGTAAAGCACTTGGCATTCTTAGTGGTAACTTTAAAGGTAAATTGGTTATATTGTTAAACACACATGTATATATAAGTATGTGTAACTCTCATAATTAAATATTAATTATAAACATATGAAAACAAAAATAAATAATTATGTACCTATTAGTAATAGACAGTGTCCCTTACAGGGGTTGGCAGACTATAGTCTCTTTATGGTCCATGTATTAAGAATGGTTTTGATATTTTCAATGGGTTAAAATAAAGCAAAAATAAATACTAGAGAAACAAAGAAAAATAAGTAACAAAGTAATAAAAATTTGCACCATCTGCCCTCTACAGAAAACATTTTCCAACCCCTGCCTTACAGTAAACTATTTGATATCATACAACCTCTTAGCATATTTTTTTTCTCTAGAAGATTAAGCAATACTGTGTTCTCCAATTTTGCTTGTCTATTCAGTATCCAAAAGAATTGTAAAGTTGTAGTTTGGAGACTAGAGGGAGACTTTAAATTTCTCTTTTTCTTTCTGATTTTCAGAAGGTGGCAGAAATGTTCAAATGAATACACCTGTACTAAACTTGCTGAAGCCATTGTATCAAACTCCTCTTCTCCTCCCCACACCTACTTAGCCTCCCCACCCTCCCATTCTGGCTCTGGGCTCTGCTGGCCTGTCTGAAGATGTCACTAAGGTGTCCTGCCCTCCCTGCGCACTTCAGGCTCCTGTTCTCAGAACTTCTCAGGCACTCCCAGTGCACACAGCCCACCTACGTGGTCCCCTTCACCTTCTCTGAGGAACAGTCCTGGCTGTTCCTATGCGTTTTTTGGGTGTATTTTCAAGATTGAGCAAGAACTCCCTTTCCTCATTTAGCAAGGACAATGTTTCCCTACTGATTCTTCTACTCTCCCCTGACATTACACCTCACTTCTGCGGCACGGAGTGATAACAGTTCATAAAATCTCCATGTTAGAAAACCAGGGTGAGAGAGTTGATACAGAGAAGATGAGAGTCAGCTTTGTTATTCTGGAATACATCTGTTTCCCTGGGCTAAAATATATGAATTTGTTCGTATGCTACATGCCTGGGAACACTGCACTATGGTGAACTTGGAATATTCTGCATAGTCTTCGTGTAATTGCTTAGGTCATTACATTATACAACCCTAGTTACATAGCTTTGTAATAGATCTTAGTATCTGGTACAGGTACTTTTGTTTTTGTTTTTAATCAGTGGGGATCCAACCCAGGGTCTCAAGCATGGTAGGCAAGTACCCCCAGGTTTTTTATGTACTGATTGCTGTATGGCACAAAATGTCCACCATCTCATCTCTCAGCAAATCTTTAATGAAAGTCTTAGAGCCCATTAACTCAATACAGAATTGGATCGATTATATTTTTTTAAAATTTATTTTAAGGTAGGTTATCAAGTGCTGGGCATAGACTCATAATAGGTTTTGAGTCAAGGTGAATATATATATATAACAGACAAGTTTTCATATATGACTCATTCAAAGTTTTCAGTTAGCAAAAGAACCCTTAAAACCATGACATGGTTATAATTATTTCAAGTTTTGCTTTCCCATTTAAAATTCCTTTTAAGAATCAGATGCAGTCTTTGTTAGGATAATACTGTTAATCTTAACAGTACAAAGTTTTAGTATTGCCATACTTATATATCCAATCCATGTTCACAAATGTGAGTTAAATAATAAAACACTGTAAGGCAGTTTTAATCACTCTCTAGATTTGAGGAGTTTAACTCATTTAATGTTTCAGAAAGAACAAATTATTACTTACATAAAGTTACCATAATAACTACTCCTTTAATGATAAGTTGCATAATAAATATAATGTTAAAACTTGTGACATAAAATAACACTATAAAATATTTTTAAAAACATTATTTTATTTTCAGAGTCATGTAAAATTAAACATTTTCTATTATTATTTTTAAAAGTACATTAATTCCTTGAATATAAAGGCATTGGTCTGTGCAATAGTCTGAATGTTTATGTCCTTCCCTAATTCAAATGCTGAAATATTAACACCAATGATGATATTAAGAGGTAGGGACTGTGTGAGGTGAGTAGGTTCATGAGGGCAAATCCCTCACTAATGAGATTAATGTGATCATTATTATACTGGGAATTAAACCCAGAGGGGCTTAACCACTGAGCCACCTCCTCCATCTTTTTTTAAAATATATTATTTAAAGACAGGGTCTTTCTGAGCTGTTTTGGGCCTCACTAAGATGTTGAGGCTGGCTTTGTACTCTTAATCTTCCTTCCTCACCCTCTTGAGCCTCTGGGATTGCAGGCTTGAGTCACGACACCTGGTCTTGATTAGTGCCATTATTAAGGGCCATCAGAGAGCATGCTTGTCCTTCTATCAGGTCAGTTTTCAGAGAAAAGAATGCCATCTCTAATAAAAGCTGGCTCTCATTAAATCCCCCAGTGCCTTGATCTTGGACTTTCCCATCTCCAGAAGGATGGGAAAGGATCAAGTTTTTATTGTTTAGAAGCCACTAAGAGTAGGGTAATTTGCTATAGCAGCCTGAACAGACTAAGAAAGGCTCATTTGATAGAGAGAGAAAAAAACATGAAAGGTGAGGCAATTCTGGATTTCTAGACATTAAAATAAACATAATTTTAGTATTAGGTTCAGTCCTTAGGTCAGTTGCTGCTCCTGTATCATTGTTCTTCCTGTATCTGTACAGGTGATAAGAAACAGAAACCTGAGAAATCTATCCAGTAAATTTGATCCAGAGTTTGTCTAGAGAAACAAACATCATTGAAATTATTATCTTTTACTGGGTTCTTCTCCTTCTATTTTTTTTTTAGAGAGAGAGAGAGAGAGAGAGAGAGAGAGAGAGAGAGAGAGAGAGAGAACTTTTTAATATTTATTTTTTAGTTATCGGCGGACACAACATCTTTGTTTGTATGTGGTGCTGACGATCGAACCCGGGCCGCACGCATGCCAGGCGAGCGCGCTACCGCTTGAGCCACATCCCCAGCCCCTTCTTCTATTTTTTAAAGAAGATGTTCTATGGGAGGTCAAGCTGGCAACTCACTCTGATCCTTACTTGGTAGCAGTCTGTGGATGAAGGAAACTTGGACCAGAGCCTGATTCTCAGCTCTGAAGGTTCACAATCTCAATCTGGAGGGAGTTCATTCTCACCAAATCTGCAAGAGTCTTATTATAGTAGAGTGCAAATTTATTAGTTGGACCTACTTGAACAATCATCTTCAAGATGTCTAGAATATTGAACTGTGAGTATTTTCTCTTGATAATAATGATGGTGACTTACATTTTTGAGTTCTTAACAGGTGTTTGATTTTATTGTGAGCATTTTGCTTGAATTGAACTGTTTGTTCTTCACATCCACCTTTTGCATCAAGTATTTAATTATTCTTATCTTACTTAGGAACAGGCTAAGGCAGACATAAGTAAAGTGGTGAAGGCTGTAAGTGATAGAGCTAATATTCAGTCTTTGGCAGTCGCACTCAAAGCCTGTACTCTCGGCCAGAGTGTTGAATTGCCTACAGAAATTGATTCAGCACATAATTTCAAACCATCAGTGGACAAAATACTGGATGTGAATGTCTTTAGTTTGGAAGTGCTTCTGGATGGTTCTCTTTCAAGGCATGTTCTCTGGGGTATGGTCTTATATTATATAGTTCACTATTTCTGGATTAATTCCATCTTTTCTTAATAATCATTGTTGAAAAAGGGATGCACATAAGAGAAAAAAATGAGAGATTTTCCAGGAGATTGTCCAAAATTTAGTTATATAACTTCATCATTATTAAAGGGGAGGCTGGGAAATGTGTTTGAGTACATGCTGAAGGATAATATACATCGTATGTAATGTATATCCTAGTGCAGAGGCTTTATCTCCTAACGGAATTCAAATATTTGTGACTATTTCAAAAAGGCATGACAATTCATGATCCTATATCTTATCTGTGAACCTTTCAGTACTTTGCAACTTTTCTACTATAAACCATGATGCTACAACCACACTACTAATAAGCACGATTATGAATGTTATCATGTAGAAGAGGAAACAGATGAACAGAGAAGTAACTTATCCAAGTCTGCACAAAGTAAATGGAAAATCTAAGAACTGAACCCAGGCAGTCTGGCTCTAGGTCCATGACCCTAATGCACATTATTCCCTTTATGACTAGAAACACCACAATAAACAGCCAAGCCCCAGTAGTTTAATCTTTTCTTTTTTCCCAACTTAATACATATATTTTCAAAATTGATCCATATGGACCACATGCCCTTCCCACTGTTGTCATCCTGGTCCAACTCATTTTTATGCCTCATCTAGATTAACAGAAGTACTTTCTAACTAGCCTCCCTGCCTCTGCCCTCAAGATTCTTCAGTGTGTTTTCAGCACAATAGCAAGAGTGAACTATTCCTGGGATGAAAACCTTTCAATGGTCTATGAACTCAGAGTTAAATCCCAATTCTTAACTAAAGTCTACAATGCCCTTGTAGAGTCTATTTCCAGCACATTATTACTTCTAACAAATACTGATATTGCTCAATTTACACTGGGGTTATGTCCATCAGGAAATACCCATCCTTATCATGGGATAAATTAATCATAAATTGAAAATATTGTGAGTTAAAATGCGTTCAGTACACCAAACCCACCAAACACCCTAAGCTTGTCAACCCGGTGCCCTTTAGAGCATCTGTTGTTTCCCCTCCTGATCATGAGGCTTATTGGGAGCGGTGGCTCACTGCCTCTGCCCAGATTGCACATCACTAGCTTGGAAAAAAGATCCAGATTCAAAACTCAAAGAGCAGTTCCCACTGAATGAGTATTGCTTTTGCATAGTCCTAAAGTTGACAAATCATAAATTAAACCTTTTTAAGTTGGATGCTGTGTGTAATTGCCTCCACCACATCCCCTTGCCTTCTCTACTTCAACCACACAGTCTCTTTGCTGCTCCCAAGTGCACCTCATGCCAAGGAGGCATATGATGTTGAAAAATTAAAATATGCACTTTCAAAACACTCCATATAAATGTATAATCCTATGAAAAGGGTAAATAAATGCGGTTTGAAGAGTTACTTAAACACTTTGTTATCGTTTGGGTATGCGGTGTACCCCAAAAGCTCATGTGTAAGACAATGTAGGGATGCTCAGAAATGAAATAATCAGATTATAAGAGCTATAACCTAGTCAGTGGATTAATCCACTTAAATGGATTAACTGTGGGTGACTGTAGACAGGTAGGGTGTGGCTGGATGAGGAGTGTCAGTGAGGGCATGCCTTTGGGGTTACTATTTTGTTCCTGATGAGCAGAGCTCTTTCTGTGCTTCTTGGTTGCCATGTCTTATGTTGCTTTCCTCTTTCACACCTTTCTGCCATGATGTTCTTCCTTGCTCAGGGCCAAAGCCACAGATTTTGCCAACCAGGGACTGAACCACTGACTGTGGGACAAAGTTAACTTTTTCTGTTCTAAGTTGTTGGGTCTTTTGATCACAGCAACAAACTCAATAAAAAGAAATTGGCATTGAGAGTGAGGTTTTGTCTGTGAGTAACCTGACCACATGGTTTGGAGGCATTCGGAACTAGTTTCCAGGAGGATCTTGAATAATCTGGAGGTTCAGGTGGAACGCTGGAAACAGAGCTCAATGGGCAATTCTCATGGGAGTGCAAAGACCAGAATACCCATGGAACTCTGAGCTCATTTGGTTTCAGTGGAGGAGGACTTTATTGGAAATTTGACTGGTCATCATTCATGTTCAATTCTTATAAAGAAGTTATTTACATTTTGACCATGTCTTGAGATTTTCTGTGAGGCTAAATTTAAGTGTGACAGAATAATTAATCTGGTGGAGAAAATTTCAAGGCAGTACAGCATTTGGGCAGTGGAATGGGTATTGCTCTTAGCCAGTTTTACTGTGATAATGAGGAGCAGAAAACAGAGAAGAAAGATTTGAAAATCTTCCCGCTTGGCCAGAAAAGTAGGAGTAATACTGGGGCTAAGGATGTTGTGGTTATTAAAGACATTTGCAGCAACTAAAGAGATATCAAGTACTTTTCACAAAGATGATAGGAAAAATGGCTTGAAAGTATCTCAGGAATGGACAAGATCACATTAATTGGATCCTCAAAAGTGTAAACATAGAAATTCCTTTGAGAAGAGAGCAAGGCTGGAGAGACCTTTCATGAACAGGAAGGACTAGGAAGTCATTTCACTGTGCGTAGCCATCTAGGCCTTGAGAGTCTGCTTCAACTCTAGTCCCAGGAGGCTTGGATACGCTCCAGATGGTGGTGGAGCTGGGCATCAACCACCTGGGGCTGGCTCTGCAGGAAAAATAGAACGTAGGGATGGAGAATGTTGGAGTTAGGGGATCATGGAGACTTCCATCAAGACTTAAAGACAAGCCTGGTAGGCCAGGAAAAGTGCAGTAGGGTTGACATCCCTCAGGTAACACCTGAGAGGGGCAATGTATAAAGGTATAAGAAACCTCTGAAATTGCAGTGTAGATGCCTGAGTTCAGGAGATGCCAGTACCATGACACCTGCCAAGGAAAGCTATAGTAATTGAGTAAATACAAGCCAAGAGAGAAGCCGTGTGGGCAGCAATCACCAAGGACATAAGTGCAGAACTAATCAAGCCCTTTGGAGAAAACCTTCTGATGCCATGTGTCTCAAATGTTGGAGCTGCAAATCTCGTTTGCCCAGTTGGGGCAGAACTCTACTCTCTGACTGTCATGTTCTGAGCTGCTTTCTTCTGTCAGGATGTTTAGTCTCACCTTGGGTCCAGAGCTATAGTATACACTGACCATGGACTGAACCTGTGAAAATATGAGCCCAAATAAACTTCTTCCTCTAAATTGTTCTTGTCAGATCTTTTGGTCACAGCAATGCGAAACTGACTGCTGGCTAAAGGATTCTTCATTGAGTCAGATGGCCTTTTTAAAGGACTCTGGAGCTACCACTGCTGAGAAGGATTTTGCAGCTGGCAACGGGTTGAATTCAGCTGTTGATGTGTTGGGGGGTGGTTGGGGACTGACAGATTTCTGATAACTCATTCAGAATACTATAAATCAAAAAAGTTCTATTTTATTTGTTGGTGAAAGTAAAATGATTTTTTTTTATGTTGAGCAATTTAAGAGTGAAGGCATTCTTCAGCATTTCGAATGCAAATGATCCATGAAGCATATACAATATCTGTGATCTTCTGATGGCTTATTTCTCATTGTTCATTTTGCCACACATGTAGGGATGGGATAAATGCCAAGCTTGGGTCAGGCATTGGGGGCAGAGGATGGTTTCTCAAAGGAAGGCATCTCTCCTTCAAGTCCCATTCCAGGGACCAACCTGGACTACCACCACATGATTCCAGGTTTTTCCTTTTTCCCATTAGCTGCCATGGGTTTGATTCTGACATGAATTCATGGTTTCTGAGTTTTGAAGCTTCCCAGATTTCAGCACACATCTCTTGTGTACGTAGCCTTGGTCATAAGCTTTGGGACTTTTTTCTCATCCTTGACTTGATGTGGCACTTAACCTTTGTCCTGCTGGCTCAGAGCACTTGCTATATTCAGTGGATTTCTACTTTCACCCTTCTACTGTCTTCTTTCCCCGATTCCTTGTTGGACCCCCCATCCAGGGTTACATCTACAATTTTATACTGTAGATTAGAAAATTTAAACTGTGATCATGGTTAAGGGTCCTTCGTTTGGAATTATACTAGATATATTTGCCTCTCGGTTCTTTTTTGTTCCATGTATGAGAGGGTATGTTGGAATTTTATTCTGAGTATGTTTTTTATCACCTAACATAGCCTTATAATAATGAATACCTTATGAGATTACAGGATTCAATTATGATGTATACAAAAGCCTTATTAGAGTGTGTTAAAAGGTTTTGTCCCCACACTGTGGTACTATTTTGAGAGGTGAGACCTAGTGAAAAAATGTTAGTTCATTGGGTGGGTGCATGCCCTCAAGGGGAA
This sequence comes from Callospermophilus lateralis, assembly GCF_048772815.1. Classification (NCBI taxonomy): domain Eukaryota; kingdom Metazoa; phylum Chordata; class Mammalia; order Rodentia; family Sciuridae; genus Callospermophilus; species Callospermophilus lateralis. Next base: position 1,148,775 of record NW_027514285.1, read on the forward strand.
TTGTGAGGTGTCTTCCTCTCTGTACTTCCTGGCCACCAATATGAGGTGAGTAGCTTTGCTCTACCATACACTCACTGACCCAACTGACCTTGGACTAAGCCCCCTGTCATGAATCAAAAGAAACCTGTCCTTATGAATTGATCATTTTGGGTGTTTTGTTGTAGTAACAGAGATATGATTAAATGATTAACATTACTATTGAGAAATTGGAGAGATTAAATATCATGCCTAGGGTCATACAGGATGGTAAAGATAAGAATACTGGTTCTTTGATTCCTAGTAAAATTCTGTATCACTCAAAGTCTGGTCCCTGAACCAGTAGTATCAACTTCAACAGCTTCAACTGGAATTTTGAAATACAAAGACCTAGTTTCATCCTAGACCTACTAAATAAGGGAGAATTCAGGGACCCTCTTCAATCAGTTCTTTTGGAACTGGGCCCAGAAATCTGTCAACACAAGCTCCAGGTGGTTTTGATGCATGACAAACTTTGAGAATCACTGCTTTTCATTATATTGGCTCTATCAGTTTACATGTTTGCAAGGAAAGGCAGGGATATAAGAAATATATGAACATAACAAAACATTCAGAAGGAAGCAAAACACAGAAATGTTGATAATATTTAATATACACATGTGTACACATACACACATATTTTCCACTCAGAAGATAAGAGTCTACTTATTTTTACCACCTTTAGGTCTCACACCAAAAGGGCTGCTCTATTTCTGTGATTTATTACTAAGATGCATGTACATCCTCAGTTTCAGTACTATTGGTTGGATGCAGTAATGGGTAACAGGCTCTTCCAAGCAGGTAAACATAAATAGACTACAGAAGACAGGAAGTGTGTGTGCATGAGACTTATTATTGTCATTCTGACTACTTTGTTATTTTTCTCCAAAAATATGACAACATAAAAAACTTACATGAACCTGCTAAGAAATTTATATTTCATTGAAAAGCCAATCATAATAATGATTTTTCACCCATCTGTCTGGATGGATCTTTCTTGCCCACCATCAAACCTTATAAACATTGCCTGGTGATGTTTTAATTCCTGGAGTGTTTTGATTTTTTAGGAGAGATGTTTATAGCAAAATCATTGAATGGGTTTCCAACAATTTCACAATAAAATACCAAAAATAATTGGGTTAGTTTGGGAAAAGTTTGAGATGGGCTGCTTTAAGGAATTGATATGCTCTGGAAAAATGCAAATGAGTCAGATTTTTTATTTAAATCCTAACACCACTGGACTTCCATATGAATGTCTACACAATTTGGGTAGGGCTTCCATTTTAGCTTACATTGGAGTCCAGATCTTGAAGAGAGTGACAGGTATGGATCATTGATAATGGAAAGAGTTGCACATGTTTGGAAGATTTATTATGTTATGGCCACTTCATACAATAGCTATTATTCTTGGTATTGTTCACAATCATCATCATCATCATTATTATCATCACAACTGACATGTATTCAACATTAACATATACTTTTATGAGTTCTCAAGAGTCTACTCATCTAATCCTCACTGGAACCTTAACTGTAAGTAATCAAATTGCTTATTTTACAGATGAAGGAACTTCAACAGTAGATTAAATAATCTTCCCAGGATCAGACAGCTAGTAAGAAAGAGTCAGGGTTGAAGTCCGGGGAGTTCGTCTCCAGAGCCACCATATCAGAACTTTCCAATTCCAATTAATCCTAACAGCAATGCTAAATTACACCTGTGTATTTCCCCTTCCCATATAGATGAGGAAAATGAAGCTCCAGAGAAAATAAACTTTCTAAGTTCCCAGGTCTAGCAAGTGACTGGATGGATTTTTCGGCACCACCTGCAACCACACCTCTGTAGAGCCTCACATGCTTTTGGTGCCTTGTGCTTTTCTGTGTCTTGCCCTTGGCTCAAGTGGACCATGGTTTTCACATGTGTCCAAGAACCTAATGGGCTTCAGATATTTTGGCTTTGCCAGTGAAGAAACAGAGACTGTGGTTGAATACTGAGACTACTAAGTGAGACAGTAAATACAAAGCTTGTGACTTCATCAAGGATTATTCTGTGAACTGATTCATATACAAGAATAAATAGAAGGCTCTATTCCAATTTGGATCTCTGCTGTGAATCCCTGATCATTAAATAAAAAAAAATGTATTGAACAATGTAATGGCATCAGAACATTCACTTAAATATTTGAGCCTCAGTTTCTGAATCCGCTCAGTAAGGGGCTCATTGAGGATTACAGATGTTCTCTTAAAGGGCCAAACTCATGGCTTGGTAACTAAAGGAACTTTGAAAATGGCTTCTATTCTTTGCTATAGGGAAGTGATTGCACCAGACTGAGGGTCCTTCAGTACCTTTCTCTTTAGAAACAAAGACTGAATGTTTTTGTTTATGCACATAAATTCTCACACCCACTTGACAATCTGCCATTACTTCCCATGAAGAAGATAACTCTGAGAAAGTGGAATTATCTCTGTTTTTGAAATGCAACTCTGATGTTCAGTTGACGATTCACTGAACATTTTATCTACATTTGATTGAACTGAATTTGTGTTAAGAAGAAGCAAGGAAGAAGCCAGGAGGGAAATCTGAACTCTATTTTGTTCTCTAAACTCTGAGTGACCGGATAAGACATAGGATGATTGAGAGAAAAAATTTTATTACCCAGGTTTATCGTGGCTCCTGTACCTTCCCCAAGAAACTTGTAAATGGGACTCATTTCTGTTTATTTTTTCTAGGCTCTCATGAACTATCTACCATGGTTAGCCTTCTGTAATAAGTCAGTCATTAAAGTGGGGCAGGTGGCATTCCAAGGCATGTCAGATGATCCTCTAGGGTCAAGGAAGAATATATTGGAATTTTTATTTTCTTTTCTTTTTGCTTAACCAAAAATAAATTAGCCACTATTAACCTTCAGTGCTGGCACTTCCCCTCAAACCTGTTTGCTGGAAGGCTTGCCACAACTGTCATTCCCTTTGGGCAAACAGTGCCTAGGGCAGTTTTATGGCACTAATCAAATGCATTTGCCAGTTCTATTAACTACTTTTACCTAAATTCTCCCTCAAAAAATAGATTTTGAAAAAAATCTTGCAAATAACTATAGTGAAAGTTAATACAAATAATTAAAACACAAGCAAAAGATAAAAAAGTTGTTAAGTTGACCCTTCTCCTCTTGGTATAAAGTACGTGTAAGCCATGTTGTGTGATAAAATTAATGACAGTTTGGTTAATTCTGATAAGATGTTATTCCAATAAGTTAGAAATGATCAGGATGACTATTTATTCTCATTATTGCTGACACTCCCTGCCCTAAGTATATACCCTTGAGATTTTAGATAATGATAGTAGCATACGTGTAGTATTCGCCAAATAACAAGACATTATTTCAGCTCTTCTATCACGTCTTCTTTTTCTTTCTCAGGTAGTGCCTCTAATCTTTCCAATTTTGTCTTCTAATTTTTTCCTTGTAGCCAGATTTCATTGCTTACTGTCATACAACAAATAACATCAGTGTCCCTTCCCCTACTTTCAGCTTTAAAAGTCTTAAAATCACTTAGAATCAAATTCACACTCTTACCTGTGACCTGTGAGGTCTGGGATCTGTTCCTACCTTCAGCCTCATCTCCTGCTGACCTTCCTTCCTGTTACCACTTTGTGGTCACCCTGTCTTCCTCTCCATTTATAAGACATCAAGTTTTTTCTGCATCAAGATAGTTTCACCTAATAGATAGGGCAGAGGGGTGGTGGGGGTCGGGGGAAGGTTGGGGACAGAGAGTTAGAAAGGATGGTGGAAGGTGATGGACATCATCATCCAAAGTACATATATGAAGCCACAAATTGGTGTGAAGTGAATATACTTTATATACAGCAAGATATATGAAAAATTGTGCTCTATATGTGTAAAATAAATTGAAATGCATTCCGTGGTCATATATAAAAAATCAATGAAAAAAATATTTCACTCCTGAGAATAGCTGTCATTTATTCTCCTTGAGTGTTTTATGGAGTGTGTGTACGTGTGTGTGTGTGTGTGTGTGTGTGTGTGTGTGTGTGTGTTTTATATATCCTGAAGTCAGTGCTAAGTGAAACACTTTCACTTTAGATGTTATAACGTATGGTACCAAGACCACTGCTTCCATCCATAGAAACCTCACCAATGAGTCACATTTCTGTATTTCATGAGTTTTATGTTATTCTTACACTAAAGTAACTGGGCTATTTGGTATTTTCTGTTGTTATTATACAATTTAATTAACATACTAGATCAGTTGTCTAAAGTCTCTGCCAACTTTATAGGGCAGAGGAAAATACTCTTAGCCAATGGCTTTGGGTAGCCAATAAGGATGGACTGCAGTTCTAAGTGAAATAGAAAAAATATATATATTACAAGTCAGTATTAGCATGCCAGATATAGGAAGTGTGATGATTTCTCAATAAGTACTTTCATATATTAGCTTAGGTTTATAATTATTCATAGTTGTTCTTCAAGTGACATTGCCTTTACCATTCTTTGGTCTTTAAAGTTTTTTCTGATAGCAAAAAACTCTGCAATTTTTCCAAAAAGTGTAGTATTGCTTTTGATTTACCATTTTCCCCAGAGGTGAAGCAGGCAGCTCCTGATGCTCCTACTTGGCTCTTGCTACCATGATAGTCCCTAATTATAGGTCAGGAGATCTATGTGGGAATTACGCCATTTCAAAGTATACTTAATTCATTTATGCCTGAAGAAATCAAGGGAACAACCGCAAAATGGGTCTGTGAGCCTACAAAACCCATAGTGACACAAATCTAGATCCACCATTGAGTGTCTTTCTGTAAACCCCCATTCTGTTCATTCAGCCATTGAGTCCCTGGAGTTGGTTCTAATTCAGAAATACCCTCTGAAGGCCTAGACAGCTCTTGTTCATAAAACAACCTTCTTAAGGGCTACAGTTTACTCGGGGAAATAATTGGGAAGTATTTGCAACATATCCCTGAGGTCATGCCTTAAGAGTCTTTCTCCACTTGTTTTCTGACAATATCCTTGTTTTAGGGGCTCAGGATCCATGAATTGACTTAGGCTTAGTATCTGGCTGTGGAATCAGACCAGCACTGCATTCAGATTTTAATGCCTTTTTCATCATACATAGTGATTTTAGATATGTTAACCAAATACTTAATTGGTAGCCCATCTAATTTATTCATAGAAATACAGGAATTAGCCTGGTGTGGTTGTGCATGCCTGTATTCCCAGCAGCTTGAGAGGCTAAGGCAGGAGGATCATGAATTCAAAGCCAGCCTCAGCAAATTCACAAGGTCCTAAGCAACTCAGTGAGACCTTGTCTCTAAATAAAATATAAAAAGAAAGAAAAGGGCTGGGAATGTGGCTGAATGGTTAAGTGCCCCTGGGTTCAATTCCTGGTACTAAATAAATAAATAAACAAACAAATAAATAAATAAAATTAGAAAGTAAATAAATAAATACAGGAATAAGGCACAGATTTCTGAACGCCAGGGCACCTTGAGTGCCCCTGCACATGTGTGTCATGGTCATTGGGCAAACCTAAGCCTTACAGAGGGGTCTCCGCCACTTTGTGCTCTCATTCTTCCTACTGACATAAGGACATTCAAGTCAATGGGAACATCTCTCAGGGTCATCTCAAGGCATTGTAGGACAGTGATACCGAGCTCTTCAGGGTGCTGGGACAGTCACCCATACATTTCTTTTTGGTTCACGGTGGGTTAAATTTAGGGGTTAGCTAAGCATGCTGCACATGAGTGGTCCAGTTTCCTTTGTTATTACACAGGAAAGTTTTCATCTAAACTCTTTGTTGAAGGCCACCACTGGATTCAGGCTTCAACAATTCAAGCTATTAGAATCACTCCTAGCTCTGTCGAATAAGTCCCAAGTCCTGGAGTAGTACACCCAATCAATCTCTCTGTTCGCCTGTCTCTCTCTAAATATCTTCATTTTTCTTATTCAAACTTATGTAGAGAAATATATTCTACAATTATTTTTAAGTTAATATAATATGTAAGATTTAGGAAAGATATTAATATAAATAATATGTTTTATAGATATATGTATAGATAGAGAGATATATGTCATGCTTGAGTATATATAAAATAATATAATATATACATATTTACTATTATATATCTATATGCCTAAATATAGATGTGTGTGTGTGTGTGTGTGTGTGTCTATATATATATATATATATATATATATATATATATATATATATATATATATATATATATATATGTATATAGTGATGACTGAAGTAAATTAGCAAGAACATCACTCCGTGGCGGGTAATTAGATATGCAGAATCTTGTCCTAGAATAAACCTGACCTATTGACGACCCCATAGCAGAGGGTAGGGGATGACTGTGAGAGCTGATACCCTGGGGGAGGGGCCACGCAGAGGCAGCTTTAGTTGTGTAAGGACAGGGTCACTCCCAGAGACTTAGTACAGGAGGAGCAGCAGATAGACACCCCGACCTCTCTCCTCTGTCTTACAGTCTTTAGGTGACACTGTTTCTGGCTGAAACCAAAAGGGAGGTTGATTGATGCCCCCGTGTGGATCAACTTCCTAGGTCACATAGTGAGACAGAAAAGGTTGGAGAATGTTCTAGAAAGGGAGAACACAAATGGGCAATAATAAGTGATCCAGTTTAAAAAAAAATCAGTTAATGTTCAACACCCTGAGTTTAAATTTCAGAGGCTCAGGAATTATAATTCTCAGAGATGATACTGTGATTAGTGAAACATGACATTTCGGGATTTAAGAATTGTAAAGCTGCTCTCTGATGAGAAAGAATGTTATTCCTTCAGCTCCATCACGAAGGTAGGAAGCTGTTCCCACAGCACTGAACTATCCAATTTACCCTCCTCCTCTTGATGTACTGGGGAAACATTAATCCAGTCATTTCCCCTCATTTCCACTTCCGACATACTCACTGGTATGGAGAAGTAAAGATAAAAGCTTTGAAGGAATTTCCATCTCCATGATTTGTTTCTTTTTTCTCTCTCTTCATACTCCTGAATGTGTCCAGTGTTCGCTCTTAATCCAACTATGATTAAGAAATGTAAACTTGGTGACTGACAGTGTGGATCTATCTGTGCACTGTAATGTTCATAAACACTCCTGCATGATGCTATTGAAGTATTGCAGGCCCCCTTCCCTATCTGCTCTGTAACCCCAGGCAGACCTCTGCTGACACTTCATCTATATGAGGGCTTGAGTCCATGGCCTGCCAGAGCTCAGGCTACCTGGGCATGAAATACACATTGCTATAATAAGCAATATGCTGAGATTCAGTATTTCTTCAGCCTAAACAGGGATGTCAATCCCCTAAAAACAGAGGCTTATATTGACATAATGGTGGCCTGCAAGACTTCAATATTATATTATATGTTGGGCTGAGAGTGCAGCTCAGTGGTAGAAAGCTCACCTAGCACATGTGAGGCTTTGGGTTTGTTTTCCAATACCACAAAACAAATTCAGCAACACAAAAAAGCATTACATTTTAAAATAAATATTTGGGGAAAATATAGAAATCTGTAGGGAAACAAAAATCCACAATTACACTATTAGACATTCACTATGAACATTTTTGTATGTATTATTCAATAGTGATTTTCCTCAATGTACCTATATTTACATTTCCACCTATATATATATATATATCTGTATGTTACTAAATTTATAAATCTTACCTACATTAATATATATATATATATATATATATATATATATATATATATATATATATGATATAAAATTGATATCAATTTGGAAATCTTTTTCTCATAAAATTATCTATATATTTTAGAGGGGGTTTTGTTTGTGTTGATTGGTTGGTTGGTTGGTTGGTTTTCTTTTGTGGTAGTGCTGAGGATCAAACTCAAGGCCCTGCACATGACAGATAAGTACTCTATCACTGTGCTGAACTTCCAGTACTATATGTTTTAAATAATCTTCTAAAGTGTGATGTTTAATGATTTTGTGATTTTGCATTATTATATTTTTCTAAATAATTCTCTTTTAAAAATTGTAAACCACACTCTAAGAAGCCCATTACTTATTTATATCTTGAAGTAATTATAAAAATATAATTACTGAGCTAAAATGGTTATAAGGATTACTTTCTTAAGTTTCCTTTTTTTTCAATTAATCATTAACTAACTAATTTTCTATTTTAAGAAATATTTAAAAAGTACTCTATCAGGGGCTGGAGTTGTGGCTCAGTGGTAGAGCACTTGCCTGGCATGTGTGAGGCCCTCGGTTTGATCCTCGGCACTACATATAAGTAAGTAAATTAATTAAATTAAATATCCATTGAGAACTAAAAAAAATTTAAAAGTACTCTATCAAAACTTGTAATTTTATTCTATGTATTTAGAATACCTAGAACTGCTATTGAGAAGTGTAATTATTGGGTTAAAAGGACTGCATGGGTAATTCATTTTTAAAATCCTGTGTATTATATGTAAAGGAAGCACTCTCACTTGTTTTGTCTGCATTCATAGCAGATACTTTGGTATGCACTGGTTATGAAAAGTGTCAGAATATTTGAAAACTTGACAGATTATTCTGGGCAGAACATTTTCTTTCTTGACAGAATGCTTGCTCCTAGCCCTATCTCTGCTTCACTGGGCAGGAGTGCTTGTTCTGTTTGACTTCATCCATTTTGAAGTTTCAAATGGTCACAACCTATAAGACAGAGTGACAAAAGGCCATCAATCAACGTAAATCGGTGCTCAGCCCATGGGTCTGGGCCTGGGTTGGGAGATGGTCAGTGGCGATTCTTTGGATGTAAATCTGCCTCTCATATTGCTGTGGCTAATGCAATGGCAGGTCACAGTGCATGATGAGGATTCTAATATTAAGTGCATTTTAAAAACTTGAAATGCATGTATATAAATTGAGTTTTGAGCAGATTCTATTTTCTCCCAGCAATACTATTCATTAGTTACCAGATGAATATCATTTTTGAAAGTATTGATTTTCAATGGCCATAGAAACATCTTTGTGTGTCTGCCGAGCTTGGTTATTAATTTTGTTGTTATTCTTTTGAAAATTATCACTTGTGAGCAGCTGAAGTTTGAGCTGGGAATCAGGATTAAAATCAATGCAAAAAAATGTTTCTAGCATGACCTTAAAATTGGAAATATTGTAAGAATCTGAATAGCTTTTTATCCTGAATGAGTATAAATACATACATGCACACAAAATCTTTATTACATGTAATACTGCCGCTGCTTCTGGGGACAATATCTTTAGTGTGAAATAAGAGAAGGGATGCACGGACATGTAAGAGCATTATAGGCTTTCCTAGAATTCTTCTCCAAGCTGTCTGAGAGGACGGGGGACTTTGTGACAAAGACTGAAGTCCTTTTGTGAAGAGGCAGCTTTGCGATAGTGGTTCCCACTCCTCCTTCTTATCCTCCTCTCCCACCCCCTTCTTTTTCCTCTTTCTGTTTCTACCTCCCTTCTCTCTTACTTTTTCTTCTATTCCTTTCTTTCCTTTTTTCTTCTATAACATCTTTAAATATTTTATTTCCCAGAGTAATGCATGTTAATTTAAAAAAAAACTTAGAAAATATAAACAATCATGAAAATAAAAATGATCAGAATCACTTGTAATTCTGTTTCACAGAATGAATGCTCAATATTTGGAGTGGAAAATAGAGAGAGAGAGAGAGAGAGAGAGAGAGAGAGAGAGAGAGAGAGAGTTAAAGCATGCACACACACACACACACACACACACAGGTATACATGTATAATTAACTAAGATGGCCAGTGTTAAATTTTTTTGATTAATAAGAATAATCAGGTTATTTTGATTAGTAAATGGCTCTTAAGATATAATCAATTAAAAAGTGCTCCTTAAAAAAATAAGTTAGGCATAGGAAGATAAGTACTGCATCACTTATGTATTTGTAGAGACTAAAATAAATTAATATTATGAAAATTAAATACAATTGTGATTACTAGAGACTAGAATAGGCAGGAGAGGGAGGAGCTGGAGGGAAGACAGATAATGGATTCCAAAATAACAAAAAGCTGGAATAAATTCTAGTGTTCTTCAGCATAGTGGAGTGGCCACAGTTCATAACAACTTATTCTATGTTTTATAAAGAATTAGAAGAGAGGAATTCAAGGGCTCCAAACAAAGAAAAAGGCAAATTCTTAAGGAGATGGAGATGCTAATTGCCATGATTTGACCATTATACGTTGTATATATGTATTGAATTATCACACTGTACTCCATAAAAATGTACTATTATTGTATATCAATTAAAAATGAATTTTAAAAAGCTGATGCAATTTCTGAGAATATGTTTCCATAGAGTGACATAGACTGTCTCCTCTGTTTCTAGTGTCATTCTGAATATGATTTGAGGAGGAGGACAGGTAGTCTTTGAAGCTTCTCCATCAGAGGAAGGCGTGTGTCTCTTTGAACTCCCTCTTCCATGTCCCCCAGCTCTGCAGCAGTGGGTGCAGCCAGCATGGCACTGGGAAAAGTCTCCAAAAGACCCTTGAGGAATTGGGTCGAGGTTGAGGATGTTTAAAATGTGTTCAAGAGAAAGATTTCTCTAGAGATTTTGCCTGGAACTATTTAAAATATTCTCAGTGGTAGAGGCAGGCTCTAAGTCTTGCCACACTTCAAAGTAGGATCGATGAGCAAGGAGAACGCTCCACGAATCACCAGCTTCCCTACAGGAGATGTTCATCTCTACCCATGTCCCCCTCCCTCTCCACTGGGCCCGCTCAGATGTCTGGGCCCGGGCTATCATGCTCTGTGTGCTGTCCAATGCTGATCAACACAAAGAGGCAGGGACGGAAGGCTGTTGTGTGCAAAAAGTCACCAGACGTTGAAAGACAGAAGCTCTGATTACGCTCTTACTATGGATCCACTAAATTTTTGTTGAATTGTTCATATGAGCTGGAAAGGGACTCCTGTGCCATGAAAAACAGTGAGATTACTTTCGAAGCTATTATGATATTTTCTCAGTAGATGGCGATGTTTTGAACGAAGAGGCTTTGGGTGAGCTCATTTATAAACGTGAAATTGAATAAGGTTTCTTTAAATAAAAAGAATCCCATTGTCACAACGTACAAAACTTTGACACAAAGAAGTGTGTAGTAATAAGAGCATGTTCCCTAGTTCCCAAATCAGCACTATCCTATAAAAATATAACAGGAGCCATGTTGCACTTTTAAAGTTTTTGGAAACAACATTGAGACAATGTTGATGTAAATAAAATAGGTGAAATTCATTTCAGCAAAGTATTTAATTTCATTAAATATACAAAATTTAAGGTTTCAACATGTAATCAATATCAAAATTACCAGGGAAATATTTTACATTCAGATAACCTATATTTAAGTCTTCAATAGCCAGTAATTGATAGCTACCATGCTACACCAACTGATATGTTTTCCTTCTTTTATTTCTTCATAAAAGGGTAAATTTTCAGAACCACTGATTTGAACAGGGATCATGTTTTTATTTTTTAGAGTATTTTGTGTTGAATTTGATCCTTGCCAAAGTAGTGTCTTTGGCTAAGAAAAGGCGTGTGTGTGTGTGTGTGTGTGTGAACACAAGTTTTGGTCCTCCATAGAGAAATCAATGCACATATCAGTATCCAGGAAGAATGTCAGAAAGTTTTTTGTTATCTACTAAAGCAGTGAATCTCTCCTATGTACCAGGAACTGTTCTAACAAATAAAGCTTATCTTTGCATTTCTAAACAAGACCTGTATTAAATAAATGTTGATAGAGACTCCCTATGACTTGGAACTTCTCTACCCATTTCTCACCATTCAGTCCATTAATGAACTTTTATGGGGTTCCTCACACTTACTGAAGGTGCACAATGTAGTAATAAAGCGGCTACCCCAAAGATCCCAGGTTAGTGGGGGAGTGGACCTAGCTGACAACTACATAAAATAGCATGAATGCTGCTAATTCATACTTAAGGGGCCATGAGAGTAAAGAAGAGGCACACTCATTCAGACTGCGGCTGCTCATGATGGAGGGGAGGGACTGAGGGGGTTTCTTTAAAGGTTTGCTGTCTGAGCTGGGTCATGAAGGAATGAACAGGGTTAGAAGAGTTGGGAGGTCGCATCTTCAGTGGTAGGGTTGGGGGAGGGGTGAAGATGCATCCAGCAGGGGCCAGAGGCATGAGACAAGGCAGCAAGTTTGAAGAACTGCAGGTAACTGAGGCTTTCTGTTATGTAGGAATGAAGGGTTCAGTGTTTCAAGAGGTGAACAATGCTCAGATTATTAGAACCTTTATGTTTCAAGCTATTGAGCTCAATCTTGAAAATCAAAAGAAGAATTAAAGGATCCTTATCAGGAGAATGATGTGGTTGGATTTCTGTTTTGGGAAACTCATTTTAGCTTCAGTATGGAGAATGGATTTGAGGGCTGTAAGACGAGGCAGAAAAACTCAGTTTTGAAGTTTTTTCAATGACTGTGAGAGGAACAGGAAGAGAGTGACCTGCAACAGAGGCCAGAGCTATGAATTAGCATTGGGTTTGAAAGAGATTTGGGAAGAGGATTAATAGGAATGGGTGTGCAGTTGTGAGGGAAAAAGACATAGACATCAGGAGAGATCAGACTTTTAGACCTAGATGGTTTTAGAACTGTGGAAGTTTTATACAAAATTATGAATTCACAAGTGCCTGGTTGCTTCTCAGGGCCTTAGAAGTCCCAAATTTGGGGGACAGGCCTTGGAACGTAAGCTTCCAAATTAAACTGAATTTTTCCTGCTCCCAGATTTATTTGGATGACAGAGATGCAATAGGGAAGGAGAGGATCTGTGGGGGAAGATGATTCTAATTTGAACTATTTTTGAGAGGCAGATGGTGCATTTACATGGTGATGCTGGACACTGACACAGAGCTAATGATGGCTGTGGATTGCAGAGGTTTCTGGAAGTCAGAACTTGAATGAAGTCACAGGAATCGATGGCACCATCCTGTGTAGAAGATAAGGTGTGCCCTGTCTCTGGGAAAGACCAACATTCTGCAGTGGGAAGAAAATTGTCTGAGAGGGAGTGAGCCGGAAGCTCTTGGGGAGTCAAGTAAAACAAGGTACCAGGAATGAGTTTTCAGGACTGCTCAGAGATACAGTTTGCAGATCTGTCACTATTCATGACAGACAACCCACATGCTCTAGTGGTCCCAAGAGTGCTGAAGATTTAATTTGCAAGTACCTTGAGAGATGAAAAGTCTCTCCACTCCATATTGTATTACTAGTGACTGATGGTTCTTCACTTTAGAAGGTGTTCTTTCTCTGATTTGCCACGAACCACAACCTCAGGAAAGGGCTGAGTATTATTCTCTTCTCTATTGATTCTTCCAAATTGGCATTTTGTTCACTCCTTTGTAACACATCTCATTTGGACATGCAACCTTCTACCTCTTTCTTTCTAGGTACTATTTCCATACTCTTGGTCAGTGTCCTCATTCATAAATAATGTTAGCACCTTCCTTAGGGTAACCAGCCTGAATACCTGGACAACCTTTGTACTATTCCCATACTGTTACTACTTTCTGCTCGTGACCTCACTTCTTCTCTGCAGCTGACATTAAACCCTCTCTTTTTGTATCTGTGGCTCCTTAATTTTCTAATAGAAAATCCAGAAATTGATCAGACACATGGAATCTAAGCTCATTTTTTTAAGTCTAATCTGCATAGCATGTCTCTTACTTCTCTATCTAATTGGTCTGTACAGTTAGTCACTCTCTGTGACACTGTCTTATTCTCCTCTCAATTCCCACATCATTAAAGTTGGGTAAGTAACTCCTTCATTGCTTAGAGAGAACTTGTGTCTTCTCTGAAGGCCTCATTTCCCATAGGAAAATAACTCTGTGCAGTGCCCAGAAGGCAATTCATGTGAAGATACACACAGGAACCAAGCAAGAAATGAATAGTAGCAGTGGAGAATGGGCTTAAATGGAAAGCTATATCCTATCCATATTCATTCAAATTTGAACCTTTTAAAAAGACCATTTTGATCAAACAAAACTACTATGAGTCCTTCTTCTAGTCTTTGTATCCTCAGCATCTGCAAATAAAAATGTAAATCAGGTAAATATTATTAAGCACTTGGAACATTGTCTGGTAAGGCTATACAGGGGTTGGAGGCACATAAAAAATCTGGTACACAGATTTCACTTAAAAGTTTGGAAAATATGCTCTTGGCCCCTGGCCCTCTGATTTAAGGAACCAACATTATATCAGAATATCTGGAAACATAGTAACTAGAATCATAGTGATCAGGATCCAATATCCAGCCCAACTTCCTCCATGTTACAGATGAAGAAACAAGTCCAGACAAGTTTGGCCACTACTGCACAAGGGTTCACTGCCCCCCACACATAAAAGCCAACACCACGGTACCAAAGTCTTTGCAAAAAGAGTTTTATTGAAGTTCAATGGACAAAGAGACTGGAGGAGTTCTCAAATCTGTCTTTCCATAGGCTGATAGTAAAGAAACATAAGTAGTTTGGAGAAGGGGAGCCAGGATTGATTGGTTGTGACCAGGAGTCTTGGTGGAATAGTATGTAGCTGGTATGCAGATCCAGGTGGAACTTGTGAATAATTCTGGTCTTTTTGCAGCTGTTGACAGAAACCCTCACCTATAATCTAGGTCCATAAGGTCGTCTTATCACTCCTGAGATTCCACTTTTTGGAGATTTTTGGTTCTACCAGACTCTCATAATCATTTTAGGTCAGGTCCTAGAGTTTTGCCCCTGTATCTTAGGAAAAAGTTTGGATAGTTTTTTATGAAACTTGCCATTCTGTGGCCCGATTTTACTACCAATCACACCTTGTCTTGGCCCCTCAAGAAACAGCTAGTACTCTAGATGTTAGGTCTAAAGCTGCTAGAGGTAGCTAGCTATTCATCCAGCACTTATTTAAAGAGAATATAATTCTGATGGCTCTGCTGTATGTCTACCATTAAGGATTTTATTCTTTTGGAAATGCTCTAGGATATGGCTGAGGCAGGTATCAACCAAGAAGAGACTGAGACAGAATTCTTAAATCCAAGATGTCATGATGCTGCTGCCCTTGTAGCATGAGTGATGTTGATAAGCAAAGACAACAAGAATTATCAAACCTGCTCATTCAGAAATGGTCCCCCACCCCGGAACCCACCTATGCTCCTGTCACTAATGAAGCTGGTCACAGGTAGCCAAGCCAGCATGCATTGGCTGTTGGGTGAAATAAACTGTTTACAGTGAGGCTGTAACTTACTGGCTGTCTATGTTGCTGCACCCAGAAGGAAGCATAAAGTGGCTGTGTTTGGAACATGGGAAATTATAGAGGGGTGCTCATTGAGAGGCAGTAGAGGTAGCAGGAGGCCAAAGCTACCCCACTACTGACTTTGCTGAATGGGATATTGTTGGGTCCCAGCCCCTAGTATAACCAGAGAGGGGTTGAATGAGCATTTATTGTCTTTGGGTGTCAAAAAATAATGCTTACTTCATGTTTTCATATTTATATTTAATATTTATACTTAAGAACTCCTTGAGAAATATGAACACTTTTCCCATTATTCTTTCATAGCTCTCTTCTTTACTCATCTAAAGATAATTGTATTGTTGATGATAGAATGATAACTTCTCTTTCTGGATAGAGAACTAGAATATTCTATATATTTTTTGTTACCGTCTGTTAACAAAGCCAATGGCTTCTTGAAAAATAAAATGACCTCCTCTATGTCTCCTAAATTTCCCATCTTGTTCTCTTTAAATCTAGGGCATAAATAAAAGGATTAAGGATTTGTAAGAAATAAAAAAAATATTCCTGCTTCCCTTTCCAATTAAAAAAAATCAAATAACTTCCTTAAAACCCTAAAAGCTAGAAACCAGTCATGGTTTCTTTTAGCCAGTGTAGGTTGCACATTTAATCTACCAGGGTGTTGAATTATTGATGCTATATTTCTTTTTTCTTAATTTTGTAATACTTCTTGTAAACTTGGCTTCACCCTGGGCTTTCATCCTGATTTCACATTTTTATTTTAGCCCATGACAAGTATTAATAATTTAAAGTCTGGAGTTACATCTTATCAATCTCCTTTGGGGAGTTTGCAAGGCAAAATTGATTGAAATAAAATTCTGTGTTCAGGATGTTTACTATGGAAAGACACAGCTGCACTGTTTGATGAGTAAGGCCATATCAATATGTTAACCAGCATGCACATATGTTAAGGTAGAGATTCAGCACAGGTTTGTTTTATTTTTTATTTTTTTAATAACTCATTAGGTTTAGTAAAGTTGTTGAAATAAAATGGCCAAAGTAATTCATAAGAAGGCATGGTGCTTGGAGACTTCAGGCCAGGATAAACACCCTCTCTAATTTAAACAAAATTGACTTAAGATGGAACTGTATGCATGGTCATCTCAAGAGCTGGGAATGGCTGACAGGGGTAATTGAACATTAGTTGTTTTTTTTAACGGCTAGAGTAGGTGACAGGTAGTGGAAATGAGAAATTGGAAGTTTGATTTTTTTTCCTTCAGTTTAGTAGACTTCAGGAAAAAATAACAATTTTTTTTTTTAATTTTGGAAAGGGAATTGAGATTTCTAAATTTGATGTGGCTCAATCTGATAGTTCTGTAAGAAAAAAATTAAATTATTAACATTTCTTATTTTAAATTTATTGATGCCAAAGATTTACAAATAATTATTTTCTGCTTTTTAGCATCTACTCAAATGGCCCCCATGCAGTTCTGAAAATAAATAAAAGACTCATAAGTTTCTGTGGTTGCATTATAGTGAAAAATGTGCCTACTGAAAGATTCTAGTGCTAGAAAGCTACGCTTCCAGAAGTAGGAGGTTTGCTCTGTGTGGGAAACTTGGTAGGCTTACTCAATGAATCCGACTCAGTTAGAACTGATCACTCTGCAGTAATAGTCTTTGTCTTTCTGTCCTTAAAGTGGAACCAAGTACAAGGCTCAGAACAGGGAAGAAAGCACCCTTCTATTCATTATGCCTATTATCTGTGATCAGTCACATGGCGTTTATATGGGTTTCAGCCAGGAAAAGCCCCCAGTGTCGTGAACCACAGCATTTTGATAAGAGATTCTCACCAAGTGAGAGGAAGGATCTCATTAGGGACCATGTGTGGTAAAGTGCCTATGTGTCTGCCCACTTCATGTTCCAGGACCACTGAGCCATGCCAGGAGCTGCATACATTAAGTCATTTGTTAGATGCATAAATAAATACTAGAAGCTTCCAATTCCACACAATGACTTGATCTAAATCTAATATCACAGCAGGTTCTCCCTTTACAATAGGAGTATCATCTCCAGTTCAGTCTCTTAGATTCCGCAGGACTTAAAATTGCTTGCTTTTCTCCCGGTTTCGCTAGCTTCATCCTCTTCAAATGCCACCTCTAACCCCGCTACAGTATCATATCTTTATTTTGGAATGGTTATACCAGCTTGTGTTTTAGATTCCCTCGGCTCTTATTCTCTGCCTCCAATTCAAGATGTTTTCCTCTTATCTGGAATGGTAAAGCCTCAGATTTTATTTGGTTCTAGGTAGTCTACCACTCCCCATCTGTCTCTGAAATTTACAAATCTTATTGGTCTTAGAGGCTTCAGACCTTGAGAAGTTAGAACTGGAAGATGCCTTTGAAATGTTCCTATTAAATCTCTCCAGTTTTCAGAAGGAAAAACTAAGGACTAAAGTCACCCAGAAGGCCAAGAACAGGAGGAAAAGAAATTCTCTGCTTCTCAGGCACTGCCTTGAGAGTCTGTGGAAGAACTGTGTCAGCAGGGGCATCTTCAGCACCAGCATCTGCAGGTCAGAATGGAAGGAGAAAGAGATGGGAAGGCCCTGAAAGAAAAGAAAAACACATAAATACACAACTATCCATCAGATTGCTGGTGTTTCTCGTTTGCACATGGGGTGATGCTGTGATAGTGATGGCAAGGTACCAGGTAACAGCCATCTGCAATACTATTTAGAATCAGCTTCCAAGTAAATTTGGGTCACCGTTCCATATGGCATACTATCTAAACCCTTATTTTTATCCTTCCTACGTTAATCATCTTTGTGTGATTGTAACAAAACACCTGAGATGATCAACTTATAAGAATGAAAGATGTATGCTACTTCACAGTTTTGGAGACTTAGTTGGACCATTGAGATTAGGCCTGTACACATCATGGCAGGAGTGAATGGTAAAAGAAACCACCCACCTCATGGTACCCAAAGGGAGAGAAGATCCCAACCACCCTTACAAGTGCATTTCCTCAATGACCTGACTCGATTCCATTAGGCCCCACATCCTAAAGTTTTTTCCACCTTCTGAAGTACCACAGACTGGGGACCAAGTCTTTAACACATGGATTTTGGGGTGGGGGGAGATATTCAAGATCCAAACTACTGCACTTCCTGTTTTTAATTTAAAAGAAAAGTTTTAACAGAAGTTATCACTTCCACTGAGTGATACTACAAGTATTTTGGAAGACACCAAAAAGATTTCTGAAACTAGAAGATTTACACTTTGCTCCTTTATGGATTTGGAGTCAATGGAACACTTGAGATGAAGAAATGGCTGTGCAATTGTGCTCCTGAGATTTTCTAGGCATTAAAAAATAAACTGACCAAAAATAAAGTACCTAAAATTGAGTGTACTTTTAACACCTTAGTCCTGAAAGATTCTACCAGTCAATAATTCTGTTTGCCTAAAACTTTATATTCTGATATTTGCCTTAATCAAAAAGCATCTTTAAAATTTTATTGGTTCTTTTTTAGGTATACACAACAATAAAATCCATTTTGATGTAATATGTAGGCATGAAATATATCTTATTCTAGTTAGGACCCCATTCTTGTGGATGTACATGCTGGTGGGATTCACTGTGATATTTTAATATATGTACATAGGACAAATATGTCAGATTCATTCCATAGTCTTTCCTTTTTCTATATTTCCTCCCTTTCCTTCATTTTCCATTGTCCAATCTACTGAAATTATATTTTCTCCCACGCCCCTTCTTATTGTAGTATAGGTTCCATGTATCAGAGAAAACATTCCACTTTTGTCTTTTGGGGACTGTCTTAGTTCACTTAGCATGATGGTGTCCAGACTCATTCATTCACTGCCAAATGTCGGAAGTCATTCTTCTTTATCCATTTATCAGTTGAAGGGGACTTACGTTGGTTCCATACTTTAGCTATTATAAATTGAGCAGCTATAAACTTTGATTTTAAGTCCTTTGGATATATACTGAAGAGAGGAATAACTGGGTCAAATTGTTGTTCCATTCCTAATTTTCTAAGGAATTCCATACTGCTTTCCAGAGTTGTTGCACCAATTTTCAGTCCCACCAACAATGTATGTGTGTAACTTTTCCTCCACATCCTCACCAGCATTTATTGTTACTTGTATTCTTGATAATTGTCATTCTGACTGGAGTGAGATAAAATGTCAGTGTAGTTTTAATTTTCATTTCTTTAATTGCTAGAGATGTTGAACATTTTCAAAAAGCATTTTTAAACAGGTTTCCATGTTTTGTTTTTCCAACCTAGGTATTCAGTGTGTGTTTAAATCTGTTTGTTAAGATCTTTCTTAGGAGTTTAATTATGCTTTTATGAGAAGAAATCATAAATATTTTGCATAAATTGAGATACACTATGTAATGCACCATGCATTTTTAAAGCTCAGTCTGGACCCTTGTTTCCATTCATTTTCAGGTCTCATATGTCAGATGGTTTCATTTCTCTGGTATTGAGCAGATGTTGACACTCAAAGAAAAAGCACTGTGTATGTGGAATAATTATCCTCTGGATACCCTAAAGTACTTTAACTGGATATAAGAATCTGGCCCTCAGAGCTCAAAAGAACATACACTGGTCTTGCCATGAATTTAAAACTTTACAGAATAAAAAGTGTTAACATTTTTACTTAACAAGAGGATTTTTAGTACTCATCCCTACCAGGTTCCTGGTATCTGATGTACTTTAGAATATGTCGGACATTCTTCTTCATCTAAGGCAGACAAATGTCTTTAACCTTAAAGACAAATGAAGCTCTATCCACATCCATGTTTCACTCAATGGCATTGGATATTTTTGTCTTCAGTTAAGAAACAAATGCACATTTAAAAGAAGAAGTAGCCCAGACAAAGTAACGTTCACTGAGGTTAGATGAGCAAGTTCAAGATTCTTCTCTGCTACTTACCATCAATGTCATCTTGAAGAAGTCACAGTGTTTGTCATAGGTCAACCTTGTTCACTATTCTCCAGAGTCCTTTGCTGAATTGAAAATAGGGTGGTTTGTTTGATGTATATATTGAAAGAGTTCTGGAAAATAACCTACTAAGGTTATCTGAGTACTATAATCCTTCTGTTCAACAGTGAAAGCTTTAAATATAATATCCTGGGAGTTGCTTTAAACTGCTATGTTTTTCTTTACTTGTTTTGTAGTAACAGAAGACTAATACAGTGTTCATGAAAGTTTATGTCCTAAGGATTGGGTTAAAATGTAATTGGCAGTAGGATGTATTCATTAAATAAAATTTGGATTGAATGGGAGATGCAATTTTGCTTTTAAACCAATGGCCCTAGTTCTGTTTATTTAAAAAAAATCAGGATTGTAGGTTTAAGCTCTAGAAAAATTGTGTAATACTAGAAAAGTTTACACTATATGCTAGGAATGGGTTCTTGTCTGTTAAAATAATTTCAAGTGACAAATGAAGACATTTTTAATGACTCTTAGAGGGTAAGAGAAGTCCAAAATAATTTCTGATCCTGTGTCAAGGCAAAGTCCTTCAGAATTTGAGTATAGTTAGACATAAAAATATGCATGAATAATTATTAAAAGCAAAGTTTGGGGTATACAGGGTGGCTTTATCTGGTACTGTTGAAATCCACTGGATTGAGGTATGATGAATAAAGCAAATTATGGTGGGGAATCAAAACTACAGTGGTAGTTGATACTGAATGTTGTTCTGTTCCAGGCTTTGTTATTTTATCACATGCTGCTCTTATTTCTGAAAACATATTACTTCATCATTACTCAAAAAGTTGCTCTCCTCTCCATGAAAGTGCCATTATGCTGACTATTTGGATGTCATATATTAAATTTATAGTGCAAAATTTAAATATGAATTTGGAGTACAAATAAGATGAATAATTTATACCCAAAGAACAAAGAAGTGTTCTTTGGTAATTGTGGTTTCTGAGTATTCAAGTCTTTGATTAAATTTGACTTAGAATTTGTCAAATCTGCACATACATAAGCATAGATTAAATTTTGATTCAGTTTTGATATGCTTTTTAATATCAAAGTTGTAGCATTATAATTGGATTATAACAAACTCAATTTATATGTTGCCAAAGTAGTTGATTCTAGAATTCTAGTTATGATTATTACCATTATAATTACTCTTGAAAGACCTGGCAATCACTAAATATTAAAAGTGCTAATAAGGGAAATTAAATTCTAGAAAGTTTAAGCCTACATTTTGAATGAAATATGTCTTTCATGCCTTGTGATCACCTCACACTTGTAAATTCCATGTGTTTTCGTATTTCTTTTCATCCTCCACAATTCCAATTGTTAATCCTTTTAAAAATGCTTCCTGGAGCTTTTCTGAGGCAGACATGGTTGTGGGTGCTGTGGAGCTACATTTTGTCAGCTTCTGTTCCTAATTCACCCCTGTTCCCTCCTGCCCAGGAGCAAGTGGTTCAGGAAGCCACACTACAGCAATGGCTTTGAAAGATACTGGAAAGACACCCATAAAACCAGAGGTGGTGGTTCTCCAAAATAGAATCACTCTTGTCAGCATGAAATCCCCAGAGAAGGTGTGGCTGACTTGATCATAGGTATGGATGCCTATAAAGACCTTGAGAATTACTACAAGAAACGTTCCTTTTGTAAAAGATTCTAACACCTGATATCATTTCCAAATGGGATTTGGGCTCCTGGACTTGCAAAATCTTTTTAGGGTTGTTGAACAGATCACTACCATTAGCACTGAGCTGGGTGGAGGTTAAAGTCAACATTGCAGATGCCAAAGACAACTATTTTAATGAATTAATTATCTGTTGTTTAAAGCAAAAAGGAAATGCTTCATTCATTATGCAAATCATTGACACTCTCTCTTCTCTGTATCTCTGCACATACACCGAAATACATTTATTTCTGAACCATTTGGGGATGATTTATATATCTGTGTCCCTCCCCCCAAGTACTTTGAGGTGCATTTTCTAAGAAAAGAATATTATCTTATTTTAAAGTAGTGCAGTTATCAACTTCAGTAAATTTTACACTGACGCCTTTTATCTAACCTGCCACTTCTATTCCAATTTCATCAGTTGATCCATTAACATCCTTGAAAAGCATTTACTGTCCTGTACAGGTTCCAGTCTGGAATTGGGTATTGCACTGAGTACCTTTGACTTTCTTTACTCTGAAACATTTCCACTGACATTCTTTGCTTTTGCATTAACATTTTTGAAGAATACCAAACCATCACCTGTCATCTTTATAAAAAATAGTATTATTATTCTTATCTTGGGTTTCTCTGATGTTTCTTTGGGATGGGATACAACTTTTGCATTGTCATTTTGTATCTTTAGAGTATCATGCCTGGGATCACATGGCATCTATGCATCCACTTCTAGATAACATTGATTTGACTAGGCCACAGTGCCTGGTTATTCAATCAAATGCTAATCTAGGTCTTACTTTGAAGATATTCTATGAATGTTATCAAAATCTGTAATCTTTTGATTTTTAAGAGAGATTATCCCAAATAATTTTGATGGGCTTGTTTCAATTAGTTGAAAGCCTGGGTTTCCTTGTAGTAGAGAAATTCTTTGTATTTATGTGGCTGGAAACTTCTTCTCATGTGTGAAAGTTCCCTCCCATCCTTCTTGATGGCCTTCCCTATGAATATCAGACTTGCTTATTCAACCACGATAGTGTAAGCCAACTTCTTGCAATAAATCTGTTAATATATGTCCCCATTGATTGGGCTTTTTTCTAATGGAACCATATCTGACAAATTTAAATTCATATTAGTTTTCTATTGTTGCTATAACATATTAACATAAATTTAAACAATAAAGTTTATCATTTAGATTTCTAGGAATCAGAAGTTGAAAATATGTTGCAGGGCTGTATTCCTTCCAAAGCTCTATTTCCTTTCTCTTTACAGCTTGTACAGACTGCCTGTGTTCCTTGGCTTCTGGACCCTCCATAATTCTGATCTCTACTTATTTTGAAAGTCTTCTTTTCTGATTTTTTAACACAGTTGGTTCCCTCTTTCCCTTATAAAGATTCTTGTAAATATATTGAGTCCATCTAAATTATCCAGCAAAATTTCTCCATCAAAATGTCCTTAATTTAATCTTGTCAGCACAGTCCCTTTAGGTCTGTAAATTAACATATTCACAAGAAATGAAGATTAAGAAGTCATTTTTGAGAAGAGGTCAATTTTATGTGCATCTGGGTTCAATATATTGGAGAAGCTACTAAATATTCCAAGATTATGACCACTCCCTTTAGCCAGAGGTGTGAACAATTTCTATGAACATCACTTATGCCAATTTTGATCTCAGATCTAATAGCGCGATTGGTTTTAGGATTAGTGTGTATAATGATCATGTAAAAATGTTTAAAATGAGAGATCATAACTTATTATTAATAAAAAGTGTATCTTGTGTGAGTCTTTCCTTTCTCATCATCTAAGTGAGAACATATGATTGAAGCTTTATCCCAACTTTGAAAATCCTGAGCCCTTTTCACAACCTCTCTTACTAACTTTTATGTGTGTGTGTGTGTGTGTGTGTGTGTGTGTGTGTGTGTGTGTGTGTGTGTGTGAAAATAAATCTATTTCAAATTTAATTGAACTATGAAGCTTATCTAGAATGTCTAAGCCAATGTTTGGGTACCTTTAAATTAAATAATAAATTAGAATTAATATAGCTAGCTTAATGCTATATTAAGAGGAAAGTAAGTTAACATCATTGCAGGAAATAAGATTTAAACATAACTGGCAACCAAACGCATAAGATCCAATAGGCTTTGTTCTAATATGGCACATCCTTAGCCTTGCAGAAGCATACAACAGTAAACTCATTATCCACAGTACCTTGTCTCCTTGAATGGTACCAGTCCCAAGGTTTGTTAATTTCTTTGCACTTATGGAGCATGTGCACCTATTGCAGATGAAAGTCAAAGTGTGTTTGTCATCTTTACAGAGAGAAGCTAGGTCTTCCACCATTTTTGTGTGATTCAATAAGACAGACTGAAGACTTACCTGCTAACTCACATCTTTGCAAGTTCAAGCGCATCACACAGAAAAAAAAATATTCAAGGCTACCCAACATGCCATATTTTTCTTACCTCTGTTTTCAAGTGTTGCTGTACAATGACAGGTCAGTCCAGGTTGGATATTAACCCTTTTTCAATAATTATATTGTTTTTTGTTTCCAGAAAGATTAGACCAGATTTTAATCTGAAGACTGCTCCAAATTCTGCGCCCCCTCCCCAAATTAAGCTCCACGCACCTTGCCCTACCTGTTTCTAGTTGTAACCCTATGAATGGGGATCTGGGGCTGCTACCAGGATGAGTGAAGGCATTACCATTTTGGGACAATTCCTGCTTAAGTTCCAGACCTCTAAGCATAGCTCATTATTTACAATTGGATGAATTTAGAATGGGTCACATGTCAGTGACAGGAACTTAAGATGACTTTGCTTCTGAATAAGATGAAGTCTACTTGTAATAGAGTTTTACTTTTTTTTTTGTTTTTAGCCCTTCACCAAACAAAAGCAACATTAAAAAAACAAAAACAAAAAAACCCTGCTTGGCTCTTTCATATCACATACAACTGATGAATTAATCAGAAGAAATGTTCTGGAGCTGCCTGTGTCCTGGTTCTTTGCCACACGCCTGACTGGGCTGATCTCTCATTAGTGTTGATGAGCCCAGGGTGGAAAGGTACTTCTTTTTTTGTTCCTGAGAGCATTTCTTCTCAGTCATCTTGCACTTTCAATCACCACTAATAGCTATTTTGGCACAAATTCAAAGCAGGCTCAGTTAGGGGCAGAAGAAATATTTTGCATTAACTGGATTATTTTAAGTTTTCAGCCCCGTGATGTGGCTTCAGGACAAAATAGATGGTGCAGAGAAAGAAAGTTTGCCTCACTGAGAGCCTGCAAGGACATGGTTACTGCAATGCTATGCCATAGTGGGTCCCATCAGCCATCACAGGCCACTGTGCTTCTGAGGTCTTTCCTTGAGTCACTGGAAATGGTGACAGTGATTGCGATGTGTTTGCTGTGTGGCTGATATAATGATCTGGTGTTTGATAACAGTGACTGGACAAAGAATTTAAAAAGAAAAAGATGTAACATATTAAATTTGGGTGTTTGCGTCCTGGGTCCCTGTAGATTCTCTGTTAGTACATTGACAAACATTTATGTTGCCAGTAAATATCGAAATGTCTGAGAATAATGGATTGGGTTTCAACTTTCCTGTATAACTTGAGTACCTCCTCCCAGGGACAGGCATATAGATGAAATGGACATATCTGGGATTGGCAGAGATCTGGAGTCAGGCTGGTTCTTACTGGTTTGAGGGCACTGAGCATAATAGAACCCCTGAAACATCCTACAGAAGGGCCCTGTGCCTGGATGCAGTCCAGCATAATAATTCAAAGGATGACTTTTGGAAACCTGGTTTTTAATGTTGAATCCACTAGTTATGAGTATTTGAATGCTTCATTCAATAATTTGAGGTTTAGTTTTATCAGTCAACTGAATGGGGGGAATAATATTAATTACTTTAAGTGTTAAATATGACGCGTGTGTATGTGTGTGTGTGTGTGTGTGTGTGTGTGTGTGTGTGTGTGATGCATGGTGACTGTGATGGACCAACATGCTCAATAAATGGAAGCTGATGTTATTTTCAGATTCAGACACTTTCCAAAGTATCTCAATTTCATCCAGGAGTCCTTCAGATTCTTAATGGATTCTTGTCTTTTCTTACTGACACAATCCTTGATAAAAGTCATGTTCCCCCAGAAAAGGACATCCTTGATGAAGGCCATGGGTCATCTCAGATTTATAAGGACTTTGGCTCTGGCTTCCAGTGTGTCCTTTCCTATTTATTAGTTGAGTCATTGTCTTTTGTGACTCACCAGGCAGGGACAGCAGAGGTAGTATGAGGACCTTGAGACCTGAATATAAAGCTAATTGATTCTTAAATCCTTTCTCTGAGACATGTGCAAGTCGAATATAAGAAAATAAATTTTGAAGGGGTAACAGGATGTCACTTAATGTTACTCTTTAGGTTTGAGCATGGAAGAGCCGATTGACAGAAGCTGGTATTTCCCTGCTGTGTGTGATGCCTGGAAACGTTACAGCTCCCACCAATTGGGTGCTAGCTCCATGTTAGTCTCTGCGTGCCTGACAGTAGAATTCCAAACATACAAAAATGTCCAGCTTTCTCCTGACACTTTGTCTCTTTCTTGTATCAGGAATTATTAGGTTTATGCATTTGAATTTCCATGACTCCCTGTCCATCCTACTGCCTCTGCTCTCACTTTCCACCACCATTTTGGTCTTTATCTTACTCTCAGCTCTTGAGAGTAAGATAAAGTATTAAGTATTCAGAAATACTTAATCTGCTAACAGTTTTGATTCCTCCTTATTTGGTGATTGTACACCTTCTCCCAAAGACCTGAACCTTCTCCTGCAGGTCTAAGTTTTGTTCATCTATCTGGCTACAGGTGTCTTCTGTCTTGACCAGTAATGCTCCATCCCAACCCATCAGAACCAACCCTGGCTCTAACCCCTGGCCAGTCAGGCCAGCCCTGATACTGAAGAAAAGCTGAGAATAAAATGCAAAAACAGCCCCAAATTAGTTGATGGGGCATAAATAACAACCAACATGGTATATTTTAATGGAAACATTGTACTTTATCTGTTTTTCTATGGCATTAAATAAAAACTAATGGTTCAAGAATTAAGGAAAAGTAGAGTCTTTGGTAAGAACTATTCATCATTACTAAACTAAATCACTCAATGTCTGATGTGTTAAGTGTTGACTTGCCTTTGGGTTTTAGCAAATGTTTTAATATCCTTCCCCTTGGAGTGAATGCAGGACTGTGGCAGTAAGCATATACATGTTGTCGGATAGCCATCACTTACGTCCATCTCCGAAAGTCATGTGGGCCTACTCCTATCATCAATACTGAATCTTGCTCCCCTCCCAAGGCCCAGGAAAGAACATTGTATTTTATGTTTTGATAAATCTGATTATTGGGAATCTGAGATATGTGAAATCCTACAAAATTGTCTTTCTCTGGACACCATCATTTTCAATAGGTGCAGTTCACCCCTAATCCTGGGTGTACCAGGTCCACTGCCAATTCTGCCAATGTCTCAACTGGACTGTGAGTGACAGTCAGTGGTGACGGTGCACAGGAGCTGTCTTTCCATGTCAGTGGGCATCTCTGGTCCCAGAATCTAGGATCTTGGGTCCCACCCAGCCTATAGGTTGCCCCCTCCTTCAGGTCCTTGCAGGCCAGTGTGTACCAAGGCCCTGTGCCTGGTGGTTTCTGTAGCAGTTTGGAGGATGTGTCCTGAGCAGGGGGCAGGGGCCATCTGAGTAGCACAGAGGACTCTGGATTTGTGTGGCCAGGTGTTGTGGTCATGGGTCATGATGGACTACTAGTACACTGTGCACTTCAAAAATAGTTCAATTACAAAATGGATGTTTGGTGTACATTACTACAATTTAGCCATTGGGGAGATTGCTGATTTACTCCAGTTCGGATTGTTCATGTTGTGATAGAAGAATACAAGAGACTGGGTAATTTATAAAACAGATTTTATTTTTCAAATTCTGGAGGCTAGAAGTCTAAGATCAGGAGCCAACTTCTGAGGACATTCTTGCTGTGTCCTCCTGGGGATGAAGGTAAAATAGGGACAAAGCCTGCTAACACATCATCTGGAACAGACAAAATAGAATGATATCCTGTGCCCCCCACAACATCCAAACTTCTTGGGATGACTCAATTTCTGCAAGATTTCCAGTTCTAGAAAGGCCTTTTTGTGACATAGGACAAGTCTCTGTGCCTCAGTTTCCTCATCTGGGCATCCTTACAGCATCTCCTTTATAGGGTTATTGGTTATATGAGAGATGGTTTAAAAAGCTTAAAACAGTACCTGATAGTGTTGTTTATTTTTATCAAAATTAAAAACTTATTTTCTTAAGTTGGAATTAAAATTTCCAGAAACTCCCCCATTGAGATCCATCAGGAGATTCACATTTGGCCTCTGTGGCCACTCGGCCAAGAGGGTGTGGGGCTGCTGTGGTAATCCATGTCTTCTCTGTTTGAGTTCACAAAAGGAAGAGGGCAGAGAAGGGAACATTTTCGATGTCTCAGCATTGGCATCTATCAACTCTTATAACTTCAAGCAGCCCAGTGAAGTTGTACCTTAATTTCCTAATTTTATAAGTTAGATAACCAAAGTGAATTTAGTCTGTGATCCCAGCTCTTTTTGATCCCCAAACTCAATCTTTATGTATGACTTTTGCTAGCATTTTGACTAGTGGCCAAAATAGAATAAATGAGACAAACTTACCATTGGCTTGCATATTTGGCAGTGTTTCCCTTTAAATTAGAGATTTCCTACCAGCCTGAGTACTATTGTAGGCATTTCTAGTTTATCTTAGTATAAATTAACAATTCATCCCTTTTTTTTGATTTATCGCTACTTTTAAGTGATATTTTGAATTAAATTCAACATCTCAGTCATTTTTAGAGCTTTCTTGAACCCTTTCCCATTGAATACTTTTTCTTAAAGAGACAAAATCATATATTAGGCATTTCCCTGTGGAAGGAAATAAAAATAGACCTAGGTGAGATGCCCCAGTGCAAGTTAGGAGCCTCACCATAATTGATGAAGAAAAATTAAACATTATATTTATTTTAAAAATTGATTCTAAATTTAATTATACTAATAATGAACCCATTTTAATTTGGAAGGCAATTTATATAAATTGATGATATAGCTTGAGAATCCATCTGAATCTGAAACTTGTTAAGCTTTTGCATGAGACTACAAGTGGAAAATTCTACACCATGAAACTTTGTTTCATCTACAAAATTATTAATAATTAAGTGAATAAAGTTACACTCAGGGTGTGCATGTAAAGTGTGTGTGATACAGATATTAATTTTGTGTTTAGACCCGAGTCCCATCCCCAAGATATCTCGTTACTAATATGCAAATATTCTACAATTTTAACAAAAGCCAAAATCTGAAACTCATCTGCTCTCAATTATTTTGGATAAGGGATGCTCCACAGGAAATTGACAGACATATAAGTTTATAACTGTGAATTGAAAGACCCTTTGTTTTTCCAGGATTACACCTCTAATTTTTA
Organism: Callospermophilus lateralis; assembly: GCF_048772815.1. NCBI lineage: Eukaryota > Metazoa > Chordata > Mammalia > Rodentia > Sciuridae > Callospermophilus > Callospermophilus lateralis. The sequence continues at coordinate 1,178,211 of NW_027514285.1, forward strand.
ATATTTTGTGTATGTGTGTGTTGTGTGTGTATGTTTTCAAGCCACCAAGGATGAGATCCACTGCCATGAGCTTCCTATATTCACCATTTGTAACTCACTTTTATCTTAAATGCCTTTCTTTCCCACTTGGAAGAGTGGAAGGAGCTTGTAATGTGGGAGACTGAGTGCTTTGAGAAGGCAGAGGCATAGAGATAAGAGAATTGAAAGATCTGGAAACTAGGTTTGTCCTAATACATAACATTGCTTCTGGTCAATCTAATGAACAGGACCTATAGTTCCCAGAAAATGGCACACAATAATTGGTGGTGGGATGACTTATTGGATATTCCTATGCACCTATTTAGTAGAAATACAAATACCTATCACTGCTATTAAATCATGAGCAGTCGCTGGCCTGAAAGTATCTCACCACTGTACTTACCTTGTTGCATGGGAAAAAAAGAAGACAGCTTAGGCACATGACTTCTTATAATGAAATTCTTACTTGACAAACTTTTCCTATTGTGAAAGTTTGGATTGAATAGCTTTAAAGATGACTGTAGATTTGTAAGAACAAAATAACAAAGTACCTCATTATATTTGCAATATTTATTTCCAATGGTAAAATAAAGAACATCTTATACCAAAACCTTAAGAGGAGTTTTGCTTCATAATATATACATACACAGAGAAATGTTCTATTTTGATCCTAAAATGAATTCTCATATTTGTTCCTCATGAAAAATGAGACATACAAGAAGGCAGCCCTTCAATCAAAAATTTCAGTGTGCTGCATACTTAGGCCCTGCTGAGGGAGGGTGGGGGTAATTCTTTAGTTATTTCTATGTGAGTCTAACTTGGAACCTGTGTAATACGTTAAAGTCTGCAAAAAGGTTTTTTTTTTTTTTGTTATTTGTTTGTTTTTAGCTGAGGATAAAATTAAAAATGCCACACATAATTTTCCCCTTTTATAATAATTTTAAGTTATATTTCATACAATGGAAACGAGTTTATTTTATTCTGGTTTGAGAAAATTTCTTTGAGAAAACGTCATCATGATGGCTAAGAATGCCAACCCTACCATATTTAGTAAATGGAAAGTACTTTTAAATATTGAAATGGATGTGTTGGCAATAAATACTCTTTTAATTTATTTAACTCAGCCTGTACATTGGTTCAGTTAAGATCCATTTATCACAAATATATTCTGCTCTGGGACTCAGACCAAAAGCTTTGGGGAAATTAAAAAAAGGAAGACAATCATACAAAAATGGGTGGGTCACAAACTTTCGGACCAGGCAGTAACATTCCCAGAATTCCAGATCAGATTAAAGAGATTCCCACAGGGCCCTGCACGACTGCCATTAGTCCATGTAAGAACATATATTCAGTCACCATCCAAAGTCCTTTCTGCTCAAGGGGGGATGGATGGAAGTTCTGAGAATGCATGAACCCTGAAATTTTTAATTCTTTATTTTATTGTGCCCAATCAAGAACAGACAAAAGCAGTAGTTGCATACTTAGGACTTCATAATTTATTCAGGATTTAGAATATAACTATCAATTTTTCAGGCAATAGCAAACTCCTGGCTTTCTCTAATACAGATTTGATCACTAGAAAATTACTTGTTGGATAACAGAATCATTTTTTTTAAGAGAGAGTGAGAGAGGAGAGAGAGAGAGAATTTTTTAATATTTTTTTTTAGTTATCGGCGGACACAACATCTTTGTATGTGGTGCTGAGAATCGAACCCGGGGGCGCACGCATGCCAGGTGAGCGCACTACCACTTGAGCCACATCCCCAGCCCCATAACAGAATCATTTTAATCTTGCATTTTAATTTATTTCAAACATTTGTGTAAGTCTACACCAAAAATAAGTCATACCTTATTTACTGTAAGAATGAGGCTGTAGACTTCCACATAAGATGCTCTTTTAAAAATTTTGCTTTTCTTGAGAACTTTGTGTTTTCCACTTTTCATTAAGGAGAAATGTATAACTGGTTGCTTATGTGTGGGCTCAGATTAACAGGAAATACATAGAAAAGTTAAAAGTAGATGACTTAAGTGATTTAAAAGACACATTTAGCAGTTTTTACCTTTAGATACATTTTATATTATAATACTATTTCATCATGTGCATTTTTTTACAAACAGGCTATATATGTAGTTTCTGATAACTTTATATACATGAGTATATTTTCATATGAATTAACTCTGAAACTTAGAAATAGATAAGATGCAAATATAAATATTCCAACATAAGTAAAGTCTAACGTAGGAAAAATTCAGTGCTGAGCAGGGCATTGGACCAGAAAGCAACTGGAGGCTTCTATACTGTACATCTAAGTGTGTATAAATTACAAATCAAGCTAATAAGCATATGTATGTGCATGTGTAGATATGCATATATAGGCACATATCTAATCTTCTACCTGTACAGATATACATTCATATCAGTAAAACACAGGTCTGTTGTATCTTTCTCTCTTTTTTTGCCTCTCTCCAGGGCAGGGTTTTTCTCTCTCTGTGTAGTTGTGGCCCTGCCTTCAAGAACATCATTATCTATGGTGGCCCAGCTTTGCCTGCTCTTGCTCAGATATGACAAAATGGTTCTTCCCTCATAGCTTGAGCTCAGTAAATTCCAGCCTCCCTGGCCCATTTCACAGCTTTGTACCTAGGACAAGGCAGTCTTTGCATTTATAAGACTTCAGAGAAATGAACTGTACTGATTCCTTTTGTCTCCAGTCTCAAGGTGCTTCTAGAACTGAGAGAAGCAGACAGTGTTGTTCTCATTATTTAACAGAATTAAAAGCAATACATCTATGTAGACTTTGCATATATAAAACTCTCTCAAAGCACTTAACTGCTCATGCCCCAAGTATGTTCTAAATGAGTGGAAAATAAGGCCCAATATCTGTAAACATACACTAGGAATACAGGTTTTGGGTTGATGAATAATCTGACTCCTTACGTTTCAGCAAAGGCACATATCCTACCAAAGCAGACATATAAAATGAGGTTTGGAAGATATTTTCTTCTGGATAAACCCTACTAAACAAAACTCCTTTGTTTCATTCCTTTAAGAACACAAAAGACAGCCTGTCCTTGATTAATGTAGAGAGTGTCTGTTTGGTTAAGGCATAACAAAATCTCTTTCCATCAAAACAAATGTTGTTTGGAGCAAGCTGTCCACCAGATCTATTATCCATACCCAAGGGAAATTACCATTTCCAATAAAATACTCCTTTCAGAATGAAATCTACACTCATGAAACCACGTGAGCACCCAGCAGCTGCTGCCCAGTGCTATTGTCTCCTGCAGCAGCCTGGCCAGACCAGGCAAATCACACACATTCTAATTACTTTGGTCATCATTTCTAGAATTTCATTCATTAAAGATATATTTACAAAGTAGAAAAAACTAACCACCCTGGTGCTGTGAGACCAGGATGCATTCTCTGTGAGGACAAACCTGTACTCCAAAATACTCTGCTGACAGGAGCCTGAGATGCATAATTTGGATCCATCTCCATTAAATACCTCTCCACTTAGTGCGATAATGTAATTAACATTGCAGGTCTCATGGCTCTTTTTTTTTTTAAAGAGAGAGAGAGAGGGAGGTAGAGAGAGAGAGAGAGAGAGAGAGAGAGAGAGAGAGAGAGAGAGAGAGAGAGAGAGAGAGAATTTTAATATTTATTTTTTAGTTATAGGCGGGCACAACATCTTTGTTTGTATGTGGTGCTGAGGATCGAACCCGGGCCGCACGCATTCCAGGCGAGTGTGCTACCGCTTGAGCCACATCCCCAGCCCTCATGGCTCTTTTTAAGAAAATTTGAAGCCATGAGTCATTTGGGCATCATCGGAACAAGCTCTCCTAATGTAAAATGACTCAATCTCAGAGATTGCTATCTGGCAACATTCCGAGGTACACAGATCTGAAAGTCAGCACTTAATCTGATTTAGGACCTCTTAAAATATTCTTCAAACTTGACTAACATTGTTCTGGTAAAAAAGATTGGGAATTATTTTAGGAACCAATCCAGTTCTGAGCTGTCGTAGCTTTGTTATTGATTCCTTTTAAGTAATTTCATTTAATTTGGAAACCAATGGACAAAGAAGCCCCGGAAGAATTATGAATATGTCAAGTAAAATAAGACTTAGTATGTGGAACAAAGATAATATAAAATAGAAATCTTTATTGAATAGATATGCTGTTTTTCTATTCCAGAGTTCTTAATGTCAGAATTTAGTCTATTAATCTATATAGGATATTTGCAGGGCTTAGTTTTTATTGGTGTATTATAATTATGCATAGTAGTGAGATGTCTTATTACATATTTGTATGTGCACAGAATATAACAGTAGGATTTGGTGAATTTTATTCCTAAGTACCTAATTCTTCTGTCCCTTTTTCCCTTCCGGTGCTACTATTCCTGTGCTCTATATGTAGTCCTTCTATTTTCATGAGATTCCCTCCTTTTTTTCCTTTATTCTCTCTAGCTTCCATATATGAGAGAAAGCATACAACCCTTGACTTTCTGGGTTTGGCTTATTTTGACTAATATAACGCTGTCAAGTGACACTCATTTTCCTTCAAATGACAATTTCATTATTCCTTATGGCTGAATAAAACTCCATTATGTTTATATTCCACATTTTCCTTATGCATCCATTCCTTGATGGACTCCTAGGCTGGTTCCATAGCTTGGCTATTGTGAATTGTGCTGCTACAAACACAGGTATGCATGTGTCACTATAGTATGGCAACTTTAATTCTTTAAGAATAAATACCAAGGTGTAGTATAGCTGGGTTGTTTTGGGGCTCCATTCCTAGGCTTTTCAGTAATCTCCATACCAATTTCCATAGTGATTGTATTAATTTAAAATTTACCACCAGCGTCAAAGTTTTCCTTTTTCTTCAACCTTTATCATTCTTTGTGTTATTGATGGCTGCCACTCTAACCAGAGATGAAATTTCAGTGTAGTTTTTATTTATGTTTTCTCAAGCACTAAAAATGTTGATTATTTTCATGTATTTATTAACCATTAGTGTTTCTTCTTAAAAATTATCCATTTTTATATGCCCATTTATTTTTTGAGTTGTTTTTGTGGCATGAAAAGTTTTTTAATTATTTATATAGTCTGGATATTATTCTTCTGTCAGAAGAGTAGCTGGAAAAAATTCCCCCTCATTCTACAGGTTTTCTTTTCACATTCCTAATTGTTTCCTGTTGTACAGAAGTTTTAATGTGATTTCATCCCATTTATTAATTCTTAATATTATTTCCTAAGTTTTAGAAGTCCTATTGAGAAAGTCCTTGCCTATACCTAAATATTGAAATGTTGACCCTACATTTTCTTTTACAAGTTGCAAAGCATCCGGTCTAATTCTCAGGTCTTTCATCCATTTTTGAGTTTACTTTTGTGCAATGTAAAAGGGGTCTAGTCTCATTCTTCCACATGTGATATCCATTTTTCTCAGCACCATTTGCTAAAAAGGCTATCATTTTTCTATTGTATGTTTTTAGTCTCTTTTTTAAAAAAATCAGATGACTATATCTATGTGAATTTGTCTCTTTATGTCTTCTACTCTTTTCCACTGGTCTATGCACCTTGTTGTGCCAGTGCCATAAAGTTTTATAGTATAATTTGAAGTCAGGTTTTGGAATACCTTCAACATTGCTTTTTATTTTGCCTAGTATTGCTTTGATTATTCAGGATTTTTCATTCTTCCATATGAATATAAGGATTTTTTTTTCTAATTCTGGGAAGAATGTCATTAGTGTTTTAATGGAGATTGCACTGAATCTGTAAATTGCTTTTGGTGATATGGCCATATAACAATTTTAATTCTTACCTGTGCACACACAGGTCTTTCCTTGTTTTTGTATCTTCTTAAATTTGTTTCTTCTGTCTTCTGTAATTTTCATTGTAGAAGTCTTTCTTCTTGGTTAGATTTATTCCTATGCATTTTAATTTTTGAGGTTATTGTGAATGGAATTGTTTTCCTGATTTTTTAAAAGAAAATTTTTCATATAAAAGGAAGATATCAGTTTTTGACATTGATTTTTGTTTCCTACTTTATTGCTGAAATTGTATATTAGCTTTAGAAGTCTTCTGTTGGAGTTTTTTGACTCTTCTCAATATAGAATCATATATCTGAAAGTAGTGGTAATTTGAATTCTTCCCTTTCTGTTTGTATTCCTTTCATTTTCTTCTCTTGCTTAATTGCTCTGGCTAAAATTTCAATTATTACAGTGAATAGGAATGATGAGAGTGGATATCTTGTATTCTTTCTAGTTTCACAAAAAGCAATTTCAGCTTTTTCATTATATGTGATAGATAGAACATTTTCAATGGTGGTTTATCAACACAGAATATAAAATTTTAACAGGTGTAATAATAGTGTTTTAAGAGCTTAGTAAAGTCATCCCGACAATAGTGTAAATTGTCAATGTAAAAAGTAAGTGTAAGATATAAGGAATTTCTTTTAACACTTAAATGTTGACAGTTTGTTAATGTGTCTTTTTGCTTTGGGTCACATCATCTCCTTTAACTTCTCTCCAAACTGAGGAAACAACGTGGCCACAGGGTGGCTAAAAATTAATTTTGTTATATCAGGGCATGGGCTAAAATTTATAAAACACTCAATCAGGGGCCCAGGATACTCACAATGACCAAATATCCAAGTTCCATTAGGAAATGTTGAAGGAACTCTAGATTTCTCTATTGGCATTAACAGTCCCTTTATTTCTCATTAAACATCTTAGTATAAATTTATAAATGGATTTCTTTGCATATAAACTTGTGTTTTTATGTTTACAAGATTTTTATAATTTTAGAACCAATTCTTTAAGACCCCCTCATATAGATTTACCTCCTGGATTCCATGGACTCAGTTTTGACACCCTCTGGTTTTCCTCATGGGAGACTTTTGTCACCAGGCTGTAGAAAGAACTTGTGTCACAGAAAAACTCTATTTACTAGATATTCATAAGATAGAGGTACCATAGCAACTGTCCCCAAATGTCTTCTTTCATTACATTTAGAAATGTATTGAGAAAATATAAACAGTTTACCATTCCAAACTAATAAGTACTATTGCACTGGCTTGTGGGAAATGACCTCAAATACCTGAGTCAATATCAAAAGAAATAGATTTTGGGGGAAAGTGAATACCTTTGTAAAATGTAAAGATTTTTGTAAAATCTTGACTCTCAGTTTATTATCTAAAACTGAAAATATACTTTAGAGAATATTCAAGCAGAAATTCATAACATTATACACATTCATCAGAAGCCTATGTTGGCTTTTCCATTTCATCTAATTTTTCCTTCTTTTGCACATTTCCTTTTTTAGTGACCTTAAAAATATCTACTTTTCAAGGTCTGTTATTTCTCATTTGGGGAAAGAACAAAATTAAAAAGTAAGAAGTAAAAGGAAGCTACATTGTAAATATCGTACTTTGACCATATTTAAAACTTTGGTGAAAATCGCACAAACCTAAAATTTAGAAAGAAAAAAAAACAAGACCACCAAACAGACACAAATACATCTACTCAACACAAGAACTGAAAGAAATATGAACCAGCAAATTCCCTGTTCTCAATTAAGTAGAAGACAGAAGCAACAAAGAAATCTGCCAATCTTCAAAAATTAAAACATGTCCAATCAGGAAATTTTTCAGAATCAGCCCTATAGTTTTGAACATTGCAAATAATAAAATTTATTCAAATGTGTTTTAGAACAAAATATTTTATAAAGAATAAGTAATGAGAAGTCAATTTAAGAATAGAGAGCATACTTGCTGAAGTCAAATTTTCAGGAATTTTGGTAAATTTTCATTCCTATGTACCACAGAGGTCACATTCTCAATAAGCAGCATTTAATAGAATAAAATAAAATACTTATGAATTTGCCTGACCAAGCTGTTGCTGTTTGTGACTATACAGTAGGCAGGTTTCAATTATAATTTGCAAATATGTAGACAACTTAGAAAACCACTATTTATATTTGATACCTACTACATAAGCAGGATTCACTTTGGTCACATATCAATTTAACTTGCAAAAAATCCCTAGAGATTCATATTTCTACTTAAGGCAACAATCACAAATATAGCAGCTTAAAATAATGGAAACTCATTTTTTAAATAATTATAGATGTTTTCATTATCATAACACAGGATTAATATCAAAGTGTTAGCAAAGCCACACACCTTCCAAAAGCTCTAGAAGACTATCATTCTAGCTTTTAGTGGCTACTGGTATATTTTTCTGTGGTTGCAAATGTTTCCCTTCTCCTTGTGGTGATGCAGCCTTCAAAAGCATAAAGAGAAAGAAACTATCTTTATATATATATATATATATATATATATATATATATATATATATATATATATATATATATAAAGAATATGGTGCTGTCAGAAAAGGTTATGACATTCAAATTGTTTAGAATTTGAAAACCATAGCAACATATATGGCAGATCCTTCATTGAGCTTCTTCTTATTTTTGCACAGTGTATTTGACAGAATTACACAAAAGAAAATTTCATGCACAGTGGATGAAGAAACAGAGGGGAAACTAAGTCAGCAGAATAAAGCTAGACAGGTTCACATTCCACAAAAGTGAGAGAGATGGATTAAAAAAAGAGAGGAATCACACACTGTCTCAAAATGAAGTGCAGAGGACAGAACCATGTGCACAGTGCAGGTCTTATTTTCCTTTTTTCTTTGAATGCTAGAAACTCTCCCAATACCATGGATTTTTGTATTATTCCAATGAATAATCTATTTTTACTTTCTGTCTGTTATTGATTAGCCTCTTGCATTAAATGTGCACAGTACTTATTTGAAAACTGCGAAGGGCAGAACTACATACATTTGTTATCTCTGTTACTCAAATTTTAAGACATTTTCCTTTATACTTCTATGGATTTATACATCTGAAGGTCATTTTTAAAATTTTTTTAGGGCAAAGAACACCCAGTAATCAAAATAAAACATAAAGAGGGAGTAAATACTTGCAGAATTCATATGTAGCAAAAAGTTGATATGACAGAATGAATGACATGGTTATATTTGTGAGGGAAAAAAGACATACCAAAAAAATTAAAGCAGTGTCAAAAATATTTCTAAATGCACTTAACAAAGAAGGAAATATTCAACTGTTTCATGAATATACAAAAAGGAGTGTACATAACTACTAATAAAACAAGTTAATAATAATGCCAATTCACTATTTCATACTCACTAAGAAGAAAAACATGAACAAAAAAGCAAAAGATCAAATAGGACTAAAATTACAAACATGTTAAATAATTGGAATTGTCATCTTCTGTTTGCCATGCCAAATTTTAGAATGAGGTTGAAGATTTATTCGGTATTATCTACATAAATGTGGTAATATCTACATAGGCATAACATATAAGTCATGAATTATACTTTTTCACACCAAAATATTCTTAGACTGTTTCAACAGGGAGATGTACCACTGCTTTCACCACCAAAGAAGACTGCATTTTTTACCATCTTCCACTGTCCACGTCCCTTGAGTCAGGGCCCTACTAACCAAGACTCCCATACACCTGTGCCCAGTACCATAACAATGTCAGAAAATAGCATAGAGAATGTGGCATAGTTGAGAATCAGGGATCTGAAAGAGGAGACAGTGGAAGAAAAGGCAAACTGTACAGAGCAGAAAAAAAAATGGTTGTGAAAGACAAGGCGAATGGATCTTAGGAGGAAGAAGAAACTGCTGAGGATGAATTAGATGAGAAAAAGTGTATCCCAAGTAGGGGAAAACAGGTAGTATTATGACAGAATAAATTCTTATGCCAGTGGCCTCATATACAAAAATTCCAAAAACCAGGATGTAGTGGTATAATGATTTAATAAAACAAGTATGCCACACACCTGGCTCCCTGCTCATAGAGCTCTACTAGAGATTTAATACTCTTTCTTTTCTCTCAAGCCTTGAAATTTCTTTCCCTCAGACACTACTCATCAAACATACATTTGCTTGCTACACTTCCTGACCTGTTCCATCTGAATTCCCTCAGATTTTCTGTATTAACACATACCTACTGTTTTTTCTTCAATCTATCCCACCAATCCTTATACCCAGGTAACCTCTCATAAATGAACTTTTAATGCTGCAACCCTGACATTTTGAGATATACCTCTTTATTCTGACTCCTGGATCACCCTCCAATTTGCTCCTCCAACAAAATATCAAGCATGATTGGTGTCTGATTTGGTTTCCTATATAATCAGTTACATATTCTACCCATTTTCTTATAAATAAATAAACAAATGGTCCCATTCGTGTTTTTTGTTTTGTTGTAAAAAAGAATAATGCTTTAAAAGAACTAGTTAAATCAAAACCACTAGGGAGACTAGAGGGTATGGTGAATGCATGAAGATATGAAACTATTCTATGTAGCACAATTAATGTTATATTTCTTAATACAAATAGTAGTTATGTAGTGTGTTCCCTTTGTAAAGCTTAATTAATCTGCATAGGTTTGATAGTGGTCCAGTATTTGCCTTGTTAAATAAGATCAAATTCATTTCATGAAAGGTGGTAGGAAAGAGCATAAGAAAGAGACTTTAAAAGAGTAGTAGAAAATGCCTTGGGATAATGGATAAATTAATTGATTGTTAAGCTGGTTTTATGGATGTGTTTGTATACCAAAAGATGAATTTATACACCTTAAATATGTACAAAAATTAGGGATGGGGATATAGCTTAGTTGGAAGAGCTCTAGCCTCATATGCACAAATTAATTGATTGTTAAGCTGGTTTTATGGATGTGTTTGTATACCAAAAGATGAATTTATACACCTTAAATATGTACAAAAATTAGGGATGGGGATATAGCTTAGTTGGAAGAGCTCTTGCCTCATATGCACAATGCCCTCGGTTCAATCCCCAGAAAGACAGAAAAAAAATGTGTATAGTAAATATATCAATAAACCTGAAAAAGTTGTCTTAAGTTGAGGTTAAAAACAAATCACAGTAGGGCCAGTGTTGTGGCTCAGTGGTAGAGCACTTGCCCAGCACATGCAAGGCCCTGGGCTCAATTCTCAGCATCACGTAAAAAGAATAAAATAAACGTATTGTGTCCAACCAAAACTAAAAAAAAATTTAAAAAATAATACTATTATTATGTGACAAATATAAATTTACTAAAGAAGAATGTATATGTATTTATAACTACATCCTCAAAACTCCTTCAATTTGAAGCCTCCAGCAGATCTTAATTCATAATGATAATATTTCATTTTTGAGAGTTATATCTCCTCTGACCTTGGGTAGTCAAAAAGCCTGGACAAGAGGTGTGTGAATATACATTTTAATCAAATCCTGAAACTCTCTTCCTTTTTATGCTGTTTGACATCAGGGGAAAAAATATGCATCCAGCATCAGATGGGAAACAATCATCTTCTTTTAGGCCCTTTCATGTTTGGTCTTCTTTCTCTTTCTGAGGGCAGTGCCACTCCTGCTAATTGGTTTTGTGATTGAACCCAGTGCCTCATACATGCCAGGCAAGAGCACTACCGCTGAGCCACAACCCCTATTATTTCCATTTTTATAGCCAGGAAACTGAGGCTCAAAACTATAAGTTACTAGATAAAATCACATCACTAGTGGGTGGTGGAGCCAGCATTTAAACCCAGGCTCTGCAGTGCAGGTTGGGTTTGGTTTGTTTTTGGTGCTAGGGATCAAACCCAGGGTCAGGCTAGGCAATCTTCTATCACTGAGTTGTATCCTCAGGCCCTTTTTTATTTCATTTTGAGACAGGGTCTTGCTAATTTGCCAAGACTGACCTGGAATTTGAGATCCTCCTGCCTCAGCCTTCTGAGTAGCTGGGATTATAAGGTGTCATCATCACCACATCTCACTGCCAGTGCAGGCTCACTTGTCTCTGAGGTCCGTGCATGTTGATTCCATGTTATTCTTCCCTCTCCTACTCTCCTCAACTCCCCCAGAGGTTTTGTTCTCTGCACCAAGGAGCTCCAGATGGCCTAAAGTGGAACCTCTTGTAGTGGACATTTGTTAGGTTTTGGTGTCTGGCAATCATTTCCTCTTCCTCAAAGTTCCTGGTTCCCATTGAATTCTGTTTCCCGTTGGCTCTTGTCATGTGAGACAGAAATCAGGGTCCTTGCCTTTTCCTGATTAAGGGAAAGGGAGTGACCCAGGCTGGAATTTGAGTTCTTAGCAGCAAGGTCAACAGGCTGAAAGAATTTGGCACTCTGATCTATCCCAGTGGTGCCAACAAACTCAGGAATCAAGATTTCAAAAAGAATTTTCAGTCCAATTTTGAAAAGAAAAATCCACATGACAAATCAAAGATGAACAAAATACTAAAAGTTTAAATGAAGACGGGGTCAGTGTAACTGATTTCCTTTTGCCTTGGGCTCCAACATGGCTGGCCATAGCCCTGCTGGACACACCTCCCTGTGCACATTCTTTGTAGTTCAGGGCCACTGTCATCCCTCACATTGTCCTCTCTTTGTGGTCCTCAGTCCTTCCATCCTTCCTTGCTGATGAACTCACCACTGTACTCCTCTCTGGGTCCATTTCTTCATTACACAAAGGGGATTATCTATAGTCCCTAAGTCCCCGTATTCTTGTGGGCGTTACATGAGCATTAATATGTGAACAGAACCTGACTCAGGTGACAGCCAACTCCAGCATCAACATCACCATCATTGCATAAGAAGACACCCAGCTGCCATGCTTCCTAACCACCACCCAAAGATTGGGGGTGGTGCTTACAGTTGGCTGGATGACAACTCACACTTACCTCCTCATTGTGGTAGCTTTCATCGCGGTGACTGAAACACCCGACAGAGACAGCAAGGAGGAGGAAAAGTTTATTTTGGCTCATGGTTTCAGTCTGTGGTCGGACAGCTCCTTTGCTTTCGGCCTGAGGTGAGACAGAGAACATCATGGCTAAGGATGTGGTGGAGGAAAGCTGCTCAACCCACGGCATCCAGGAAGCAGAGAGAGAAAGAGAACATGGAAGGGGCCACACCCCCAGTGTCCTGCTTCCTCCAGCCATGCCTGGCCTGCCTACAGTTCCCACCTCCTCCCAGTAGTCCATTCCAATTATTAATCCATCAACTAGATTAATCCATTGGGGAGGTCAGAGCCTTCGTGATCCAATCACTTCCCCAAAGTCCCACCTCTGAACACTGCTGCCCTGGAGGCTGAGTTTTTAACACTTGAGTTTTGGGGGAACATTGCACATCTATACCAGAGCACTCATCCACATTTCTGACCACTCAAATCTCAACTGCAGACAGACTCCTGTCCCTCCACCTGCTTGATAAATATATGTGTTCCCTGAGATTCTTGCTTAAACCTCCTTTCTTTTCTTTCTTTCTTTCTTTTCTTTTTTTTTTTTTTTTTGTACCAGGGATTGAACTCAGGAGCACTTGACCACGGAACGACATCCTCAGCTCTATTTTGTATTTTATTTAGAGACAGGGTCTCATTGAGTTGCTTAGCACCTCACTTTTGCTGAGGCTGGCTTTGAACTCATGATTCTCCTGCCTCTTCCCCCCGACCCGGAGCCTCTGGGATGACAGATGTGCACCACCACACCTGGATAAACCTTCTTTCTTTCTATCTGCTCTCTCTCCAATCCATGTGTAGATATCCACAGCCTCAAAAGGTGTCCTCTTATTCCTGATATGTCTGTGAAGTGCATATCTTGTAGCCCAATTTCCAAATGTGTGTTGAATGTCTCACCAGTGCCTGACCCCTACTGTGAATATTACCAATAGTAGCAAGCAACAACTGAATGCCAACCTTTGAGCTCACCACTTCACATGGACTTCTTCATTCCATCTTCTCAAAAACCCCATTTTACAGATAAACACAAAACAGTGAAACAAACCAAGATAAGAGAAGAAAATTACTGTTATAGTTTGGATCTGGAATGTCTTTGTGTGTTGAAGGCTTGATCCCCAAGGCAGAGGTGGCACCTTCTGGAATGGATCTGACCTCATGAATAGATCAGTCTATTGGTGGATTCATAATTGAATGAACTACTGAGAGGTGGTAGACACTGTAGGAGGTGGGCCCTTGTTAAAGAAATAGGTCCTTAGTGGTGTGCACTTGGGAACTTTATGTTGTCCCCAACCTCAGCCCCTTTCTCTCTCTTCTTCCTGGCTTCCATAAAGTGAGCATCTTTGCTCTACCACGCAACTCCCCAACATGATGTTCTGTTGCCCAAGGCCCAAACAGAGCCAGCTGACCATGGACTAAAGCCTCTGAAACCATGAGCTGAAATAAAATTTTCTTCCTTTAAATTGTTTTTCTCAGGAATTTTGTCATAGTAATGGAAAGCTAACTAGCACAGTCACACAAGGTCATGAACTAGGGAACTGGCAGAGACAGGATTTGAAACTGCAGCAGGTACTTCTGCTAAAAAAAAAGGCAATCCAAAGGTCTACTTGTTAATCCACAATTCTGAAGTGATTTGAGGAAGAGTTGGCAGAACAGTGGTCCTTTGCTACTCGGTGCATTGTGTAATGCCTGGAGACATTTTTGATGGTTTCAACTGGTATGTGTTGCTGGCATTTAGTGGGTAGAGTCCAGAGATGTTACTAAATGTCCCACAGTACCCAAGAAGCCCCCACAGCAAGGAATGAACTGGTCCAACATGTTGATAGCATCAGGAGTGAGGACAGCTGCATTGGAGAACTCATTGTAAAGCGAGACAGTGAGTTACCAGTGAAGAGTGCTGCCTTCTTAGGTGCCAACTCCCCCTCTCACCAACTGTGCAGGTCCCTATGCCTCCTGCTCCCTCCACCCTCAAGCCCAAGCCCCAGCCCAGCAAAGCTTCAGACTCTTCCCTACCACCCACACTGCCTGCTCCTCCGCATAAAGTACAAACAGGAACTCATTATCTCCCTGCTCAGAACCTTCCCCTCCCTGCTCTTTATCATAGTTAAAAATACCGCCCTCTTCCTCCTCACAGGTGAGCACCATTGTCCCTCCTTGTGCATGCCCCCCCACCAGCCAACACACTGTGCCTGCTGACTGCCAAGACTCGGCTCAGCCTCGCCTTTCGGCCCAAAGAGCTTCTTCTACATTTCTTTTCTAGGCATGAGGCTGAAGTCGCTTTATACTCATCCATATTTGATTGTCCAGAAAATGAGTTTAATGAGGAATTAGACTATGGAACCCTTAAGAACCTACTAACTCTTAGTCCATGAATCCAGGAAAATCTCATGACGGAACATCAGATTCTCTACTTTTCCCTTAGCCCTCCTCTCCAGTGGCCAAGGTGGCTCTCCTCCAATCCATGGTTCCCTCCCCTCTCTTCCTTAGGACTTGTTCCATCTATGGCCCAGCCTTCCCTCAGCAACCACCCCCACTCTGCTGGGACCTTCCCATCACCCACAGATGCTTGGTGCCTGCCCATCTTTAGTGAAGCCTCCACTCTTGCCTCCCACTTGCTAGACAGCCACATTTATGAAAAGGGTTGTCTACAGTTGTAGTCTCCCACTCACTCCTCAACCCACTGCAATCTGGCTTCCAATCCCTTCACTTCATCAACACAGCTCTGGTAAAAGCAACCAGCCTGTAGTTATCAAATGCAATGGACACTTGCTTTCCAATCCTTACTGGCTTGAATTTTCTGGGATCTTTGTGAGTGCTGGCCATTCCCTCCTTTTAGAATCATTGCTTTCCTTAACTCCAGGTTTTCCTTCTGCTTCTCTTGATGCTCCTCCCATTACCCAAGGGTGATATTCACCCCTCAGCCCACGTCCAGAGCTTTAGCTCCTAGGAAAGGAAATACAGGGTGGTAAAGAGTCTGGACTCCAAAACTCCTCCACTCTCTAAGTGTTTGGCCTTGGGCAAGTTATTAAATGCTCCTCTGCCTCAGTTTCCTCGGCTGTATAATGGTACAAGCACTTTTTAATCTCATTGCTTTCCATTCTGAATATGTACCATTCCTTCAGATCATGCTGAACTTTACAGAATTACCTGACCATATTATCTGCTCATGCTCAGGGTCAACTCAGGCACACAGGGTGCCTAAGTGGGATCTGGCAATAGGTGAGTGGATGTTTCTCTGAGCTGCATTTCCCCAGAAGCAAATCCTGAGACAAGAAGTTAAGCACAGTTACTTTATTTGGAAGAACAAAAGACTGGTGGGAAGGTGAGTCAGGGGAGGGAGAAGAAGAGCAAAAGAAAGAACAAGTTAATGAGGAGGTTACTGCTGGGGGAATGGACTTAATACCACTAGGCATCCTCCAAGGAACTGTTTTGAGAGCATTTTAGAATCATTCCCTCTGTGGAAAGGGAAGCTGAGCATTCATCCACTGATTGGTTGGGTTTGGCCCTAGGCTGTTGGGCATTTCCAGGTGGGCAATATTCCACAGGCCTGAAGAAAGCCTCAGGCAGATAAGGAAGGTTCATGTTTCAAGTGGACAATTCCTCTGAACAGAGGGCATCCAACTGCAGCCGCAGGTGAGTTCAGAGATGGGTCCAGGTGACACGGAACCAACCATCACCCATGCATGTGCTTGTTGCTCTGCCTAAGGGGCCTGTGCCCCTCATCTACCCAGACAGGTCCTTGACACATCATTCAAGAACACTTCTTGAAAGTGTTTTCCAGTCTCCTTCTAAACCCTACCACCATGTTTTGTGCAGCCACATGACACCCCAGACGTGCCTTTATGAATACTTAGCTCTGCTTTCTAAATGGAGTTTTCTTACTTGTCTTTCTTGGAGAACAAGCAGTTCTTTTTCATTTTTTGCAGTAATGTCCAGAAAAATTTTAAGCACTCTGTGTGCAATTAACCAGTACTAAATGAATTCAAATTCAACTTGCTCTCAGGGTTCTACTCAGAGCAAATGGTCAATAAATGTGGTCCCTTTCCTTCCCTCTACCTCAAAGAGTTTGTCATTGGACTTAGGAAAGCACCCTGTGAACATTTGATGTGATAAATAAGGTCTTTAATGAACAGAAATGCTGGGGAAGCACAAAGGAGGGAATAATTAACTGGGACTGTACCAATGAGACTACAGTTACCTTGTCTGACAGTCTTAACAGTCTTAATTACTTATAGTTTTAACTTTCCAGGACCATTAATAGAGCCGTCTGGCTTTTCTTCCATCACACTGAGCATTCCCATTGAGTCTATCTGTGAAAGATCCAGACAGTTGAGGGACTGAGTCAATTGCCCTGATTCGGATGGGGGTGGAATCAGCAATTCTAGTCTTGTTTGCCTCTTTCATTCATTTGACATTTCTTTATTGAGGGTACTCTATGGGCCAGCACTGTTCTTGGCTTTGGGAATAGGCATGTACCTGCTGTAATGCACCTTCCCCATAGGGGAATGATAAATAAGCAGCCAAATAAATAAACTAGGGACAAGAGCTAGGAAGCAATAAAACAGGATATGAAAAGTGTGGAAGGTGGAGATAGGGATGTAGGTGCCAGAAACAAGATCAAATGGTTGAGAAAAGCTTCTCAGAGAAGCTAAGTTATGAGTTCTGAGCTGCCTCCAAGAAAACCTCCTAGAGATTCTTCCAGAGGGAGCAGTGTCTGCAAATGACTGGGGCAGGACCCTGGGCTCCTGGTGCCCAACCTCGAGTGTGTCCTACCACTTCTGACCACTGAAAGAAAGTCTGCAGAGAAGGGATAAAACTCGATCTAAAGCTAATGTCTATTCTTCACTGTCTTTCAGTTTTCACTCATCTGCATGTTGTTCCCTTTTCAAAGTGTGGCTTTCAAAGGAATCTGAAACACTTACAGCAAAACCACCAAGCTGCATCCTCCAGGTTATAAACCCCCCCCCCCCAATGTGGCATTTCTGTGGGAAACCACAATGAATCACTCCCGCTAGCTACCCAGGCTGGGATTGACTTTGGTTTTTCCAAACTTTGTGAAGCACCTCAAGGCTTATTAACACCCCTTCCTCAAGGTCCTGACCCTTAGGTTAAGAACAAAATCCCAAATTCAGTGAGGTTTGCTGAGTTTCATATTTCACCAAAAAGGGGTCTGCTGCAACCACTAACCTTTTCCTCTGCAGAAAGCATGTTTTAAAACGCTGCAAAGAAAAATGATCACTCAGTGAGTAGCAGGGATATGGTGCTCTAAGGAAAGACTATGGTCCCTGGCTTAATAATTAGGCACAGGTATGCACAATGCACACCCAACAAGCTAAAATCCTCCTTTCTCTGATATCCCTTAATGGCATTAAGAAGGAAAAACATGGCTACCATTTATTTGTTCATTTCCAATGTGCCAAGCACTGATTTGGCTTCCAAATCAAACGTATAAAGACAGTATTAACCATTTCAGATTTGAGGAAACCAAAGCTCAGGAAACTGAAGTTAAGTGATTTACTCAAGAGGTCTCATTGGTAGAAAAAGGGAAAGGCCATATTCCAACCCAGGTCAGAGATCAAAGTCCACCCTATACTATCCACAATATTAGGGCACCATCCTGGCCCCAAAGGTCCTGCCTCCCAGTCCTGGGCAAAAATGAGGAACTGAGCAAAGAGGAAGCAGTGAAACCTGTGAGTGAGGTGATGCTACTTATTTTAATGAAAACAGAGGAAACGGCCAGAGCGTGCAGGTCCATCCTCTGCAGGACAGGAGAGGGGTCGGGGTCCTTTCCCGGTGGCCCAGCCTTAGCCCGCCCGCAAGGCCAAGGTTTTCTGTGAATAAATCCCACCCTTCCCACCTCTGGAGGAGGAGGCAGCCGGCGGGGGTGTGGGCCCACGACCAGGACTCCAGGCACCAGCTGAAGTCCGAGACCCGCCTGTGACCGCCGGTGTCCAGCGCGCCGCGCCCCCGCCAGTGTGCGGCCGGCCAAGGGTTAAGCGCGGCAGGAGCCCCTGGCGCGGAGCGGCAGCCAGGCCTGGAATGCTTAGTCAGGATTCCAATTTCCTGTCGAAGGGTTTGGATTTCCTGAAACCTGCGCCCTCCGCCCCGAGCGGGATCCTTCGAGCACCTCGCGTCGCCGGCCTCCCCCCCCCCCCCCCCCCCCCCCCCCGCACATGGTCGCCCGCCCCTTCCTGCGCCGCCGCTGCGGGCTGGCACTCTGCGCTCGGGCACCGGCCAGCGCCTCCAGCCAGCCGGCTGTTCCCGGGTCGCAGTCCGGTTTCCGACCCGAGAGCCGCCGCCACGGGGCCTAGGGGTGCCAGGGCGCGGGCGTCTGTGCCGCCACCGGGAGCCGGCGCCGAGCCCGTGATGGAATAATGCCCAGCGGCCCGCCCGGTCCCGGTGAGTTGCGGGGCGCTGGGCCTGGCGGGGTCGCCCTCCGGGACTGGCGCCCCCCCAACCCCCCACCCCCGCACTCCGCGCGGAGAGGTGCGGGACGGGGCCCCGGGAGGGCTCCCGGCGCTGTTCTGGGTCGGGTGCCCCTCTCCGCGGGCAGGACGCCGGCCCCAGGTCAGGGGAGCGTGCGGGGCGCGCGGGGCTCTGCCGGGCCGGGCGAGGCCACCCAGGGGGCTCCGCGCCCCAGCTCCATGCGCGGCAGGGCAGCCCGCGCCTGGCGGCCCCTGCTCTGCGGAGGCGCCGAGTGGGGGCGGGGGCCGCCCTGGTGGCGCAGTGGCCCCCTCCCGCTGGAGGCCGTGACAGCGCTGGCGGGGCCCTCTCCTAGCGCCGAGGCGCGGGCGCTGGCCGCGGCATTGTCTGTCTGGCGAGGCTGAGGAAAGTTCCCCGCCGCCCGCGGCCCCCCGCCCTGCCTGGATATGGTGCTGCCAAGCAGGCCCCAGGCCACTTGCTTAAAGCAAAAGAGACAAGTGAGGGGGCAAATTTGCCACCAGGGGCTCGGTGTTGGCTCATGGAAAGACCAGGAAAGTGGCTTGTGTTTTCTGCTTGTATCATGTTGGGACCTGCTGTTTTTTCTGAGAGCAACAAGAAGTTTAAAAGAAAAAAGAAACTCGCTGGTGTCCGGTTTTCTGCAATTTAATTCATCCCAAGAGTTCATCTTGGGCATTCCTAAAGCTGTTTCCTTTAACAATTTATTTTTCCACTAATGCAGGGAGATGACTAGCCAACCTTGACCTCAGCCTTACCTGTACAAATCAGAAAGGCCAAGAACTTTCGCCCACTTCTTTCTCCATCTATTCGGTCAGGTTGTATTGGCCTAAATGACAGCGGGGCATGGATTGCTGAGTAATGCTTTGGGACTGTGAACCACAGAATCCAGTTTTTAGGCTAGTCTTACCTCTGTTGAAACCTTCAGTCCAAGATTTTTTTCTGTTTCGCAGTTAGAGAGCTACTAAGAAGATGCATATCTTTTGGTCACTCAACCAACACTTTAGAAAGAAAAGAACCTTAGAGTATAACTGTTCTCACTCCTTTTTGTTACCTGGATGAGGTCCAGAGAGGAAACCTGACTTGCCCAAGGTTCTTATGGCCAGGAATAATTTACAAGTCTTTCAACTCTCAGGCCACTGCTCCTGTGACAATGTCAGATTAAGGTCTGCGAGCCATGAAACAGACCTGCGAACTTGTCTTCTTGCATTATAGCCTTCTCCACTTGAGTGACTTCTCTGTTCTGTCTTATTGCTGCTATTTTTGAGATAGGCGGTCATCTCAAACTACATATTTTGAGATGAGGAGTTAAAAACATTACTTAACCTTACTGTTAAGCTACCAAATGGATTTGAAATCTGAAATAGGTGGCTTTTTATGTAGGGAATTACTTTTCACCAACCCATTCTTTTGTGAAAAATATAAACCCCTCAAGTCCAAAAAAGGGCAGTGTCTTAGCACATTATGTACCACGTGATGATCAGTTGACTTGATTTTCAGCCCCCCTGTTTCTTGTGGGCTAACCAGCCCACCTATTTTTCTCCTTATGAGAGCTCTGAATGGCTGGTTTTTCATTTTTAGTATGTGATAATGTCAGAAAGAAAGGACTTTTTCGCAAGCTTGCCATTTGGTGAAGGAAATTGAAATTCTCTACAACTCCCCAGTCCTCACCAGCCACAGTGAGCCAGATTTTCAAAATTAGTGTGAGCCTTGCAGGCCCAAAGATGAATGTGTGCATTCAAATGGAGCCCTCCCTCATGGAGACACACCTCCCAGCTGGCTGCTCCACATGCACCCAGGTGGCGCAGTCTCCTGGAAAGAAGGGAATACAGGTTACCTGGAACACTGTTGTTCCTGCACTTCCCCTCCCCAGTTTTCAGCAGTGTTTGCAGGGACCCTCCTGTGTCCATCTCACTTTTCTCTCCGTTTCTTCTCACTTGTCTCTCCATTGCTTTGTCTGGCATGGGCTCCAGAGATCTTTTCTAGGGGATGCACAAATAATGTCCACATAAGCAGTGGGAACAGTGACAGCACTTATGGAGCACTTGCTTTGTATCCTGCACTTCTTACCTCTAAGGATTCCCGAAGGAGGAGAGGAAAACCCTTTGGGAGCCTTGCCCAGAAAGGACAATGCTTCTCAGATTTGTCTGGAATTGAATCATTCTTTCATGCACCCCGTAAACATTTGCTAAATGGCTACACTGTACTCGATGCCAGTTGTGCAAAGATGAATAAGGACCCTGTTTTCAAGGCTGCCTATTTCCAGCTTCATCTTTCCATGTCAGCCGCACACTTTTCATTTAATCAATTCAGCTACTCTGTGTGGAGCACCTGCTTCCTGCTACACCTTGGGTGAAGTCCTAATGATACAGTGATGAACAAGGTAGATCTGGCCCCACCCATCCTTGCATTTCATTGGAGGAGATAAAGAATTGGGGAAAAATAAGATAACTTCCAAGAAATTAAAGGTTGTGCTGATATTTATTATTAAAGCCACAGACCAAACACCAAAGTGGAGGATAGGGATACAATGTAGGTTCTAAGTTTGCCAGGGGAAAAAAAGCCTGGTCTGCAGTTGGAAAGTGGAGCAGGAACTAGGGGTAGAGAGGCTGCTGGGAGGGGAGGCACTCCAGGCAGAGGGATCAGAACATGCAAAGTCTTCTTTGCCGGGAAGAGCTCCAGGTGCTCCAGGTGGTAAGGGAACTCATGGGGCCCTAGTGTAAGGGAGCCATGAGAAAGGCACAAGGTAACTTGGAGGTGGTGCAAGGTCACTGCAGGAAGACCTCCTACCCCCACCAAGTACAAGAGGCCATGTAAGATGTACTATCTTTTAGTCTGAAAAGACTGAAATAGTCCTCACTGGTCTAAAACCAAGGTGTTGGCAGGGCAGCTCCTTCTGTAAGCCCAGGGAGAACCCGTTCCCAGGCTCTTCCAGCTTCTCGGGCCTTCTATATGCTTTGGCTTGTTCCCAAAGCCAGCACTCTTGCTCTCAGTCCTTCTCACGCTGCTGTCTCTTAATTCTCCCCTTGCCTTTAAGGACCCTCTAAGTGATGGCATTGGACCACCTGTGTCAACTAGGCAGCTCACTCCATTTTAAGGTTAACTGATTAGCAAACTTAATTCCATCCGCCATGTTAGTGCCCCTTTGCCAGGTAATGGAACATGTTCACAGGTCTTGGGGATTAGGATGTGGACATCTTGGGGGCTGGTAAAGGAGGGTGCTATAGGGCCTCTAGGGAGAGGCTCCAGTGGGTTCTGCCAGAGCTCTCTGTGCCAGGCTTTTCACAGGGAATTAGAGTTGAGGATTCACTGCCCTGGGCATTCTTCAGGAGCAGGCCCAGTTGTTCACTTTCACTGGGGACACCGTCTTGTCTCATTCTGGTTGAAGGGTGAATTGAATTTATCAGTCATGCAAATCTTCCACCAGCTCGCCTGCTCTCACATCCTCTCCCAGGAGGGATGGGGATGGTAGGGGGGTGGTCCTTCATTTAAAGTCTGCTGGTGGTTCATTTTCTGGCACAGTGTGAAGCCCAACAGTTGTGCCTTTTATACAGCTAAACTCTTGGTTCCAAAACCATAGTTAGGTTGTCCTAACCTAAGCCAGCCCTGTTCCCAAACAGGCTACTGGCCACAAGAGAGATGAACGAGTATGTAGTTCCATGAGACAGATCTGTCTAAATCTCTTGGGGGAAAATAACTGAGAGCCTGGCCTGCTGGAGGTGCTTGGTAGGGGCATCCTGTACTCTGAGGGTGAGGGAGCAGCTATGGTGTTTGTATAGCCACATTGTTGCAGAGGGGTAATTAAGACCAGATTTCTGAAGTCTCAGTTATTTAGAGAAAATGGGCTTCTGTCCCTGATGCTCCTAAGAAATAGTTTCCGGAGAATTTAAGCGCTTTGAAGAGCCACATTGGCTCTGGTGGCCTCCAACACACTGGCTTGCAGAGAGACAAGGTTCTTTACTGCATGGGGTTCCCCTGCCAGCCTCTCCATCTCCTGTCCCTTGAAAATGTCACAAACCAAGTCCCTCTTGTAGTATTTCTGGCGTTTCCTCTTCCTCCACCACCCTAACTCAGGAAGCACAAAGGTGCACGGAGTTAGAAAAACAGAAGAGCAGACAGCGCCCTGGTGCTGCAGGACCCATCTGGAGTCTGGTTTGGGATAAGGAAGAGTGCCTGTCAGGACTTCCCCAAGCTGTGGCGGGAGGGAGTTCCGTAGAAGCATGCTGCAGGCATGGGCCGTGGGCAGAACAGGAAGGAGGGTACCAGGACACGCCTGCTTGGGGTTCTGGGGGATGTTCCTGCTTCCCTCTTCGAAGCTGATGGTGTCTTTTTGGTCAGGGATTCTGTCATCATAAAACCACTGGCATGTGACAATGCTGTGGACCTATTTCCTTGTAGTTTTAATTCTCCTTAGGAGTAGAAATGTACTCAGAGGACTCAACCAGTCCTTGATACTTCTTCTCCCCTGAGTTCATGGAACTCAGGGGAGAAGAAGTATCATGGAAACAGGAAGGCTTCAGGGAACCAGAAGATTCTGGGCTCCACTGCTGACCCTGCCATTTCTTTTCCTCTGCACTATCCATGTCATCTTACCTGAGACAACGTAGGAAGATCCTACACGAGGATAATGTCACTTGGTACCATTGTAATTTTGATCTTGCAGGGAAACATGTTTGCTCATTGGTGGCCTCTCCTGTGAGATGGATACCTTGAAGGGTGCTACAGGTTGGGGGCTGAGACTCTAGATTATTCCTTCATGTCCCTGTGCCCAGGACAGTGCCCGGCAAAGGGCAGGCACTGAGCAGGGGCTGAGTCGGGTGTAGGTTGCTTGGCCATGTTGTTGGGTTTTTCTTTGTTGAGTTTTAAGTTTTAATGCCTGTCCATTCTACTTCTAGAAATTCTGTTTGGTTCTCTTTCAGATCAGCCCAGCCTTTAGTCCTTGGGTGATCTTTCTTGGTTTCTGTTCCAGACTTTTGTCTTTGTTTTAAACATACTGATGTTCACTTCCAGATTGTCTCGTTGTGTTCATTGTAGGGGGGCTCACACCTCCCATTCGTGGTGTCTTCTGTGGTTTGGGGCTTTCATGGTGCTCTGTGCCTACCCTGGGAAGCAGAGTTGTCTTTGCTGAGCAGTTTTGTGCTTCAGCAGAGGCCCTGAGGATTTCCTGGGTCCTCACTGTTTGAGGGGCCCTACACTCACACCTTGGGGTTTCACTATTAACTCTGAGCCTTTTTTCTGCTCTCAAACCCCAAGGCAGAGTCCAGCTTTCTTGCCATTTCTCTGGACTGATGGGTGGAACAGTTTGGGTCTCTTTTCAGAGAAGACTTTGACCCCTGTGGGTCCTGGCTTTGTAAGGAGGTCTTAATTTCCCTTTCCTTCCAAGTGGCACCAAGTTGGAGCCAGACAGCTTAATCCATTCAGCCTTCTTTTAGAGACAGGAAGAGAAAGAACATTCATAAAAATATAAGAATTGCCATTTTGGGAAAAGAACCAGGATATATGTGAGAACGCTGGCAATAAGAAGGCGGGACTCAGAAGAGCTTCCTGAGCATGCCTGTGCCCGCTGCTAGAGGAGGCTGCTTCAGCTACAAGGGGCCAGGGTGAGCATGTTCACCTCTGAAGCCCTGCGTCTAGCGTTGTGCCAGGAGAGAGGCAAGAAATGTTTCTGATGGAGGGAGGGAAGGAAATTTATGTAGTCCAAAAAGACAGATAGTGATACAAAGGACATAATAAGGTAAAGAAAAATGGCACCGAATTGAGACTCAGAAGTTCTAAGTTCCAGCCTAGGGACGACAGTGACTAGTTATGTGACCTTGAGTTGCAGCCCTGCATCCTCTTTGCACCTCATTTCCTCATCTGCCGAAAGGGGACGATAGTTCTATCCCAACTCATCCTCCCAGCCAGGTTGCCATGAGGATGTGGAACATGGGACCCTCAGAGGGAAATGGGTCTTTCTTGTCTGCAAGGCCACTGGAATGAGATATCTTCAGGTGAGCATTTTGCTTTGAAGATTCCCTCTGCAGGGCCTGGGTTTTCAGGGAATAGCTGCAAGCGTTTGGAGTTCTCTAGCAAAGGGGCCATTCTCTGGTGTATGGGTCAGTAGCTGGGCCCTGGGGAGCTGAGTTGGCTTCTGGCTCCTGTGATGTTCTTTCCCCTGTGAATTGCTCCAGCATCACACCAATGAGGGCTGAGCTGCTGCTGAGAGCTGTTGCATGGGGAATTACGCAGTCATAGTCCTCATGGTCTTTGACCTGCTGTTCCCTGAGCTGCTCCTCTAGACAGCAGTTCTCATGCTCTCTCTGGTGGACTGTCCTTTGGTCAGCTTACTCTTTCTTGCCAAAGGAGATTTGGTGGATGGAAAACATTCATCAAAACACCATGGGAAAACGGCGGGCCTTGCGGTCAATAACGACAGCTAATATTTACTGTGCATCCGTATGTGTCAGGCACCACCCTGAGCAGTTTCCCTCTGTGAACTCATCCAGTGCCCACCAAAACCCACCAAATAGGTGTGGTGTTTAGCCCTGTTTGAAATGACAGGAAACCAAGATGGTTACTAAGTGACAAGATTTTAAGCAAGGTGGTCTGAATTCAGTATCCACACTCTTGACCATGATGCAGTATCGGCTCTGAAGACTTGAATGTGAATTTCATGCCCTAATTCCTTGGGTGGCTTTGGTAGTCTCTGTCATGAGCTTCTCTCTTAACCACCCTGAGCTCCAATTTGCTCTTCTGTAAATAGTGAAAACATCTCACTTTTCTTTAAACGTGTCAAATAAAATAATATATAAGAAAAGCAGCTTAGCAAGGGCCTGGCATGTAATTGGTATCAAACAAAAGTCAGTGTGCTCCAAAATGAGATCAGCGCTCCCATTTGCATGATCAATAGGGAGAAGAAGCACGGAAAAGCTAATTCTGTTTAAAGAGTTTTCACTGCACAAACTTCCTGCATGTCTTACTGTGTGCCAAGCACTTAGGATTGGGAGATGAAATAAATCAAAGTCCGTGAACTTGAATACCTTGCAATTGAGCAGAAGAGAAAGGTAACCGTTGGATAACTGGAACTGTTGGATGGATGTCAGCCCGCCCACTCCACAGGAGAGCAGCCCTGGGTGTTCAGGGAGTGGGGAGTCATCCCAGTCATGTGGTGAGAGAATGTTGGGGCACCCAGGGCAGGAGTTCTGTAGGCAGCAGTGGGGAAGGGTGCCCTAGTCTGAGAAGAGCTCTCATGAAATCCTTGTGGTAGGAATGTGCTGCTTATTTGTTGGGATCTAGGAAAAGGTTTATTCAAGGAGAAAGCTCAAACTCTTGGCTGAAATAAAACAGCATTGGGGGTTTCTCTGGAGTACAGTCTCCCTGTGATTTCCTGTCCATCACTAGCACACAACAGGTTTTTTATAGACCTTCCAGTAATAGCCTTAAGAAAGTTTCCTCTCCTTGGACAGTTACTTCCTCAGACCTAAAATAGAGCAGCAGCCGGGTGGAGGTGTGGGGTATTTGCAGATTGCACTCTGCTCTGGTTTGGATGTAGTGTCATTGGTCCCCCCAAGACTCATGTTCTGGAGATTGGTCCCCACGGTGACACTATTGGATAGTGGTGGAACCATCAAGAGTGGGGGCTGTTGAGATTTTTGTTTAGTCCCTTGGGGGTGTGCTGCAGGAAGGCAGTTCCGGAATCTCTTAAGTTCTCCCAAAAGGGTTATTATAAAGGGAGCAAAAGCCTGTCCCACCCAGTTCTTGCTGCTTCCTGACACAAGATGTGCCTACTTGCTCTGGTATGCACTCCCAATATTGCTGGCTACCATCTGCCATGAGGCCCTCACCAGAACTGAGCTGATGCAGGCTCCATGCCCATGAACCTCCAAAACTATGAGCTTAATGAACCTCTTTTTCTTCATAAGTAGCCTATGTCAGGTATTTTGTTCTAGTGACAAAATCTGACTAATACTCTGTGGAGGGGAGTCGAGGAGGGAAGGTAAAGAGGGAAATCAGGATTGCTGGTCTGGAGATTGATGAATGTTGGCATGAGGAGGAGGGAGAGCCAGGACACCAGGCTTTTTGGCCTTAATTAAGGCTTCCTGAGGTCTGTGTCTCACCAGACTGTGGCCTTCTAGGCCCCCTGGCCCTACCAGTCTCTGCCTCCCCTAGAGTGTTGTTCCTGCCTCAGTGGAAGTGGGATGAGGAAGAACCAAGTTTGTGTCCTCTTCTTTCTTGTCTTCCCCTCCCACAACTGCAGCTCTTTGGTTTTCCTATATATGGGGAACAGGAAGTGGACAGGGTTTTCCTGGTGTCCTTCTGTCTTAGATCTGAGCTCCGGAAGAGAGAACTTTCTTCATGCCTGTCACTCATCGCCTTTCTTTGTTGCTCTTTTCTCCAAACCAAACCAGTGTGAGGAACTCCACCCCAGCCTCTCTAGCTCAGCCTCTTCTGTCCACTCCCCAGATCGTCTAGCCCTTTCCCAACTCACTGCCCTCCCCTCAGTCCATCTTCTAAGCCATGGCTAGAAGAAGCTTCTTAAAACTCCAGGTGGGCTCACCTTCCAGCTGAACAAGCTTCCATCTCCTTCTCCATGCCCAGGGCGGGCAGGTGAGGAGGAAAGGCCCTGGCCTTCCCAGTCACTCCCCCGAGGTCAGCCCTGGCCCTCTACTTACTCCCTCAGACAAGTCACCTAACTGCTGAACTCTGTTCTCAGGCTGTGAAATGGGCATGGACCACCTTGCGGAGAGATGGTCAAAGTACCCGTTTTTGCCTCCCTCCCTCCTCTCTCTCTCACACAGTTTCTTTTTCCCCTACAGGCTTATTCATCGTGGTGAGTCCTTAATATCCACTTAGCCAAGTGTTGACCCTCTGATTAAGATGATTAATTCATCTTTGATGAATTATTCCTTTATTCCTCTTTAGCTTAGGGTTGGAAAATCTGATTTTTGCTACATTTGAAAAAAACTCTTTCAAATTGACCATAAGGACAAGGAGGAGTTGGGCCCTGGCCCTGAGGTTAGTTCACGTGGAGGAGGAAAGAAAAGACAAGATACGGCTTCCAGGCTTCCTGACACCAAGCCCAGCGCTCTTCCCGCTGGCCATCCTGCAACTTCCTGGGCAGGTTGCCTGGGTTCTGGGTTTATCATCCTGAAGCAGGGTGCAGGCTGTGCGGGCAATGTTTATAGAGGATCATGAACTCAGGAGTTTGCATGAGCAGGGCCTTATGAATTAGTAAAGTAGACATGCGTTACTCTTTAAAATTCATTTTTCTGGAAGAGTCTTA
This sequence comes from Callospermophilus lateralis, assembly GCF_048772815.1. NCBI lineage: Eukaryota > Metazoa > Chordata > Mammalia > Rodentia > Sciuridae > Callospermophilus > Callospermophilus lateralis. The sequence continues at coordinate 1,206,756 of NW_027514285.1, forward strand.
ATGGCATAACATGAATGGGTGGGGTTTTCCCATTCTGGAACAAGTTGAGAGTTGGTTGGGGTAAGTTGATTCAGCAATGGTATTTTAAACTTGCAGTTTGAAGAAGGAAACCGTGTGGAGTGTCTGCAGATGGTAATTGTGTAGACCCAGGATTTGAGTCTGCAAAATGATCACGTCTTCAGGAGCAACTCTTTGGTGGTGTAGGTGATTGGCCAGGAGTTTGGCTCCTGGACTTGTGTGAGTCCACTTGGCCTTTTATTTGCTATTAACTGACCTTGGGCAAGTTACAGGACTCTCTGAGCCTCAGTTTTGTTATCCATCAGATGGAGAGAATTAAGACTTCTGCTTTTAGGGGTGTGGTGAGAGCTGGATGAGTTGATGCCCAGAGAGCCATAGTATGGCTCCTGGCACACGGAGTTGGGCAGTGGAAACATTAGCTGTCCTGGGGATGGTGACTGCTTAGGGGTTGAGTCACGTCTTCTCCAAAATACAACTTGAAGGCCCCATTCCCCAAATTGTGTCAGATTGTGTCCTTATTTAGAAATAAAATTTCTCCAACAGAAACAAAATGAACATGGGGTCAGTGGTGTCCTGATAAAAGGGGAAGTTGGTACACTTGAGAAGATGGCCATGTGGGTGGAGTGACGCATCTAAAGTCTGGATTGCTGGCATCCACAAACCAGGAAGAGGCAAACAGGGAGTGTCCCCACAAAGCATCAGAGAGCTTGCCCCGCTAATGTTTTGGTTTTGGAATTCTAGGCTCTAGAATTTGAGGGAATATGTTTCTGCTGTTTTCAGCCACCCAATTTTGGATGCTGTGATGGTGGACCTAGGAAATTCATATGGCAGCAATGACAGTGATGATTGTGATGATAATGACTTGGCCTCTCATCTAAACTCTGGCCAAGAAGAGAATCCCATGTATACATGTCTGACTGTAGCCAGGGCTGGGGCACCATTCAGCCAGTCTGGTGTGAACAGACCTTCCAGTTCTGTCTTCTTGACACATCTCCAGGGCATTTTTTGAGGATTTCCTTGGATGTGTTCTAGGAGCGGGATGTTGGATGTCAATGCTCCCAGTCTAGAGGGTGAGATGGACACTGAAGGAAACATTGCTCAAAAGGTGAAGCGGCTTTTGACCTGCTCTGTGAGCATTGTAAAGGATGGGAAAGTAACAATGTGAGTCCTTTGTGTCTCAGGACAACATGGTGTGGTAGAAAGAAGGTGAGCCTGGCCATGCTGCCATCCAGGTGGAAATCTGGGTCTCTCTTAAGGGTATCTTTGGGCAGCTTCCTTTCTCTGGGGCTCAGTTCCAGTCACCCGTGCTGCTAATATCCACTGGAGCTTGAAATGAGATCTCACAGGATGAGTATGAGGCACCAGAGAGGCCCTGAGTAGAAGTGGCTGTTGTCCACTTTGCCCTGTCCAGACACTGGGCTCTAGACAGGTGCTTATCAGTGCTTGTGAAGCCTCATTATCAGGGGCAGAAAGAGCGTGTTCGAATTGAACAGGTGGCACTTGATGGGAATAATGCATTGTCAATATAAAGAGGGCCTGGGTCCCTGGAAGACGGTGAGAAGCTAGGGCTTCCAGAGGCCTCAATAACTCTTTGGAGAGGGAACTCTAAAGTCCCTGTTGCCTTCCAGTTACTGAAAATGTCACAGAAAAGTGAGTAAAAAGAAGAAAAGCAGAACTCCTCTGCATCTTAAAAATAGCTCATGAGCAGAGCTATTTCCCTTTGCCCTGGTCAGCTGAAGTGCCCCTTCCCAACCCATTCCTGCTCTGCTCTCTGCTGCCCAGGGATGCCTACCCACACCTCCCAGCTCAGAACTTCAGTGTTTATTCCTCACACAGGTATTTATTTGAGTTTCTGTTGCATACCAGTATTATTCCAAGATATGGGCAACTATTGTGATCATAACAGAAAAAAGTACCTATCCTCAGGGATTTCGCATTCTGGTGGCGAGAAACAGACTCAAACAACTAGTAAATGGCTGGCATATGAGATGATGAAAGAAGCTTCTGTAGAAAAACTTGCTAAGGAAGATGAGGATGCTGAGGCTGGGGGGTGTACACTGGCAAATGGGGTGTTCACGGAAGCTCTCCTGGAGCAGATGCTTGAGCAGAGTGAACTGAGGGAGTGAACACATAGATAATTGAGGACAAAACGTGTCCCAGGCACAGGGTCTTGTTAGTGCAGGTGTTCTGGGGTAGCCACATATGGAAAGTTGTATTAAAGGAACCTCAAGGAGGCTAGTGTGGCTGGGGTACAATGTGTGATGACTGTTCTGGATGAGGGAAGAGGGTGATGGCCTGGGCTTGAGAACATTACCTTTTGGGGAATTTTTTTGGTAACAGAGATTGGACCTAGGGATACTTAACCACTGAGCCACATCCCCAGTCCTTTTTATTTTTATTTTTTTTTTAATTTTGAGACAAGGTCTTGCTAAATTGTTTAGGGCCTTGCTAAGTTGCTGGGGTTGACCTTGAGCTTGCAATCCTCCTGTCTCAGCTATCCAAGACTGATATTATAGGTGTGCACCACCACATCTGGCCTTAGATTTTTTTGAGGACTTTAGATTTTACTCTGAATGGAAAAGCAAAGGAGTACTATGATCTTGACTGACTTGCTTTTTAATCAGGATCCCACTGTCAGCTGTGTAGAGAATGGGTGCAGGGTAGAAAGAGTCAAAGCAGGAAGGTAGTTTGGAAGGTTGCTCCAGTCCTTCAGGCAAAAGGCCAAGGTGGAAGTGCTGGAGGCAGTAGGGGTGATGGAATTCTGAATTCGTGAATTTCTTCTCCTCCTTCAGTTCCCCCAAACCTTCATCAAGCTGGGTCAGTGTCCCTGGATCACCCCTTGGTGACAGGTAGGCTCTGGAGATGCTATGCATCAAGTCTGCTAGACTGAGCTCCTGGAGGGCAGATTGTGTCTTCTCCATGTCTTTAGTGCTTATCACAGTGCCTGACGTGATGGTAGCTGTTCTGAGTGTGTGCCATGTGGATGCTCAGCCTGTTTCCTGACTCTTGAGATAGAATTTGGACTTTGTCAACACACCTGTCAAGCTGATGTGCCATTTCCTGCCTCTTCCCCTGCCAACCCCTGAGCTCCACAAGGCTAACCTTGCTTTGCCCACTCCTGTAAGCACAGTACTGGCCCTGTGCCTGCCCCCTGCTAGGTGTGCAGGAAGTGCTTTTGTGAAGGAATGGATGCACCTGGTCCCTTTCATCACCTGCTGAAAAGGGCATTGTTCCTAGTCACTGCGGGTTCTGATCCCAGCATGTCACCGGGATGATTAAATTGTTAAAACCCACAAGCTACAGGGTGGCCCCTCAGCTTTGAAGGAAGAGCAAAAATAGAGAGGCATGGGGTCTGAGCCAGCCATGCTCAAGAGCCCTTGCAGTGTGGAGGACTCTCCTAGGCTTGGCCATATGGCAGAGGCATGTGGGGAGCCATGACAGGAGAGAGGGGCACTCGGCTGCTGGCCTGACAGGCTGGGAATGGTGGGTCCTCACGGCCGGAGATCCTGACTGATGTGGACAGCATCTCCAGAACTTCTGGTTGGCTGTTTGGCCGCATAAACCAGAGGATGCATGGCTGCCAGCCACTTGAGAGCACAGGCAGCTCTCCCACTTCCCAGCCAGCTCACACTAATTGATTTTTTTTTTAAACCTTAGGGTCTTTTACAGTGTTCTCTCTCTGTCTGTCTCTGTCTCTCCTTTTTTTCCCCTTTGGTATTGATGATTGAACCCAGGAGTGCTTAACCACTAAGTCACATCTCCAGTCCTTTTTATTTTTTATTTTGAGACAGGGTCTCACTAAGTTGCTTGGGGGCCTCACTAAGTTGCTGAGGCAGGCCTTGAACTTGCGATCCTCCTGCCTCAGCCTCCTGAATTGCTGAAATTCCAGGCATGTACCACTGGCTACAATCTCTCTCTCTCTCTCTCTCTCTCTCTCTCTCTCTCTCTCTCTCTCTCTCTTTTTTTTATTAATCTTTAAATTCAATTTTTGATAACAGCTTTATTAACATATAATTCACATAGTATATAATTCGCCCATTTAAATTGCAGAGTTCCATGGCTTTAGTGTACCCACAGAGTTGTGTAGCTCTCACTATAGTTAATTTTAGAACATTCTTGTCACCGCAAAAAGAAACCCCATCCATACCCATTAGCAGTCACCCCCATTTCACCAGCCACCCCCTAGCCTAGGCAATCTACTTCCTGCACTGTTTCTTTTTTTCTCCAAATGTAAGTATAATGTGTGCTTATGAGAAAATTCAGAAAAGAACAGGAACTCTTTGACACTGGTCATCATATTTACCCAGCCACTGAGACCACTCTTGTCTGTCTATGCAGATAAATGGAGAGATACATTGTTTCTGCAAACAGTGCTATCATCTTACACATTCTTTTGAATAATTTTACTTTTTCTCTTAATTCATTGGGCACCCTTTCCATGCGACTAAATATAGATGCGTGTGGCCATTTTTTTTCACTTTTTTTATTGGTTGTTTACAACATTATAAAGCTCATGACATATCATCTTTCATACATTTGATTCAAGTGGGTTATGAACTCCCATTTTTACCCCAAATACAAGTTGCAGAATCACATTGGTTACACATCCACATTTTTACATAATACCATATTAATGACTGTTGTATTCTGCTACCTTTCCTAACCCCTACTATCTCCCCTCCCCTTCCCTCTCATCTTCCCTCTCTACACCATCTGCTGTTGCTTAATTCTCTCCCTTGTTTTTTTCCCCTTTCCCCTCACAAACTCTTATATGTAATTTTGAGTAACAATGAGGGTCTCCTTCCATTTCCATACAGTTTCCCTTCTCTCTCCCTTTCTCTCCCCCCACTCGTCTCTGTTTAATGTTAATCTTTTTCTCATGCTCTTCTTCCCTGTTCTGTTCTTAGTTGCTCTCTTTATATCAGAGAAGACATTTGGCATTTGTTTTTTAAGGATTGGCTAGCTTCACTTAGCATAATCTGTTCTAATGCCATCCATTTCCCTGCAAAATCCATGATTTTGTCGTTTTTAGTGCTGCGTAATACTCCATTGTGTATAAATGCCACTTTTTTTATCCATTCATCTATTGAAGGGCATCTAGTTTGATTCCAGAGTCTAGCTATTGTGAATTGTGGTGCTATGTTCATTGATGTGGCAGTATCCCTATAGTATGCTCTTTTAAAGTCCTCAGGGAATAGACTGAGAAGGGCGATAGCTGAGTCAAATGGTGGTTCCATTCCCAGCTTTCCCAGGAATCTCCATACTGCTTTCCATATTGGCCGCACCAATTTGCAGTCCCACCAGCAATGTACAAGTGTACCCTTTTCCCCACATCCTCGCCAGCACTTATTGTTGTTTGACTTCATAATGGCTGCCAATCTTACTGGAGTGAGATGGTACCTTAGGGTGGTTTTGATTTGCATTTCTCTGACTGCTAGAGATGGTAAGCATTTTTTCATGTACTTATTGATTGTATGTCCTCCTCTGAAAAGTGTCTGTTCAGGTCCTTGGCCCATTTGTTGATAGGGTTATTTGTTATCTTATTGTTTAATTTTTTGAGTTCTTTGTATATTCTGGATATTAGGGCTCTATCCGAAGTGTGAGGAGTAAAAATTTGTTCCCAGGATGTAGGTTCCCTATTTACCTCTCTTATTGTTTCTCTTGCTGAGAAAAAAACTTTTTAGTTTAAGTAAGTCCCATTTGTTTATTCTTGTAATTAACTCTTGGGCTATGGGCGTCCTATTAAGGAATTTGGAGCCCGACCCCACAATATGTAGATCGGAGCCAACTTTTTCTTCTATTAGGCACAGAGTCTCTAATTTGATATCAAGCTCTTTGATCCATTTTGAATTAACTTTTGTGCATGGCAAGAGAAAGGGGTTCAGCTTCATTTTGTTGCATATGGATTTCCAGTTTTCCCAGCACCATTTGTTGAAGATGCTATCCATTCTCCATTGCATGCTTTTAGAGCCTTTATCAAATATAAGAAAGTTGTAATTTGATGGATTGGTCTCTGTGTCCTCTATTCTGTACCATTGGTCCACCTGCCTGTTTTGGTACCAGTACCATGCTGTTTTCATTACTATTGCTCTGTAGTACAGTTTGAAATCTGGTATCACTATACCTCCTGATTCACACTTCCTGCTTAGAATTGCTTTTGCTATTCTGGGTCTTTTGTTTTTCCATACGAATTTCATGATAGCTTTATCTATTTCTACAAGAAATGCCGTTGGGATTTTGATTGGCATTGCGTTGAACCTGTGTAGAACTTTGGGTAATATCGCCATTTTGATGATGTTGGTTCTGCCTATCCATGAACCGGGTACATTTTTCCATCTTCTAAGATCTTCCTCTATCTCTCTTTTTAGGGTTCTGTAGTTTTCATTGTATAAATCTTTCACCTCTTTTGTTAGGTTGATTCCCAAGTATTTTATTTTTTTTGAGGATATTGTAAATGGGGTGGTTTTCCTCATTTCCGTTTCAGAAGTTTTGTTGCTGATATACAGGAATGCCTTTGATTTATGCGTGTTGATTTTATATCCTGACGTGTGGCCATTTTTAATGCCCATGAAGATACCATAATTTGTTTAACCACCTTTTTTTAATGGACATGTAGTTTGTTTCTAAGTTTTGCATTTTCTTTTTTTTTAATTTACTTTTTGTAGTTGGACACAATAAATTTATTATTTATTTATTAATTATTTTTATGTGGTGCTGAGGATCGTACCACTGAGCCATAACCTCAGCCTCTGCATTTTCTTACATGTCTAAATATTCACTTTGGACAAATGCTTAGGGGTGGAATTGCGGGTCAAAGGGTAGGCACATTTTTAAGTGTGATATTTACCATTATATTGCCCTCAGAAATGTTTACCAGTCTATATTTCTAAGAACAATTCTTCTGAGACTGCACATTATAAAAAAATTTATCTAGCCCTGGACATTTTAGTTGTATTTACCTTTGTATAGCTAATAGCTAATAATAGGCTAAAGATGCTTTTATTTGCATTTTTAATTTATTTCATATTTTTCCAGCATGTGGTATAAATACAGAGCATAATAATGTAAGCAGTCTGTCCTGAGCCATTTGGGGCCATAGAGCTCTGTCAATGGCTGCTGTACATCCCAGGTGTGGTTGGAGGCCTGACTTTGCCATCAGCTATGACTGCAGCTGCTTCCTCAACCTCTGAGGACCTCAGTTTCCTCATCTGTGAGGTGTGGGAGGTTTGGCAGAGAGACACAGTTGTTTCCAACTGTCGATATCATTCCTTATGAAGAAAGTAAAAGCAGCCATGAAGTGACAGGGCTTTAGCCTGCTTATTGGGTTGCTCAGGGTTCCACGGTGAAAAGGTGGCAGCTGGGATTTAAACCTGGCACCTGTGACTAAAGCCTCTTGCTCTTTCTTGGGTTCCAGGCCACCTTTTGGGATTTGTTGTGAGGACTGTCAGCTGCCAACCCTGCTTTGGTTGCTGGTGGGGATCCCCTGCAAGAGGCTGCCTCCTGGGAGAGAGTGTTGTGGACACAGGGGAAGGAGGAGGGACAGAGATCTCCGGGGAAATGCCTGTTTCAGAGGTCAGTGGAGTGAGTCTAGAGGGAATTTAGGAGTAGCAGCAGAGAAGATCAGAGGAACGGAGAGCACAGGACAGCAAGCAGGAGCTAGCTAGACCTGCTGGGGTGTCAGCTCCTCCAGAGCCACCTTTGTATCAAGGAACTAGGAAGCAGGCCTGGGCTGGAAGGTTCTAGTTCAGGTCTCACTGGGTTTTCTATGTGGCACAGTTACATGCTGCTGGACCATCACAGGTGCCTGCCCAGGTCTGGCTCCCTGTTCCTCCCCAGCTTCCTCTCATGCTCCCGTGCCCTTCCCACCCTCCTCTCTCCTGCAGCTGGTACTCCATTTCCCTCATCCTCCTCTCGGCTTCAGGCTGGGCCCTGCCTTCAGTGCCTGCGACCTTGGTCTACCTAAGGACCCCCTTCTCCTGAGCTGGGGTAACCCCCTCCTGGGAGCCATTCCCAATGACTGGTCCCCAGCAGAAGCTCCTCCCTCGGCTGTGCCCTCCCTCAGCCCTGTGAAGGCCTTTCTCCAGGCAGCCAGCACTTTCTGATGTTTTGTTTATGCCCATCTCTTACTATTTTGTGGGTTCCTAAGGGCAGATACTATTATAATTTTATTCAAAATACACAGGATCTAGCACAGGATCTGTGATATAGTCGTATTCAGCTTTAGATTTGGGGGCGTGAATTCATTAAATAATTCAGCTCAATAGAAATTTCATATGGAGATGAGGATTGTGTCTTAGTTAGAATACAGTGGAAATAGCTGCAGTAACAAATAGTCCCCACACATTTGATGGCTCACATGAAAGATGTTTCTTGTTTACTCATGTAAAATTTTAAAATGGTCATTTCTAATTTATGGGTGACTGCCAGCGGTCACACTCAGACCTGGGCCTCTTCCATTGTTGGTAGTCCTACTCTACCCAGCACTTTGTCACTGTCTACATCCACAGGCAGAGGGAGACAGAGCTGGTGAAGGCATACTCACTTCTCAAAAGTGTGGGCCTTTGAGCCCACCCTCATTCCGGGCTAGAAGTCTGACACATGGTCACACCCAGTTGCGAAGGAGTCTGGGAAATGTCACTTGGCTGCATGCCCAGGAAGATTAGGAAACAATTTTGGGGAACAGCTATTAGTCTACTCCCCAGGTAGTGAGTGGGGGTTGAAACCCTGTCACATGTAGCTTGGTTGAGGAATAAGGATGTTTGGTTTGGAGAAGCAAAACTCCTGGCAGATGACATTTGTGACCAGGGCCATAGTTTGTCATGCTTAGAGACATGACACTGTGATTGCATGTATTATGCAATTGGTGTATGCAGAACACTCTAAGTGTGATTGTTGGTAGAAGGGGAGGAAGACGGAGGCAGAAGACCAAACAAACTTGAACTCTCTGTCGTACCAGTTACAGGCCCTATATTTGTGCTCTTGCTGTGCACCAAGAACTGTGCTGGTGCTTGAAGCTTAATCCTTACTTACAATTATTCCTATTTCGTAAATCTCAGAAAAGGAATTTTTGGAGGACACACATCTAAGAGACAGAGCTAAAGTTTGGACTATGGCAATCTGGTGACAGAGTCTTCCTGTTTACCTGCCACACTGCATGTTCCCCATGTGAGCCTGATACCAGTTCTACCAGGTGGATATCACTATTTCCATAAAGGGAGTCATAACTGTAGTTAAAAGGATTGGATGAAGTGACCTTTTGAGCTCCAGCTAGTGTTCTAAATGCACTCTATAATTTCTCCTATGTTGCTGTCACACTAATCCTAAACCAACCTAATGAAGTTGGTTTTATTAGCTGTATTTTAAAAGATGTGGAAACTAAGACTCAGAGAAGCTGAGACACTTGTCTGAAGTTGCCCAGAGGGTAGATGGTAAAGTGGCTATGTCGATTAGGAACTTCCAGCTGCTCGGAGTAAGACTGGCTTTCAGGAAACAACGAGGAGGTGCACTGACTCACACCATTGCAGGTCTGCCAGTGTGTGGAGGGGGTCAGTCATTCCAGTAGGAAACACATAGCACCCATGACTAGGATAATTCAAGGAGAACTTTATGGGTGGATTTTTTAAAATCTTGAGGTAAAATTGACATATAAGTGAGCCATGTGGAGGTATGTAATTCAGTGGCATGGAGTACATTCACAATGTTTTGCAACTCTCATCTCTTGTAGAGTTCTAAGTTGTTTTCATCACCAAAAAAAGGAACCCCGTGTCCAGTAAGCAGCCCCCCTGGTCACCGCACTCCCAGCCCCTGCTAACCACCATTCTGCTTTCTGCCCTATGGATTGACCTATTCTGGGTGTTTCATACATATGTAAGATTTGGGGTCTGGCTTTCACTTAACATGTTTAAGCACAGTGCTTAACATGGGTTCACCCGTGGCATGGCAGGTATCAGAGCTTCATTCCTTTTATAGCTGAAAAATTCCACTGTGTGTGTAGAGCCTATGTTGATCCATTCTCCAGTTGGTGGAAATTTGGGTTCTTTCTGCCTATAATCTGCTGTGAGCCTTCATTTACAAGTATTTATTTGAATACGTGTTTTCTATTCTTTGGGGCATATACCTGGGGGTAGAATTGTCAGTCATCTGGTCACTTTATTTACTTTCTGATGAACTGCCAAACTTTTCTAAAGTAGCTGAACCATTTTACGTTCCCATCAGTGATATGCGAGGCTTCCAGATTTTCCACATCCTTGCTGAGACTTGTTGTTTGCCATTTTCGTGATGGTGGCTGACCTCATGAGTGTAAAACAGTGTCTCACTCTGGTGGGATTAGCATTTCCCTAGCGATTCATGCCTCTAAGCAGCTTCTCATGTGCTTATTGGCTCCACAGGGATCTTTGTGAAGGTGTGGGCAGGTGTAGGGAAGCTCCAGAGCTGGAGCATCATCCAGAGAGAGCACGCTGGGGCTCCTATGTCACGCCAGTTTTGAGGGTCAGGGAGGACATGGTTCTTAGAACCTGCAGACAGTGAGGACTTGGTGGAGGGGCTTGGCTAGAGCTGGGACCTGGGTTGGGGACAAGTTTGCACTAACCTCCAGAGAGGCTCTGGGGCAGAAGAGTGGATGCTTATCCTCCCTCCCATCTCCTGTGGGTTCCCTGCTAAAGCCAGAAGGTTGGGGAACCCTCACCGTGGTCCCTGAGGTCAATTGGGGTACAGAGTGGGGAGAAGAATGGGGGACAAGTGGAGTGGGATAGGCACAGTAGGATTCAGACTTAGTTTCAGTTCTCAGAGCCCTGGCTCTGTTTGCTTGGGATTCTTTGGGTCTGTCCTGGTTTGGTGGTCTCTCTGGATAGTGAGATTGGCTACAAGTGTTGGAGTTCTGAATCTTTATCACAACATCCAGAGAAAGAGAGAAACCATTATTTCCAAAACTTCTACCCCATCGAGAAGGAACTTTCCCAGAAACCTCCAGCCTTACGCATCACTGCCCTAAGTTGGGTCACATTATCCTTCTAAATGAATTAGTGGAGATGATGGGATGGTCTTGTGCACTGCCAGGCCCACAGCTGGGGAGTGCAGGAACTTGTTCTTCATGGGAGATGAGGGGAATCCCAAGGAAACTGGGAATGAGGAGGGCTGCTGGTCAGAAAACCCACAGTGCCACCTCCCTGGAAAGATCCTGCTGTGTGACTCCAGGCCAGGCCTTCTCTTCTCCACCATGCCCCCTGGGGTTAGACACTGCAAGCAGGACCCAGGCCTTCTGGAAGCCTCTGCACTCTTTGCTGATCCTCAGGAGGGCTCCCAGCCTGCATTGTCCTCTGGCCCACCTCGAGGAAGGCATGAACCAAAGCCCCTTCCATAGGAATGGAGAGCCTTGGAGACTGAGTTCAACCAGGAGCTTGGCTAAAGGGGCCTTTTTGTAGTTTGTGCAAAAGAAAGAATGGAAAAAAAAGGAAACTGTTATGTTATTCCATTTATATATATGAAATGCCAAGAATGGGTAAATCTAAAAAGGGAGGAAGTTACCCTGTTATTTTGCGAGGGGTGGTAGAGGGTAGAATGGAGAGTGACTGCTGACAGGTATGGGATTTCTTTTGAGGGGATGAAAGAGTTCTAAAACCATAGTCATGGTTGCACAACTCTGAATTATATCAAAACCCATTGAAATGTACACTTTAAATGGATGGATTGTTTGGTATATGAATTACATCTCAGCAAAGTTGTTGTAAACCAGAGAAAAAGACTTGTAAGAGTCACTCTGAGCCAGGGACTGTGATGTGTGCCTGCAGTCCCACCTATTCAGGGGGATAAGACCGGGGATCACTTGAGACCAGGGATGGCTTGAGCCCTGGAGTTTGAGATCTGCTTGGACCATCTAGCAAGATCCCCCTCTCAACACAACCAGACTCAAACTGCTCTCGTTTTCTTGCTTATATTTAAAGTTGAAGTTCATGCTCCTTTATTCCCTAATTAAACATTATTGTCATAGAGTTCTTTCCTTCCTCCCCTCCCCTTTCCCCTTTCCTTTTCTTTCTTTTTTCTTCCTTCTTTCCTCCCTCCCTCTCCCTCTCCCCCTTCCTCCTGTTGCCTGGGTGCTCTGAGAGGTTCCAGGATGGACACACAGCCAGTCAGTCTTGAGGCTTTAACTAGAACCACCAGCTGAGCCAGGCTCTCCCTCCAAGGAAGTGGCTGCTCAGTGTCAGGATGTCATCCTGAAGGCCGTGGCCCGCTAGGGCAAGCCTACCTGAAACCGCCTCCCTGGTCCTCTCTCCTTTCTGGCCCTCCCACACAGAGCCCACAGGTGGAGAATCACTCCTCCCCGGACCACATCCTGTGAACCCCAAATCTAGCTAAGCCTGGAATTCGGTCCTTCCCTGCCTGCAGCCCAAGCCCATCCCACCACCACTCCATTCCGCCTTCTTTTCTTCTGGTTGGGTTTTCTGAACCTGAGAAGCCTGGGTGTGGCTGTTGCAAACTCGGGCCCTCCAGCTTGTCCCATGCAGCTGACTGCTTTCCACAGCAGTCTTCGTGTGGAAGAGGGGACTGCTCTTCCCGTCCACATCTCCCATATCAGAATGAGCCAAGAAAACTGCTGCCACAGAGGAAACAGGCTGACGCTGGAATGTCCCAGCCCAGCACATGATGTCCTTTGTCAGGGTCCCTGGAGGGGCATCTGGAAGCCAGCCAGCCTCCTTTCTGTGGGCCACGGCTGCACGCCTTTTGTTGCACTTCTGCAAGCCTGAGTGTGTGGTTATGGGCACGTGCATGTGCACAACTGCACGTGCATGCTTGTACTGGGAGCTGTGGCCTTTATTTTGGCTGGGGGTCCCTCTCTCTTAGCTTCCCCCATTTTGACTGTGTACTGACCCGTTTGGGTTGTGGTCACTAAAGATTTTGTGTGTGATTACAGACAGGGAAGAGGCCCATCAGCTCAGGCTGCCTTAATACCAGAAAGGGAATCTCTGATGCTCTCCGTGTCCTCAGGAAACCTCCTTGCAATTGTGGGATGTGGGTTTTATGACTCTTGTTTGGCTGCTGTGGCACCCGAGGCCCCAGGGAACCAAGGCAGGTAGCCAAGGCCAAATCTGCCCCTTGGGACAATGACACATCTATCTCAGACTAGGTCTTCAGGGTTCTTTGACATGTGGGGGGAAGAGGTTGGATAAGGTGGGGAGACTTGGTTGACTTCTAAGAACTTTGGTTCCAGAAGGCTCCAGAAGATGGCGGGCCATCAGGGTAACCCCCACTGGAGATAATTGTCAGGCCAGAGTCTCGTTGGGACCTCTGGCACTGATTTGATGGTGTTGATCTTTTGGCACCTGGTGATGGGGACTCTGGTGGGAAATGTGGGTGGCTGGGCAGCCTTGGCATGAGGTTGTTTGTCTAGGCCTTCACTCACTCACTCACTCACTCACTCATTCGTTCATTCATTTACCACAGGTTTACTGGGCTAGGCACTGTGCCAGCCTCAGGGCTTCTTGTTCCCCAAAATCTCCCTCAGAGAAGAAGGGGTGAATGTCACATGGCTTTGCTTACAACTCTGTTGTGCCTGTCTGAGTGATTTCCAAGGGCCTTCCATTCTGGTAGGCACCTGCTGGCAGCCGCTCCTGTGCTGGTGGTGACATTAAGTAGAACAGGGAGTGACCTCGAAACTGCAGTGCATCAGCGGCTCGCAGGCTCAGCATCCTGCCCAGGTGTTGCTTCCCACTGTACTTGGAGAAAAACAGCAAAGAGACGATATTTAAAACATGATTAAAAGGAATGCATCTGGGTTCTAGAGGAACTCTAAAAGAAGTCTTGTAGAGATTGGCTGATCCTTCCACATTGACAGGTGGTAACGTTTCTAAGAAACAGAGATGAATTTTCAGAAAGAAGTTTGGGCATTGGAACTGCCCAGCAGTGGTGTCCCGGGTTACAGGGCTTTCTGTCCCACTGTGGGAAGTAGAGTGACAGGGCCAGTTTTAGGTCTCATGAATATTTCCCCATAGTGTAAAGGGCATTCCCAGTTCCCCATTTTTGCTAAATCATTTAGAAGTCTTCCTGGTGATCCCCTGGTTTGTTTTTATGTGATTCAGATAATGTATTCTGGCACCAAGGTATTTGTTTGGCACCTGGTATGCACCAGACCTTCTAAGAGCTACAGAAGTGAACATAACACTTTTCCACCCTTGAAATGGAACATTCTGATTTATTATCAAAGGAGAAAGGAAACTTCATTGTTAAATAAGATAATGTACTTTGGCTTGTTCCAGGAGGCAAAGGTTGCAACATTTTGAGACTTAGAGGCCCAAGGAAATGCCAAGGAAGCCCGAGTTTCTGTATTTCCAAATAGAAATCACAAGGTCTAGCTCAGAGCAGGCCTCTGAGGCTATTTTGATTATGCCAGTTTTACAGATGAGGAAACTGAGGTTCCAAGAGGTTAGGTGGCCTGCCCAAGCCTGGTTGGGGATGGGAGGAGTCAGGACTTAAACCCCAGTCCTCAGATGCCAAAGCCCTGTCCTTTTCCTTCTGCTCCACTGCACACTTCAAGTTAAGGACCCCCCCCCACACACACACATACCCCAATGCAAATCTGCACATTGGCATGGGTGGTAACATGCTCTTCGACAGAAGTACTAACTTAGTCTTTTGAAATAACACACATTTATCTTCTTAAGGTTCTGGAAGTATCCTCACTGGGCCTTGGATATAGCAGACATTTGCCCCATGTGAGGTCTCACAGCCTGTACACTGAGGGCTTCGTCTTCCTGCCCTTTCTATCTGGTCTTCTCCCATTCATTTTCAAAACCAGATGCTACTGTCCCCTCCCCAGTGAAGCCACCCTGCCCACTCCTCTGCATTATTCTCTACTTTGTAGCAGCCTCTGTCTTTGCAGATACCACCAATTATTGATTCACCTGTGTCCCTTGCACCAGAGGAAGGTGCCCAACTCACCTTGGCACTTCCTAAGCATCTGTGGAATTTCCTTAGGAATGAGTGCATGTGTGAGTGAATGAACCTGGCAAAACAGAAGTTATTTTGCTTCACATTTTACAGTATGATGACTACTCATTAGATGTTGTTATCTCTGGACTAACAAATGAGGAATTCACTTCCTTTCTTATTAGAAATGCAAATATTTAGGGATTCCAAGCCTGGGATTTCTGAGTCACAGATAAATCAGAGACTGTGTGGGTGAAACCTCATGCAGGTCCAGGTGTGCTTAGGAGACCCGAAGAGAGGATGTAGGCTCCTAATCTCTCAAATTTATAGACCTCTGAGGACTGCATTGGGCTTCCACCAGATGACATTTGAATGTTGCTTAGACATACTTTACTTCTTTGGATTCTGAGATGCCTTTGAGTACAAGATACATTATGGAGATCATAACAGGGTCAGGAAAGAAAATCGAAGCTGAATTCCATTGATAGGGAAACACGTTCTGTTTTAGATGTGTTAAAATGTGGAAAAATGGCCATCACATAACAGAGGAAATGAGGCAATCACAAAGAGTGTAGTCAAGTCCCCTCCCTGGGTGGTGGCTGCTGATTGGACCCACTCCTGGGAGGTCGGAATGAGCAAGGCTGGTGTGATTAGCTTGTCCAAGGTCTTTTTTTAGTTCTAACACTGGAGGAATCACATATGGTGGAGACCTCTCTGCTGAGGGTACCCCTACTTGGAAAGGCTGGTGGAATCTTAAAGAAAGAAGGGGCTTTGTGATTAGAACTCATGTCCATTTATTAGCTATAAGAACATTAGCCAGATGCTCATCCATGTCTTCGCCCATCCCCTTCTCTGTGAAATGGAATGATAATCATTTCTGTCTCCAGGGTTGTCAGGAGATTACAGAAGTTATTGCTCATGTAGTGTCTCATACACATAGTAACTATGATAGCTTGGTTACTTTAAAAAAAACTTGTTGCTTACTCTGTTAGGAATGTTGTGTCCTCGGTTGTAGGGAGTAATGGCTGCACCTGTGGGGGGCTGTGTGGACCAGGAAGCACTCAGCAATGAGGCGGCCTCCAGGGGGACCAGTCCTCCTGTGTCCTCCATCCCAGTGCTCTAGTCCTTGGACAAGTGGAGGCCAGACACCAAAGTCTTCCTCCTAGAAGGTAACTCCCAGGCCTTGGTCATTGTAACCTCTTTGACAGTGACTGGGGCGGTGCTCAGTGGATACCAACAGGGTGGCCAGCTCTGTGGAACAGGGCCATGCTGCTGGCCTTGCCAACAGGCTGGTGAGTGCTGCTGCAGGTGTCCTGGCTAGTTGGGGTTGTCACCATACTAGCCGTTGCTCATCCCACATGTGCCCTGTGCTTCTCACACGTACACAACTTCCATTTCCCTTCCCAGCAGGTCTGCATCAAAAGTGTCATCATCCCCATCTTGGGGTGGGTTTCCCCAAAGCCAGCCCTGAGGAAAGTCAAGAGCACTGATAGATTATTTGGGAGATGATCTGAGGAAAGAGGTAGAGGTGTGAGGAAGCAAAGCAGAGAAGAGAAGGCAGCCAGCAAAGGGTGTCCTGGCCAGCAGAGAGCAGACTGCCTTCCTCTTGGGGTCTCTCAGTGTAGTTACCAAACACCCTGTGTGAGGGCTGCACCTGGGACCATTAGTGCCCTTCAACCCTGCCTACCTCTTGGTGTCTAAGAGCAGAGACTGGCAGGTGTAGCTGAAAGCGGGACATGCTGGCCTTTAATGACCTGATCATCTCCAGGCAATATGCATGGGCACCATCTCAGTCTGCTGCCAGCAACATCTTCCAGAGGAGGACAAAGTTTCAGAGAACTGGTCCTCACTGGAGACCACCCAGCAGTCACAGGGGAGAGCGGGCATGGCAATACCTCTGCCCACATGCTCTCCTGCTGGCGCTGCCTGCCATTCCCCCCTCCCACATGGTGAACACAGGGAGCAGCCACAATGATGGCCCAGTGTGCACACTGCTGGTGAACAGAACACATGATGGTTTGAAAGGACAGGCTATTAACATGGGGCAGCCCAGCAAAGCTGGGGCACCCCCGGATTTCACTTTGCATGCTCACAGCTTTTCCTGGGGACCCTATGGTGACATAGGCTGAGAAGAGCCTGCCCCTGCTGGTGTAAGGAGCAGATCGTGGGGCTAGTGGGTGAGCCTCACCTGCTGCCCAGCCTGTAGCTCTCACTTATTCTAGGATCCTCTCTCTTCAAGTCCCTGACGCTTTTTCTTTCATATTCACTTACTTCTCCAAATTCTCAAAATGTGAAATTCAAAATGCTGAGGGTTCACTAAGCACCTGTGATATGCAGGCTCTTGTGGCACCTGGACTTTGCCTGGTTCTCATCACCTGTGAGTTTATTTGGTTTAAGTCTGATTCCTTAAGCAAAGACAGTCTCTTTGTTAACCATTACATCCTTGACATTTCATTTAATAAACACTTTTTCCAATAAATAAATGGATGGATGGGGCTGCCTTGGGATGGATGATTCTCATTGTGGAAAGCTTTAGTGAATGAAAAATAGCATGCAATAGGCACTTAAGAAGTGTTCGTGAGCAGGTCATGTGATGTGTTCACACCCAGGTTATACCACTCACAGCAGTTCATCCTGCTGTGTCTCTGTGCCTGGCTTCTGTGCACACTAGACTGAGAGCTCTCTGTGGCAGTGACCTGAGATCATTTCTCAGCCTCACTGTCTGGCCCGGTGCCACCAGGAGTAGGAACAAAGAAAAGTAGTCACCGTCATCATCAGTTTATAATCCAACAAGACATTAGTTCTGGTCTTTGCAGCATGGGTCCTTTGCAAGGATCTCTTCTTTGGAGAGGAGAGACCCAAATTGTCTCTGAGTGTGACCATTTTAAACAGTAAGGGAGGCTGTGGAGCCAGGCCAGGCTAAGGACCAGCAGCTCCAGCATTGTTAGGGACAGTGCCTCAACCCTCCTTGCCTTTCTTGGGGTGGGCTACTATAGGGTCTTTTCAGTATCCCTCTGTACATTAGTGTTCTGGGCAATTCTGGGCACTAGACAGCCTCAGTGGCCCATCCTGACCACTAGCATGGTGGTGGGGCAGAGGGATTAGGAGAAATAGCCAGCATCCACAGTTACCTGGCCAAAGGTCACAATGCCTGACAGGCTGCATGGGTCAGGAAGCAGGGTTTATTGCTAGCTAATAGACAAGGAAAGTTAAGCACCAAGTAACTGGTACAAAATCACAGTGACCAACAGAGATAGCCCCAGTATTTACCATGCAAGCGTGGCCACAGGAGAGGAGGTTTGGCTCACCTATCCAGAATAATCAGAGAACAATACCAAATGGGGTGCATCAATCAGAATCCATACTGCTTTGCTGAGCATAGCAGGTAAAGGTCTCAGCTTTGAAATCAAGCTGCCCCAAGTCTACATATTGAGTCTGTCACCACCAAGCAGCTATGTAACTTCAGAAATGTTACATAATTGTCTGAGCCTCAGTTTCCTTGACTGTAACAATCAGACAATCATAGTTCTGGGTTATGAGGATTGAAAAAGATCATGATTATGGCTAGGATGGGGTGGTTATACAAAGAAATAGAACACACACACACAGAAATAGAACCTGTGTGTGTGTATAAGTTCTAAAATATATAGGTTATATTCTTCATTTATATATGAAGAGAAAGGTGGAAGGAGAGTAGAAGTTTTTTAATTAGGAATTGACTCATTCCTATAATAATTAAAAATGATGAGAGAGACTACTGACAGGTCCCATGATTAGTCATCTGCAAGCTGGAGAACTAGACCAGCTAGTGAGGTGGTTAAGAACCAGGGGAACCAATGGCATCATTCCCAGTCAGCCTCTGAAGGGCCAAGAACCAGGAGCACTAGTGCCTAAAGGCAGGAGAAGATGGATGAACCAGCTCAAGCAGAGCAGATTCACCCTTCCTCTGTCGTTCTGTTCAGGCCCTGAGACAGACTGGATGATGCCCACTCACATTGTAGAGGCAGTTTCTTTAATCAGTCTTCCAGAAACACCTTCCAAGAAAACCCCAGAAACATCATACTACAGGCTGCATGGGCACCCCTTAACCCAGTCAGGCTGACCCATAAAATAAACCGTCACAGGACTCAATAAGGGGTACTTTTGTATTAGTCCCACAGGAGTTCAGAAATAGATAGATAGAATGTTGGGCTAAGAAAATTGGAGAAAGTTTCTTGTAAGGGGTGGAATTTCAGTGGATCAGAGTTTGTTGGGCAGGGTAGAGTAAAAGGAAAATGCGTAAAAGTGTTTGGGGTGTTTTCTTCAGGCCTCTGCTTTTCTAAGCACAGCATCCACAGAACAGGAAAGAACCACACTGGTAAATAGGAAAAGTGTTTGACATTATCTGGAGGAAAAGGTTGTCTAAGCTGTAACCAGCTGCAGACAGATGACTCACAGGTTCATGGCATCCTCTATAATAGGATATAGTCCCAACATCCATGAGCCTTGGTGAATAAAACTCAGCACCTAGTGAGGATTGGCAGGAAAGGAGGGTTTATGTGCCAAAATATTTATGCCCCTATTCCTGCCAGGCACCAGTAATGGCTGTCCTGATGGATGCCCGGTAGGTCACAGAATAGAATCACAGAGGGAAAGCAGAAACATGGGTGGTAACAAAAGTGAAGCCCTCAGGCAACTGATTCTAATTCATTCCAAAAGGTAGTTGCTTTAAACCTTCTATCCTGGGGCAGCAGGCAATGAGAGGTCATGGTGAGGAGCCCGTCACTCGCTTCTTTGATAGTATTTATTGAGCACCTATTCCCAATGCCAACAGTGCCCTGCCCATGCCCCCGAGCATTGCCAGCGCCTGTTCACTGAGCTTCCTGCATCTCTGAGACTGTCCCCTGGCTGTGATTGGCTGGTGAGGGATGGAAGTTGGTGGGTCAGTGTCCACTTCCTTTCCCATTTGAGGTGTGTTCTGCTCTGTCTTTCAGAAGGTGCCAGGTGTGAGGGAGCCGAAGTGGTACCCTATGTTTGCCTCTGAGCTTCACCTTGTACATGGTTGTGAGGATTAAATGAGGCAGTGATATCTCCACTGTTACTTGTCACCACATATCCATCAGTGCCTGGGAACCAAGCTTTGTGCTCAGTCTTCTGCCACATTATCTTGTTGATTCTCATAGTGACTGTACTGAGGTAGGTACCTTAATGATCCCAGTTTTAAGGTGAGAGCAGTGAAGTATAGGCCTTTGTGAAATCCTGCCATGAGAATTCAGGATAGCAAAGGAAGTACCGTCTTCATGTTGCCATCATCACCATTATCTAGTTGGTGCCCAATGTTTATTTATTTATTCTAAAAAGGAATAAATGAATGTTAACTTTTTTGAGCTTGTGAACTTTCTGTTGTTCTTGGCTCTGTCTTCAGACAGCAAACAGCCCCAGGCACATGGCAGGTGCAACTTAAGAATTGGTTGAATGAAGGCATGAGGGCAAAGTGGAATTCTTTTTTCACTTACTGGTAATCTTCTGGTTCTAAGAGGCTCATGTTGATCAAGATGTGTTATTAGTCTCACGGTTACAAAAGCCAGTCTTAGAAATGAAAAGGCTTCAAACCCCCAAGCAGTATTTATCTTCAGGTGTTATGATCATGAATGATTTTCATTTTTTTTTTGCAATAACAGTTTTTCTGATGTTCTTGGATTACTTTCACAATAGTAAAGAAAGAATCCTGGTTTAGAAAAAAAGCTCAGTCTTTACCCAGGTGCTCACTGTGGAGGCCTGTGGGAGAGACCCTGGCACATGGTGGATGCCCACCTGGCTGGTGTGGGATGAATCAGGCAGCAGGGTATAAGTGGCTTTGGAGTCACATCTCACACAGCTCTTTCACACCACATCTCTCTGGAGGGTCGTAGCAGTGTTTCGATGTAGGCTGGGCTTGTGGCCTCTTTTCACAAAAAAGGGGCCTGGAAGCCAAAGAGGGTCACCTGCGAAG